>NC_072477.1:1367137-1677137 GCF_027574615.1 Eptesicus fuscus
CAGCCACTCCAGGTGCTGAGGGACTGCCGGCCCGCTGTCACCCACCGGGCCCTTCCCTCTGCTTATGTGCAAAACTGGACAGAACCCCAGCCCAGAAGCCGAGGGTGCCGGAGCCCACAGGGTGGCCCCGGGCTGGGCTCCCTCTCCGTGCATGCGGACCTTGCCTGTGCAGGGAGTCCTTCCCTCTCCCCACCCCCAAAGTGGCCAAGCCCTGGGCGGCCTGAGGGTGGGGGAGGGGGCCTTCAGAGCCCCTGCAGAGGCTGAGACAAAGAGGAAGCCCTGAGCGCCCCCCCCACACACACACACACACACTCTCCAAGCCGGCCTCCAGGGCCAGCAGCTCTGGTTTCTAGAAACAGGAACTTGAGCCTATCAGGCCTCCGGAGGCGGAGGCAGCTGCAGATATTTCTGAAACGGGGGAAGGGGCTGCAGGAACCCCAGCTTAAGGGACACCTGCTGCCCAGCCAGCCTGCACCGCTTGCCCCTGTACAATGGCTTGTTTTATGAGCCTGAAAAAACACCAGCACCCAAACACAAAAAGCACTTGTGGGGAGCAGGTCAGAGCAGGCCCAGGTGAGAGGGAAGAGTCGGGGTTCCTTCTGCGGTCACCACGGGGCAGCCAGTGAGGCTCCGCACCCTTTGATGCCCGCAGAGGTGAAGGGCCTGCTGGGTGCTCGTCCCTGGGTCTCTGCTTCAGGGCGCCCCGGGCACTGGGACTCCTGGCTCTGCCCTCCCCCCCCCCATCTCCTCCGTCTGGTGTTTGTTCGCTGGGATGCTCACTCAGGGCCAGTCTCTCCCCTCGCTGCCCGCAGAGCTCACTGTGCAGGCCTGGGGGGCGGGAGGGGGTGTTTCATACACACATAGATGAGGGGTTCCTCCTTTATTGCTTTATTCTTTTTTAAAATATATTTTTACTGATCTCAGAGAGGAAGGGAGAGAGAGAGATAGAAAGATCAATGATGAGAGAGAATCATTGATTAGCTGCCTCCTGCACGCCCCCTACTGGGGATCGAGCCCACAACCCAGGCATGTGCCGTTGACGGGAATCGAACCTGGGACCTTTCAGTTTGCAGGCCTACACTCTATCCACTGAGCAACACTGGCCAGGGCTCTTACTATATTATTTTTTTTTAAATATATTTCATCGATTTTTTACAGAGAGGAAGGGAGAGGGATAGAGAGTTAGAAACATCGATGTATGAGAGAGAAACATCGATCAGCTGCCTCCTGCACATACTGGGGATGTGCCCACAACCAAGGTACATGCCCCTGACTGGAATCGAACCTGGGACCCTTCAGTCCGCAGGCCGACGCTCTATCCACTGAGCCACACCGGCCAGGGCTCTTGCTTTATTCTTAAAGCAGCATCTGATGGGTGTTAACCACAGGTGCTCCAATTCACGCTTTAAGTCGCGGTATAACCCTCCACACGGGCTCAGGCCCCCCACCCTGCCAGCCCCTCTCGATGGGCATCCAGTTCTATCCACGTTGATCTGTGTGTGTTTTTCGAACTACAGGCCTCTATTGGCCGAGGCCGCCCTTTCCATAGGCGGAAGTGGGATCTGGGGTCATGGAGCGGGAATGTTTTTAACTTTAATGGATATCCTGCCAAAGTCCTTTCCGAAAAAGATGTAGCAATTCACAGTTGTGAACGCCTGTCTCCCCGCGGTCCAGCCCACAGCTCACTCTGGCGGCTGTCCCTCTTTTACGTTCTGCTGATCTGGGTGGGTTAGGGTAGTGGAAGGTAGTAGAGTCATTGTTCTTTAAATTTAATTTGCATGGTTCTGGTTTTTAGGGTTTTTTTGGTTGTTTTTTTTTTACATCTCACAGATACTTAATGGTGAGCGAGTCCTCCGATCTTTGCCTTTGGGGGTTGGTGGGGAGGCTGAACCTGCCCCCTGCGCAGAGGGCCAGGCTGGGGTCTGGAGACAGGCTTTGCACCGCCCAGCGGCCTCTCTGGGCCGCACCTCCCCGCAGGGGCAGGGCCCCCACAGCTTCAGGACTCGCCCAAGGTCAAGGCACCGCGGGTGCCGGCGGGCTGGGCCGGAGCCAGACTGCGCCTCCGGCTCGCTTTCACTCTGCACCAAGATCGCCCCGGAGATGCCTGGGGCACCTTGAGAAAGGTCGCGGTTGGGAACCAGCGGGACGGCGCGGGTGGGGGGCAGTACCTGCAGCGGGAGCCCGGCCCTGGCCGCTGTCCTCGCGGGGACTGGGGGGCGGGGAGGCGGGAGCCAGGATGCGGACAAGCCCGAGCTTCCTCAGAGCCTGGCGGCTCTCTGCCTCAGTTTCCCGCCCGGCGGCAGTGTCGGGGAGAACTCCAGGGGGTCCAAAGGTCTGAGGTTCCGGCTTCGGGGTCCCGGGCGGGCGGCGGGCCGGGTGGGCGGGATGCGCGGGGTCCGGGGAGGGAGTTCTCCGGGTGGGAGGCCTGGGGGTGGCTTGGAGCTGCGGGCGGCGGACAAAGCGGCGACACCACCCCGCGGCGCGGGCCAATGGAATGAATGGGCTATAAATAGCAGCCAATGGGCGGCCCGCGTGGCGCCCCTTAAGAGCCGCGGGAGCGCGGATCTGCCGCTGTTCGCCTGCGACGCTCCCGGAGCCGAGGAAGCACCGAGCGCCCTGCTGCCGGGTGAGTGGGCCCGAGGGCCCGGGACGGACGCGCTGGGGCGGGGCGGGGGCGCTGCGCACGGAGGGGGCGCGGGGGCCGCTGCATCCCGTGCTCCGGGCGCGGCGAAGACCCCCAGCCTGGAACCCGAGCGCCTGGGGAGGTGGGGACGCCCCCTCGCGCGCACAGCGGACCCCGCTGACCTTGGCCACATCCGGGGGCTGGGGCTGGGGACCAGGGCCCCGGGTGGCTTGCAGGTCCCTGGGAGGCTGGTGCCCCGCTCCTCTCTGATGCACCGTCTTCCGCAGCTCGCCGCCCGCCGCCGCCATGCCCTTCTCCAACAGCCACAACGCGCTGAAGCTGCGCTTCCCGGCGGAGGACGAGTACCCCGACCTCAGCGCCCACAACAACCACATGGCCAAGGTGCTGACCCCCGAGCTGTACGCCGAACTGCGCGCCAAGAGCACGCCGAGCGGCTTCACGCTGGACGACGTCATCCAGACCGGAGTGGACAACCCGGGTACGCGCCGCCCGTCCCGGGCCGGGGATCGGGGCGTCCCGGGGCCGGGTCCCCCGCCCGCCCCGCGCGCAGCTGCCGGCTGTTCGGCCGCCGGCTCGGCCGGGCAGTGACGTCACTGCCCCGTTGGGCGCCCTCCCCCAGGCCACCCCTTCATCATGACCGTGGGCTCCGTGGCGGGCGACGAGGAGTCCTACGAAGTGTTCAAGGAGCTCTTCGACCCCATCATCGAGGACCGGCACGGCGGCTACAAGCCGGGTGACGAGCACAAGACCGACCTCAACCCCAGCCACCTGCAGGTGCGGGGCGGCCGGCGGCGGGGCGGGGCGGGCGGGAGGCAGGTCCCGGCGGCGCTCACCTACGCTCGGCCCGCAGGGCGGCGACGATCTGGACCCCAACTACGTGCTGAGCTCCCGGGTGCGCACGGGCCGCAGCATCCGCGGCTTCTGCCTCCCCCCGCACTGCAGCCGCGGGGAGCGCCGCGCCATTGAGAAGCTCGCGGTGGAAGGTAGGGGTCGCCCCGGCCCCGCCGCCTGTTTACCCGCATCCGAGCCGCCCGCCGCCTGCTCTTATCTGCAGGCGCGGTCCGGTCCCGAGGGGCCCGGCGAGGGCCACCGTCTGTCTCGGGCCGCGCCCGGACCACGCAGACCGGGCTCCCATGGGGCTGGGCGCGGGCGGGGAGGGGGGGCGGGGAGGGGGCGGCCTGGGGACCGGGCAGACCGGGCTCCCACGGGGCGGGGAGGGCCCGGCCCGCAGCCTGTCCGCTGAGCCCGCCTCTGCGCAGCGCTCTCGAGCCTGGACGGCGACCTGGCGGGCAAGTACTACTCGCTCAAGAGCATGACGGACGCGGAGCAGCAGCAGCTCATCGATGACCACTTCCTCTTCGACAAGCCCGTGTCGCCGCTGCTGCTGGCCTCGGGCATGGCCCGGGACTGGCCCGACGCCCGTGGCATCTGGTGCGTGTCCCCTCCCCCCTCCCTCCCCATCCCGCGGCCCCGCCTCCCCTGCGCCGGCCCCGCCCATGCAGAGCGGGAAGGAGGGGGCACTCCTGGGGCAGGTTTGGTGCCACCGGGCCTCCAGGCAGGGCCTCCAGGCAGGTGACCTTGACCAGGCAGGTGCGGGGAGGCCTCGGTCCCTGGGGACCTTAGGGGGGTGGGGGGTGGGGGGTGGGGGGGGAGACAGACCAGGTTGGCTTCTCCCCCATCTTGGGAGCTGGAGCTCCTTGTTTTCTCTCTCTCACGTGCTTCCAGGCGCTCGGGGACTCTGCCAGGTGCCGGTGACGCAGAGGATTCCCAGTGGGCGAGGGAGGGCCTCCTGCTTGCCCGCTGTCTGTAGGCGGGGCTCCAGCCCCCAGATGCAGTGCTTTTCGGGGCGGTGGGGGTGTGTGTGTCCTGGCTGCCTTGCCTCTCACCTCTTAGATGGGGACCTGGTGTCCCCCCCAGTGCCCGCCCCCAGCACGTGACTGGCAGGATGGGGGGCAGCTTAGGGCTTTTCGATCCATTTCTGAGGTGTCCTGGCCTCCCTGCCTGCCCCTGGGTCACCTCAGGGACTTAGAAGTTCCTCAGGCCTGGGACCCCTGGAGTGTTTTCTGGATGTGCCAAGGCCTCAGTCCCGGAGGCCTGACTCTGCCCGCCCCCCCCCCCAGGCACAATGACAATAAGACCTTCCTGGTGTGGATCAACGAGGAGGACCACCTGCGGGTCATCTCCATGCAGAAGGGGGGCAACATGAAGGAGGTGTTCACCCGCTTCTGCAATGGCCTCACCCAGGTCAGGCCTGGCCCCCCAACAGGAGCTGGCATGGGGGGGGGGTTCGGTGCCAAGGAGGGGGCAGGGCCAGGCAGGGACGCAGTCGCCTCAGGCTCCTGGGTCCCAGCTGGTCCCTGTGGGGAGGGGTGTCCCCAGGCCTCACCGCCCAGGCCTTCTCCCCTCCAGATTGAAACGCTCTTCAAGTCGAAGAACTACGAGTTCATGTGGAACCCGCACCTGGGCTACATCCTCACCTGCCCTTCCAACCTGGGCACGGGGCTGCGGGCCGGCGTGCACATCAGGCTGCCCCACCTGGGCCGGCACGAGAAGTTCGCCGAGGTGCTCAAGCGGCTGCGGCTTCAGAAGCGAGGCACAGGTGCGTGGGGCAGGGTCTGCCCGCGGCTCTCCCGCTGCCCCCGGCCCCGCTGACCCGGTGGTCTCCCCAGGTGGCGTGGACACGGCCGCGGTGGGCGGGGTCTTTGACATCTCCAACGCCGACCGCCTGGGCTTCTCGGAGGTGGAGCTGGTGCAGATGGTGGTGGACGGCGTGAAGCTGCTCATTGAGATGGAGCAGCGGCTGGAGCAGGGCCAGGCCATCGATGACCTCATTCCCGCCCAGAAGTGAGGCTCCAGCACCTGCCACCGCCACCGCCCTGCCGCTTCCCAACGTATCGCCCGGGCAGAGCCCACACGCACCCTGAGCTCGCCGCCGCGGCCGAGCCCTTAGCCTCGCTGTAGACAGACTCCCGTTGCCCCAGGTAGAGTTTATTTTTGTGATGGCTAAGATGCTGCTGATGCTGAAATAAACTAGGGTTTTGGCCTGCCCTGAGCCTGCCCCCTGCTCCCTTTCTGAGACGGAACAGGAGGGCCCCCTGCTGTGCCACCTGGTCCTATTCAATGGACCCCTCTTGGCCCTCCCTGCAGGCCTGGGGTGGGCTGGGGAAGGGGAGGAGCTCCAGGGAGGAGCCCCCAAGCTGAGCATCTAAGAGCATGTGGGCTGGTCGGGGGGGAGCCTGGCACTTGGCTCAGCCCCACCTGCAGCGTGGGGGAGGTGTGGATCTGTGAGGAGGGCAGGAGTCCAGAAACTTGAAACCTTTTGTCCCTCCACCCCCCTAAATCACCCCCTCCTCCAGCCAGCCTGGCAGCTCCCCACCCCTGCCCTGCCAGATCTTCCCCCTCCGGCTGAGCTGGCCCTCCTGCCCCAGCCCCCCCTGCGGTCCTTCCAGAAGCCTGGGGCCTCACGCCTCACGGTGGGTCCCCCCCGCAGTGTCCCTGGCCAGGCTTTCTGGGCGTTTCCCGGCTGCTCTCACTGCGGCCCCACCATGAGCGAGTCAGCCAGGGCCTGGCTGTCCCTTGTCCAACTCCTCAGCCCTGAGGGCAGCCTGTGCTGCCACCTGCTGGCCAGGACTGTCTCTGTCCTGACACCCCTGCCCCCTCCGACCTGGGGTGCCCCATCCCAAACTTGGGACCCGCAGGCCTTCCCCTTCCCAGGTTCTCCTGCAACTATGTGAAGCCAGGCTCGGCCTCCGCGCTACCTCCTCCCGGCTGGCAGTCTGTCCTCTGAAGACGGCTCTCTACCTGGGACAGGGCAGCTGGTCATCCCAGACCCTGGGGCTCAGCACAGGCAGGCGTGGGGGAAGGGCAGCATGAGGTGTCCTTGGTGTGAGGGCCCACGCAGGAGCCTTTGCCAGGGCCTGTGGTCAGTACTGCGGGCTGGCCCCCCGGTGGGGGACCTCTGCACTCATCCTTCGGCCCAGGGCTGAGCGGGCAGGAGGCAGGGCACCCTTTTCCTGGCCTCAGGGTCCTCCGCCCCCGGGGCCTGGGTCCGCCGAGCCCAGAGGGAGGTGGGGGGCAGCCATGCAGGAGCAGCAGCAGGATGCCCTCCCCGCCAGGCTTGCCGAGGCTCTGCTGCGCAGTGGCAGCGCGTGGGCCGAGGGGTTCCTGGCCAGGTGTGCCTGAGCCCCGGCAAGGGGTGTGCAGCAGCACCCGAGGCAGACACATCCCTTCCGACAGGTGGCATCCCCTCAGCATGCCACCCTGAAAGGCCCAGGTGGCCGGCCGTCTCGGGCTCAGCTGCCCGCCTGGACACGACTGCCCCGGCCCCCTGATCCCTAGCCCCCTCCCCCGCGCTCCTGGTTCCTCGGGTCCTCGCTGTGCCACCTGCACTCCCTGGGACCAGGCCTCCGCTCAGCTGTCCGCGCACAGGCCCTGGGACCAGGCTCCAGAGACCTTTAAATGGCGCGTTTAATTTTCCTTGAAATTACGTCAAATGAGGGAACCTATGAACGCCCCACCCACTGCGCAGGGAACACGCTCATTTCCTCCGTCTTGGCCGGAGGACGGAAACCTCACTGCTGCACTGGGAGGTGAGCCCCAGCCCGGTTCCCGCTGCAGCCCCACTGACATCCAGCAGCACAGCTCTGGGGGGGCTGTTCCGGGGGCTCACCCCGCCCCCAACTCCTAGATGCCAGCAGTATTAACTACCCCCCTCGTGACACTGCCAAACGCCGCCTGGGGTCCGAAAGTGCCCCCGACCCTTGGAGACACCCAGCGCCTGCAGAAGGGATTGGGAGATGCAGCGTGTGGCAGGCAGAACTCGGGGCTGCCAACCACACAGGCCCGCCCGCGAGTGCCAGGCGGGCACCGCAGGGTGCAGGGCTCAGGGAGGTGCCCATGTGCTCCCAGAAGCTGGTGGGGGCAGGAAACAGCCTGTACCCGCATCCCACGCGGAACGTGGGGAACCCCGCGGAGCAGCGGTGAGTGTAGGCAGAGGTGACAGGTGACTTCCTTCAAACTTGACTTTCCAAGTTCCCCGCAGTGAACAGGTCTTACATAAGCCGAGCCAACTTCCTCAGGCGTGTTTTAACGGCTCCGATGCGTCACAGCTCGTGGGAGACGACAGGCAGGGCTTGGCTGTCACCGCCCTTGGTGCGCTCCGCCTGATCCATCGCCACCCACACGCGGGGTGGGAACGGGGGCTCAGGGAGGACGACTGGGCGGGGTCGCCAGGAGGCCACCGGGTTCCGAGGCGTGGGCTCTGTCCACTGCCCTTGGCCTTTCCAGACCCGCTAGCCCGGAGTGGGACCTGCTGCTCAGCAGGCGCTGAAGAGGCGGCCGGAGGTTCCGTTTCTGCCTTTCTGTTTGCAGCCCTGAGCTGACACCAAGGAGCGACACCCACACCTCCCGCAGCTCCCGGGCTGCACCTCGTTCTCCGTGAACTTCCTTCCCACAGGGACAGGGGGGCAAGTGCCTGGATGGCAAGCAGCCATCTTCCTGGCTGTGAGGTCCCCAGGAGCAGGGAGACTTCAGCTGCGAGAAGCGGGGCTTCTACCTGTGACCCAAGTGCTGGTTCCCCCGTCGGGCTGGCAGGGCCTGCAGGAGGCGTGCACGCCTGGGACCCCTGTCCCCCGTCCCCGTCCCCAGCCCTCTCTAGACCTGCTCCACTTGGGTTCAGAGCTCCTTGCAGCCCCCCTGAGAGCTGGGGCTTGTCAAAGTGAAGGCCTCCCTGAAATAATGAACTTCAGACCCAGGAAGGTTCCAAGTGCTCTTTCCGCCGAGCCTGTGGGGGCTGCTGGCCGCCCAACCCGAGTGGCACGTCCCCAAGGCGGGCCCAGCCACCCGGGACGAGGACGGGCCCTCGGTTGGCGGGGGAGCACCTCCAGGTGTGCGGCCTGGTACACGCGTGATGGCCGGCACCACTCCCGACTTGGCGATGGGGACTGCACTGGGGCCGGGGCCCCGCTCCGCCCTTCACGAACCCACCCTGGCACGCCGGGGCCCGACTAGGTGCTCGGTCTGCCCAGGTCCCGCAGGCCTTGGAGGTGCGTCTTTGCAGGAATTTAGCTGGAACCCCCATGCCTCTGAGCACGTAGGGGGGCAGCCGTAAGACCCAAAACTGCTGGCGGCACCAACACCTCCAGACCCGTTTCCTTTGCTGTTTCGGTCTAACCTGGGGCTCCCTCTGCATCTCTCAGCTTTCCGCACTCAGCCCTGCCCCCCCGGGAGGACCTCAGCCCTCCCCGTCAGTCGCTGGGCGTTCGCTGTTGCACTCCGGCGGCCCGGTTTCACTGTGGCCGTGGGGCAGGCTTTGGGCCTTTCCCCGTGCATCCCACCCGCCCCACCTGGCCTGCTCCCAGGACTGGACAGACATGGTCGTTGTGGAAACATGCCCAGCTCTTCCTGAAAGACAACTTAGCAAAAACACGAAACTTCTGTTACGTTTTCACTACAATGAGACCAGTTTTGTCAATGCTTTTGACACAAACTGCTCGGCGCATCGAGTCGACTTCAGATGCATCTCCCTCAGGAAACTGACGGGAGCTGCACAGCCGTCCACACGTCACTCCACTGTGCTTGCAGGCCGCCTCCCCCTCCTTTCTCCCCGGAGGCCAGGTGAGGGCCCAGGCGCTGACGGCTTCCCTCTGCGCTCCTGGCCTCCAGGGCAGTCCAGACCCAGGGGCTCGGCTCCATTTATGACTGACAAGACAGCACAACGCGCCTGCGCGGACACCAGGACTGCCACTGCCCAGACAGCAGCAGCCCTGGGACCAGCCCAGCGCACGTGGGCGGAGCGAGGGGGGGGGGGGGGCGGGGGGACGGACCAGCTGAGCTGGGGCTGCACGTGGGAAGCCCCGGAGCAGCAGGTGAGCGGAGCTGGCGCCGAGGAGCGAGCCTGGGACTGAATGCGCAGAGGAACCTGCCGGCCAGCAAGCGCCCGGCGCCCGGAGTGCCAGGCGTTCGGGGCTGGCGGCGGCCCGCAGCACCTGCTGCCGGGCGGGTGAACGGATGCACATGCTACTTCCCAGCTTATTTCCATGCAGAACATGACTGCTTTGCGATGTATCACCCCCTCCCACGCCTGCCGGCACTCCCTCCCGAGGCAGCGGGAGCCGGTGCAGACCTGGCTCTGGAAGGAGCCGGCATGCCAGGTGCCCCGTGCCTGGGTGCTTCCTCGGGTCCCCGGGACCTGGCTTCCCACCCAGGGCAGGGCGGGGGTCTGTTCTGGAGGCCTGTCAGTCACCCCAAAGGAAGTCCCCTTCACAGGAGAGGTGCACTGACTGAGACCCCGCCTACTGCAAGGGCGAGACCGAGCCTGTCCACGCCACTGCCCTGCGCCACCTCGCCCGCCGGCCTGGCTTCGCTCAGCCCCGAGCCGGCACTCCTCAGGCAGCACTGGCGGTCCTGGGTTCAAGACCGTGTCTCTCTCCCTCTCCTGTGAGAAAGAACTTCTGGAAGGCCCAGGCTTACCTGGCTTGTCTTAGGATCCCCAGAGCTCAGCACAGGGCCCTCCGGAGCCCCAGCCACCCTCGCCTGCCCCCAACATGCATGTCGATGAGCGTCCACAGGGACAAGGGCGGACAGGCCTCAGGATGCTCCCCGAAACCCCTGCAAAGAACTCGGGCGGTTTAACTTGGAGAAGCAAAATCCAGGGAGGGAACACGACGTTGCTCTTCAAACACCTGAGCCCTGACTAGAACGCCCCCCGAGCAGGGACGCCTGCAGGGTGGTCAGAGCTGCCGCACCAGGAAAAGGAAGGAGCAGCCAGAACCCCCCCCTCACCCCCCAAGCTCCCCGGGTGCGACTGAGACTCGCCTCCTGCTGGAGGGATGAGTCTAGAATGTTGGCTTAAAATAACGCAGGGGTGGGGTGAGTGGGTGGGAGGAAGCGAGAGCAGGAAATACAAAAGGCACAGGCGGGGGGCAGAGCCAGGCTGTCAGCTGCCTCTTTTCTCGGGAACGCGCCCCCCCGCCCCTCCCCGGGCCCCGTCACCACCCAGGGGTGAGAAGTCCTTCACCGCAGCGAGGACTGAGGAGCTGGGAAGATGCGCGAACCTCAGGGCTTGCAACCCATCGGCGCCAAACACACAGACGGCAGAACCAGAGTCAACAAAGCAAGGAACCACAGCCGAGGGGACGGGGTGCGCATGCGGCCGTGGGGGGCACGGCTGTCCCCGCCCCAGGGCCCCAAGGACCAGCTTCCCTGTGTCCTCAAACCAGGACTCCTGCCCAGCAGGCCTCCGGGGAACGGTGCCCGGATGTGGCCCCGCGGCGAGGCCCACGGTTAACACCATGACTCTGCCCTCCTGACACCACCGGCTCTCACGCTGCTGCCACGCCCCAGGGTGCTAGTCTGTCATCTGAGGCAGGGCCCCCTCCCGTCCTCGGTTCGTCCGTCCACACTTGCCCGGAGGACTTGCACGGCCTGCCCCCGGCTGAGCCGCGTGATGCGATGCGCAGGCAGCGGGGAAGAGCAGCACGCTGGCTCCTGCCTGTCGGGGTGCCCGTCGGGGGTGCCTGTCCGGGTGCCCGTCGGGGGTGCCTGTCCGGGTGCCTGTCGGGGTGCCTGTCGGGGTGCCGGCTGAGGCAGGAGAGGCGCAGGGGGCCCGGAGACCAGCGACTGCAGACCAGTTCCGACTGCACTAGAGCTGCCGTGCGCCCCAGGCACCCCGCCTGAGCTTTACTGCTCGGACACTTATCTGTACCATGTGCCAGGGGTGCAGGGACTCAGAATACGGGGGGAAGACGAAGACCCTTGCCCCATGGGCCGCCGTTCTAACGGGTGTGGCCGTCAGCGCCGGGGTGGCAGCCGGTGAGCTCGGGCGACGCTGGTCCCCTGGGAGCGCTGGAAGGCGGGGGCCGCACAGGCGTCAGGCTCCACTCGAGGAACCAGGGGCGTTTCCTCCCCACCGCGGGGGAGCGGAGTCCCCCTGGAGCCTCTGGCCGGCTCAGCTGGGAGCGGAGCAGGGCCTGCCTTGTGCTCCTGTGCCCGGGGGAGCGGCTGTTCTCACCAACACGGGCCAGGCGCCCTGCCCCGCACCCGCCAACAGCCGAGGGGACATGTTACTTTTAGGGAAACCCGAGGTCGCCACGCTGGGGTCTGGAAACCAGGGCATACGCCCAGCCACGGCCTGCCGTCTGGGTGAAGTGAGCCAGCCTGCGCCGCCTGCGTGGCGGGAGGTCCTGCTGCGGTGGGCACTGGCTAGCAGGCACTGTCCCCTCCGCTGCCCAGAGCCCCCAGCAAGCTGCTCCTCCTCCGAGTCTGGCCCAAACACGAAGGGCCTCGGCCCAGCTGCCCCCTCCCTGGCCCCGTCTTTGCGCCTGGTCTCCCTGACGGCTCCTCCTCCTGCATCTCCCGGGCCTGGGGACACAGCACCGGCCCTGCGAGCTGAGGGCCGCAGTGCTGCTGAGACCGCACTCCGCGGAGGTCACGTGGGCGGGGGCTGTCCCTCGAAGGGACGCACCAAAGGCCGCCGGACACAGCTGCTGCTAGGCTGCCAGGGTGCCCCCAGGCACTGCCAGGGCACCTGTGAGCCGAGCCCTGCACGTCCCACCCCGCCTTTCAAGAGCAGCCACCACCCGCCCTTGAAAGACCTCATGGCAAATTACCAATCAGCCCCCCAACCCAAATGAAGTCCCCAAAAAGCAAAGTTCCAAGCTCTCGGACCCAGGCCCCCCTCACCCCTGAGGTCTGTGCTGGCCCAGGACACTGCCACACAGACTGGCCTCTGCGCCGACCCGCTGAGCGGCCAGGAGCGGGGTCCACAGCGGCAGCCCCCCTTTCCTGCCCGGCTCCCCAGGCTTCCGGAGAACCTGCTGGGCGCCAGGCCCGGCTCCTCGTTCTCTGCACGCGCCTCAGGTGCAGCACGAAGGCCCCCGAGCGGGGCGCCGCTGAGCCGCGGTCTGGTCCCGGCCCGCCGGATCCCGACCAGGAAAGCCGGCACGTCCGGAATAGTCACCTTCCTTCCTGGACCAGGACGCCGCCCTGCTTGTCGGGCATCACACCAGCAGCACCGGGTCCCAGGGAGTGGAGGAGGGAAACACGGGCCTTGTCTTTGCTGCTTAAACGATGTTCAAGCACTCCAGAACATTCCTTTACAACCCGTGTCTGCAGAAGGAAAATGCCGTCTCCTGAGAACACAGACTTTAAAGGGAGGGCCTGGCCCCCCGCGAGGGGTGGTCTTCATGGTTAACCTCAGTAAAGGGACACGGACGCTGCCACTAAAATCAAGTCACCGTCCACGAGGAACAGCCTTTGCATGTGACCACCTCGGACGCCTGCCCCTGTGGTGGCCACGGGCTCACCCCACTTCTCACTGACCAGTGCGCCAGGTGCAGGGGCGAGGACGAATGAGCAGCCGCCAACGACTCGGCTTCTTTCTGCACCAAGAGCGGCCCCTTCACCAGGGCACGTGGGGCGCGTCTGGCTGAGGCTTCACGCACAGCACGGCCCTCGTCCCGCAGGGTGGAAGCCAGGAAGCCCCCGGGCAGCGGGCTGGAGACCGAAGAACAGGCGCAGGCCCCGGCCCCTCGAGCTCCACACTCCACCCTGCAGGCCGCACGGGAGCCCGCAGCTGGCAGAGTGACGGCCCCAGAAGAGGGAGGCGGGGACTACTGACTCCCAGCGAAGGCCTGGAAGGTTCCAGTGAGGTGACTGTGACACGCTCCACCCTGCCCCCCTCCTCCCAGCTCCGGTGGCCCCAACTCCGTGCCTGTTCCCTGCAGGCTGAGCCTCCTCTCCCAGTCTCTCCGTGGGGTACCCCACCCCACTTCAGCAGCAAAGACAAGGCCCCACCCAGGGCGCAGGGCGCACCCTCTCTCCTCCTCCAGGGCGCCACCCACCTGCTGAGGCGGCCCAGGCTCTCCAGGCTCCGCAGAGTCCAAGCCCGTGCCGCTGCCCGCTGCCCCCCCCCCAGGGCGGAGCGCCTCTTTCTGCGGCTCCTGCCAGAAACGGGGCGGCCGCCTTTGGCTGCTTCTCCCGCACCCGCATCCACCCCAGAGCAAACGCATTTGACTCTTGTTTCAAAACATCCAGAAGAGCCACATCTCACCCGGCAGCATCTCTCGCCTCATCCCCGCCAACGCCCCCCACTGTCCCTGGCCGCTCCTTGCTGCCAGCGCCGCGCCCTGAAGCCCCGAGGCTGCACCCCTCCGGGAGCCCGGCGGCTCCCATGTCAGAGTAAGACATGTATTCGCAATGACCTTCCAGGCCCAGCGGGAGCCGCCGCGTCTCCCTTCCCTCTGCTCCAGCACAGCGCGCTCTGGCCGCAGGCTCTGCGGGTGCCTCCCCTGAAGCCGGCCCTGCTCAAGCACTGAACCCCACCCACCCAAAGCCCCCCGGAGCCAGCGCCCACTGGAACCAGGACCCCGGAGGCCTTGCCCAGCGCCCCTTCACAGCGCTGACACAGCTCTGCACCAGGCGCCGTCCTTTCCTGTGGACCGCCAGGCTGTAGGGCACACCGTGGAGACTCGGGTCTGTCTGCTCACCATTGTCCCTCACACACTGAACGGTGTCCTGCTAGGGCAGACGTGTCTGTGACCAACAAACCCAGCACCGGTACCGCACACCCACCGATGTGACAGCAAAGGGCCGACTGGCTGCGAGTCAGCACCTCACAGGACCAGGGAGGGCCGGGAAAAGGCTGCCGGTCGAATTCATGGAACGAACCATGAAAAACGAGAGGAAAGTGACATACTTCGCAGAGGACACCCGGAACCGTCAGACCTCACAGGAGTGCTGGCCCCTGAGGCGGGGCCGGGGCGGTCACCGGAGGGCCGTCTTCTCCCTTCACCGCCTTCAGGATCCCTCTGAGGACAAAGGCCTCCCACACTTCCCAACTGCTTTTGTTCAACTTGCCGGTGAAGGCAAAAACAGACTTAGTCACTGCCTTACACCGAGTCTGAAATACAGTAGGAGGAGACAATGCGAGGTTTTACTGAGAAAAAGTGAATTTTTAATTATCTGTGAATCTACTTAGAAAAACACAAAGCAAAGTTCACAACTATAAATTTAAACCTTTTGCACTAAAAAACACACAAACAACAAACACAAAACCACAGGCATGAACTGTAAACCTGTACTAATTACCAACTAGTCTTAAGGTTAATTCTTAGTAGCTCAGTACTTTCCCTCCTTGGCAAGTGTAACAGTTGTAGCACCAATGACCGCCCAGAGCTGCTGGAGCGGGCGGCCAGGCAGGCGATGCTTCCGCAGGCACCAGCCCGCACGCGCGGCCCGCGCGCACCCCCACCGGAGGCACGTGGAGATGGAGGTCACACGCTGACCTCCAGGGCAATGGAAATAAGACAGAGGGCACACGTGTCACACAGCTTTAATGTAGTGCATTCGTAGAAAAGAGGCCAGCGCTCGCTCCCAGGCGTGCTCTCGTCCTTACAGTTGGACACCATGATTGAGGAGATGCAGACGTTATTGCCTAATGGTACTCTATACATCGCCACCAGCGCCCAGGAACCCAGCCGCTGCTTCACTGCACCAGCGTCCCAGGCTACAGCTTTAGCTCGTTGGCGATCTTGGAAGCAATGTTTTTGAAAGCGATGGACGTCCCCGATATCCGCTTGAACCGCACCCCGTTCAGAGACAGTCTTGGCAGCTTGCACACCTCCATCTCCCACTGCACGAGGCTCTCCGCGTGCCCGTCGCCGTGGACACAGAAGAGCAGGAAGCGCTCCCTCTGCTCGTAGTCGCAGTTGTTGGCGTCCAGCACTTTGCGGATCTCCCGCATCATGTCGCTGGGGTCCATGGAACTAGTGGTTTTCATGCTCCAGGTGAAGCGCAGGGAGCGAGGTTTTGCTTCTTTGTTTTCATCCTTTTGCTCAGCAGATACGTTGCGACTGAAACGCACAGCGGGAGGTTTATTTTTATTTGCAGGGGACAGCGGCCCTCTCTATTCTAGCTAGTGCACGACCAGCTCTCCAGCACAGCGGGGAGCCGGCCCCGCTTTCCTGCACAGGCTCACACATGGTTATCTGTTTCTTTTCTAGAAATATTCATCTATTTGCTTCCCCCTAAAATCACAGGTCACACATGCAGAAAATCTACCTGGCTGTAAAACCTTCACCAGCCATGTACTTACTAAGAAAATTAAGTCATGTACTTACTAGAATTAAGAAAATAGTTAAATCAGGCAAAGCAGAAAGAGAGAGAGAGCTGCCCACGTGCCCAAGAGCCCCGCTCTGTCCCAGGCCGAGCGCAGGCAGAAAGGAGCCCCCCGCCCCTCACAGGGGCCCTGCTCGGCTCCCGTGACGCTCCTGCTCACTCACACAGCCCCCTGGCACTGTGACGGGATAACGGGCGACTCAGCAGTTCAACCTGCTTTCCCTGCCACCAGCCCCACAGGCTGAGCACAGAGCTGTGTGGGAGCGGAGGGGGGGGGGAGGGTGCACTCTCTCAATCCCCTCCACCCACCTCCATATTTTTTCTTCTACTTTAATTCAAACATCTAGTTTCAGTTAAAAAATAATTCTTACATGACATTATCTTGCTAGTGCAATAAAAAAAAAGTGTTAAGGCTTATTTGTTGCCGAGCAAAAGTGACTTGTTTGAATGCAAACTATGGACTCTCAGTTCAGTAGAAGTCCCCGCATCCATAGATGTCACAGTGGGGCCCAGGCCTCCTACTACCTTACTGTTAATCATTACGGACACAACTGCCATCCAGTCTCCTTTGTGCCACCTGAAGGCCTCGTTAGGACGGTGAACCCTAACACTTGCGCACTGAACACACGCAGTGTAAGTGTTAAGTACACTCAGTCTACGGCAGTCCTTCACCAGGCTGAGGCGGCCACAGGGTTTACTGTGCACACAGTTCCCCGCTGCTGACCTGCTGGCAGAACATTCCGTTGGATTCACACCCACCCAAACTGACGGGAGGCCTCCGCTGCCCCAATCTGTGTCGGCACTGACCAGGCTGTAAAAGGAGCAGCAGCTCTCGGACGCAGGTGGGGAAGGGGAGGAAGACTGCCCCGAGGAGCAGCGGTCCCAGCGGAAAGGCACGGCAGTGACCAGAGGGTCCCAGAGCCAGGCGGGCCCACCTCCTGGGAAGGGCCCGGGGAGGGGGATCCACCCCTGGAGGGGTTCTGGGGAGAACGCTGAGAGCCCCGGGTCCCACACCACCACTTATGTGCGAGCAGAGGGAGTGGCAGCAGAGGCCCAGGGCGGACGTGAGCAAGTGTGCCAACGGGTGGGCTGGGCACAGTGTACCCACTTTGTTGTCACACACCAGGAGGCAGGTCCTGTGACTTCCTTCCTATCATGGCGGGAACAAGCTGAGGACAGCTAGAGCCTGCCCCGGGCTAGAGCGGGCAGGCCAGGCACACTGCTGCCCGGCTCTCACCCCAGCGGAGGCAGGCTGCCGAGGCTATACAGGGCCTCGCGTGGACATGGGGCCAGGCAATGGGGCCACTGCAGGTTTTCATTCAGAAAAGCCACATGACAGGGCTGTACTTTGGAAAGACCAGGAAGAGCGTCAATGGGTGGTCAATCAGGGCCTGAAGCAGCACGTGGCCACCACCATAAAGGGCACAGGGAGGGACCAACGACAGAGACCGAGTCCTGAGCCTCGCTGGTGACTCCTTCACCCCCAAATCTGAGCAATGACAGCTATACCAAATTTTAAAGCAAAACACTCGCCCGGCTGGCGTGGCTCTGTGGTTAAAGGTTGATCTATGAGCCAGGAGGTCACGGTTCAATTCCTGGTCAGGGCACATGCTCAGAATGCAGGCCTGATCCCCAGTATGAGGTGTGCAGGAGGCAGCCAACTGGTGATTCTCTCATCATTGATGTTTCTACCTCTCCCTTCTGCTCTGAAATCAATAAAAATACATTATAAAATAAAATAAAAACAAAACACTTGAAAACATAATCACTCTTCTAAAAACTTAATTTGCCCTAGCTGGTTTAGCTCAGTGGATAGAGTGTCAGCCTATGGACTGAAGGGTCCTGGGTTTGATTCCAGTCAAGGGCACATGCCTGGGTTGTGGGCTTGATTCCTGGTAGAAGGCGTGCAGGAGGCAGCCGGTCTATGATTCTCTCTCATCATTGATGTTTCTCTCTCCCCCCCCTTCCTTCCTCTCTGAAATCAATAAAAATATATTAAAAAGCCTAATGTGAAATTTCTACTCAAATTTCATTTTTGAGACTAGATCTATGCTAGGAGTCATCGCTCCCCCCCAAACTCAGACCTAAGTTCCTGTTGTTAGGGCCCAAGCCGCGGCACCCTGGCGCCCTCCTGTGGTCCTGGGGTGTAGCGCAGCTCTGGCCCAGGCCACCGCCAGGGGGCAGCAGTGGCACTGCCTCTTCCCAACCACAGAACCCAGACCCACCAAAGCAACACACAGGACAGCAGGAAGAGCATCACCGTTGCCACAGTTTTAACATAAAATATATTTAAAAAGTCATTTCCCTCACCTGGAGCCCTCATATCTCCCGTTCCTCTCATATTCGGTCGGAAGCCTGAACGCACAGAACGCAGAAGCAGAGAAGTGGGAGAGAGAAAAGAGGTCTTACACACAGCACATGACGCCCGGGCAAACCAAGACACCCAAGTCACCGTGAGCTTAGGCCCCTCTCATGGTGACGCCGCACCCTCCTCCTCTCCAGGTGTCCTGCCCAGCCCTGGCGGCAGAGCCTTGGACTGGAGGCACGCTGGCCTTTAACCCACTCCCCAAAGTGTGACGCTCTCCATGAAAGGGAACTGGGTTTATCAGTTGAATTCTACATTCAAGTAGAAAACTGTCTTTCCAAGAAAAATCTGGAAACTAGGAAGATCAACTCAAAGCCACCACCAAGTGGCATTTCCCTCAGGAAGAAGGTGGTCGTCCCAGTTTTTGGTAAAGACTCACGTTAACCAAGCCCCTCGGGGCGCACCGGTTTCACTGAGTAAGAAGCAGGAGGCAGCCTTCCCGGGAGGGAGCCGAGAGGCACAGGCGCAGGGAGGCCTCCAGGCAGACTTCCTGCCTCAGGTGTGTGCACTGCAAGGAGTGAGCCACATTTTTGGTCTCGACTGTCAGCATCAAAAAACAGTCATCTCGCCCTAGCGGGTTTGGCTCAGTAGACAGAGCGTCAGCCCTCGGACTGAGGGTCCTGGGTTTGATTCTGATCGAGGGCACGTACCTCGATCCTCGGCACTGGTTGGGTTATTCGCAGGAGGCAACCAACTGACGTGTCTCTCTCACAATTGATGTTTCTCTCTCCCCCTTCCTCTCTCTCTAATATTAATAAACACCCTCCAGTGAGGATTAAAAAAAAAAAGTCTTCTGGTAGGAACAGCATTCATTACAGTGCTTTAATTAAAAACAAGACATGCTTGCATGGAGGGCGTGGCTCAGTGGTTGAGCATTGACCTATGAACCAGGAGGTCACAGTTGGATTCCCGGTCAAGGCAGATGCCCGGGTTGCAGCTCAATCCCGTGTGGGGCATGGAGGAGGCAGCTAATCAATGATTCTCTCTCATTATTGATGTTTCTCTCTCTCTCTCTCTTCCTCTTTGAAATCAATAAAAATATTTAAAAAAAACCAAGATACGCTTTCTTCAGTGGTTGGTGGAAAGCGGCTTTTAATAAAATACTATTTACTCTTCAACTCTGAAAATATTACAACATTTCTGCTATGCAGCACCCCAAACCTAATAGGCTATAAAGTGTGAGTCTTATACTTGTCTCTAGTTTCAGAATATGAGCTCATTTCCCTCTCACTTCAGAGCCTTTTGCTAATCCAATCCGCTATGCAATAAAAAATGATGACACACGAAATTACAACTTACCTCTGCCCGCTTGAGGCGGCCCATGAAATGTACACTAATGTTACTGCACATCTCATTCCTCAAACAGAAGCATGCTGAGTGTTATTAGTATGAAGACACAATTATTCGGATGCTAAATAATTCTACCGAAGAAAGAAAATGCACAGAGCATGCGTAGGCCTCTTGTTATGTGGGTGCCACAGTCCCTTTAAAAATGCCTGAAAGAGTTAATCTATTTCTTCCCACAGTTTCCTTTCAAGGAAATAAGTATTTAGTTCTCAGCAGAAAGTTTAGTTAAAAAAATAAAACAAAAAACAAACAGGGCTAAAAAGCCAAACCTGATGTTAATTGCAGGAACCATTTTGGGGTGAGGATTGAAAAAAAAAGTACATATATATAAATCCTACCTTTTGATAAACCTGAATGACATGTTTCTAAAAGAAATTAAGCCAAAAAAAAAAATTAACAAAAATGACTTGTACAAATGAAATATAAATTCAGTCAATTATAAAGAGAAAGAAACAACAAATAAAACAGGGCTCCTTTCTGTCCAATGAACAATGAAACAGTGATATGTGTTGAAAAAGTGAAGTTATTACAGATAATTGAGGATGTGATCTTTTAATTATAAACATTTAAAAATCTGTACTTGTAAGCAAAAACTCAGCAGTGACACTGACATTAGTTGTAATGAATTTGCTTAAGGCTCTTCACATGGCTCTATGTTAAGACAATAAAGTCAACATCTTGTTTGAAATAAATGACTTAAGTCATTTGCAATAAACTAGTAAGAAAACATTTTTCAATTTTCTTCAGAATATCTTATAAACAAAAATTTCACGTTATTACACAGAAACATGAAAAATTTCATTATAAAATGTTTGACCATTAAGAGAATCATTGCTTACTTCAGGAAGGTAGTTTAAACATTAACAGCAGTTATAAATTACTTTTTAAGAAGAAGTAACTTATGAGGATTTAAAATGAAGCAGGCTTTTCAGTTTCAGATGTTGAAATGAAAGTGCATGGCAGTGTGACAGTGGGAGTCATTTTCATGTTTTAGTAATAAACTCAACGCGCTCCATTTAAAAGAAGCGCCTTTGCTTGTAGAATATTTGAGGCAGATGCTTAGGCTGTAAGAGCAGAATCTGACCGAAGAAACGGAAACTGCCGGCCAGGCTGTCTGGCCGTGCTATCAGCCTTCCCGGCAAGAGTGGCCTGGGCTTGTCAAACGACTTCCGAAGCCCAGGCTTGTGACAGCACAGGAGGCATGTCTGTTTGCCACTGGACTGCATGAATGAATCCCTGTGTTTTGTTTTGTTTTGTTTTCCTAACCTGGGGTAATTTTGGCAGTGCTTGAGATATTGACCCATTTAAAAGTATCTAACTACTGCAGGTACTACCACCAAGCATTTCATAATCAGATCAAAAGTGGTACACAGCAAGTAGAGAAGATCATGCATTGAAAAGATTTTGTAAATAATTAAGCACTACATAAAGGCAGTATTACTCAACAGTTTGTTTGAGCTGAAAACTGATTAAAAGGTCTTGAAAGTGTATTTTCATTCCTGAGTCTTCCACTCAAGGAAAGTCAGGATTATTGGTCAAGGACCTAGGACTGCTTTTGCGCACAGGGCCTCAGAGGTGGCAGGGCCCACAGCTCACCCAAACTACAGGCACTGGGGCAGAGCTGGGCGCAGAGCGTAGGTTTCCTGGTGCCTGCTCTCTGCCCACCGCACCAGGGCAGGTCTCCTGTGCAGACTCTAAGTGCCAACCCGAGCCTGTCAGGCACCTGACCTGCAATGCTGCAGCTGTTAGGGGAGGACCGGACGCTGAGTAGACTACAGCAGAAGGACCGACTGTCTTTACGAATAAACTGACTACATCTGACGGAGCACCAAGGAGACTCCAGACCTCAGCCTGCAAACTTGCAAACAGAAGACGATGACCTTTCTGGAAAATGTGGGGGTGGAACTATAAAACAAGATGACTCCCTAGAATTTTTAAACAAGAAACCTCAACCTCCAAGCTCGATTCAGATGCATGAAACAACTTAGCTAGAAAATGAGGGAAAGGCCTCCTGCCCACAACAGCCCTCTCACAGTGCCCCTCGCGGAGCTCAGCGCAGCGGCTTCAGGCCTTTTCGGGAGGCAGCGACGGGCTCAGGACTTCTCGGCTGTGGGATCGTAACCATGTGCCCCATCTCTCTCACCCACACCTCCAGTTTCTTCTACACAATTGAGTGATAGCTACTTCACAGGGCAGACGGTGGAGACTGGTGTGTGTGTGTGTGTGTGTGTGTTTATATGTAAAGTGGGTATAGCTACACCTGAAATTCTACAGACATCTACTTATCTTAGTGCACAGCAAGCAGTCCAAAATGACTCTTTTTATCAATGATAGCATATGTATTAAGATGATTTTTATTTTTTAAAGTATTTTTTTATTGATTTCAGAGAGGAAGGAAGAGGGAGATAAAAACATTAATGATGACAGAGAATCATCAATTTGCTGCCTCCTGCACCCCCGCCACTGGGATGGAGCCCGCCACCCCACAGAGCCATGCCAGCCGGGCTTAAGATGATTTTTTTAAAAAAGCACAAAGGAGACAATTAAATAAATTCAAGGATTTTAATGATGGGCCCACAACAGACCAAAGTGTAGGGCCACTACCCTGACCGCTATGACTAGTGCTTAGCCAGACCCGACTGCTGCACCTCCATTCTGCGCTCAAAGGGCGCAGCCCCAGGTGACAGTAGCAGCAGGGCCGGGGGGAAACAGCCAAGTGAATGACACCGGCTCCATCTCCTACCGCCCGCCTTCCCGAGGCAGATTCCATCCCAGCCCCGTCCCCGAGGAGGGAGCGGGCACAGGGAGGCCTGGGGTGACACTGGAAGGAAGGAGTGCATTATTCTGGGGGGTCAAAAAACTGGCCCTGGATTGGACTTCAATCCTGGCAAGACCCTTTAGACCTTCTGCTCTCTGCCCGGCCTGGAGCACGGCGTCTCAGCAAAGGGGCCGGAAGAGAGTGAGAGGCAGGCGGGAACCTGACTGCTCTGACCCGAGTCAGTGCTCCTGCTGTCGGAGGCCCTCCCTCTCTGGTGCTCAGTAACTAACAGATCATCTGGGGAAACAGTTTAAAGTGACTCGTCTAACTTTTAGATGACTGCTCTAAAATAAAACTTTGGAGGAACCAAGGAGACTTAAAAAGTGGTCTTTAGCTTACAGTTAAACACAAAGGCCCCATGAAACTGAGCAGCAAGGGAATGGGCCAGAGGGAGAGAGGCTCGGGGGAGGCGCCGATTCTGGACCTGAGAAGATGCACTGCTGTGCTGAGCAGTCAGACCAGCAGGAGGGTCTGAAGCAGGTAAACCTGCAGGACACCCGGACACACGAGTGCACAGCGAGGCGGGCTCAGTGTCCCGGGCATCCGGGACATGCAGGGCTCTCAGGCGTCCTGGGTGAGGTCCTGGCTAAAGGTGCCTTTGCCTTTTGGTTGCGATACAAAGTAGCAGCCAATGAGTCTAGGCATCTGCAACCTCTACAGCTAGATTATGGAAATAAGTTAAAATACCTCAAAGGATCCACAGACATGCCCCAGGCCCGGAATGACAGCCTACTGAACACACGAAGAATTTTACACACGACCAGGTACTAGTTTCTCTCTGAGCACAAACCAGAGGTGTTACCCGCACAGCTCCACCATCTCAGGAAGTGACCTTGCTCTCACTCTCACTCACTGAGACCGACAGAGAACACAACTGCAAGGCTCGGACTCTCAGACACTCCGTGCTCCTCGGTGACAACCAGGTGAAAGGAGAGAGGATGTGTCCTTGGTGACCGCGCGGAGTGCCAGCCCTGCCCACCCGGGTCTGGGGTTCTGCTCCACCGAAGTGACCATCTACGCAGACACATGTGTCATGCAGCCGGGCCGGTTGGTTGAGCGCTGACCTATGAACCAGGAGGTCAGTTTGATCCCCAGGTTGCGGGCTCGATCCCATGTGGGGTGTGCAGGAACAGGCGATCGATGATTCTCCCTCATCACTGATGTTTCTCTCTCTCTCCCTCTCCCTCACTCTCTCTGAAATCAATAAAAACGTATTTTTAAAAAAAGTGTGATGCAAGAACAGTAAGGAGCCACGACCTCCCAAGTGCTGGGAACGTTTCCTGGGATTCGCCTCTAAAATCTTTCCAAGTCTCGTTAAAGAAAGAAGCCAGAAAAACATGAGCTGAAGACAAATGACCAGCAGCCAGGCTGGCTTTGCACACACAGAAGACACGTCTCCTTTTGCTGCAAACACCCAGCTCCACCTGGCACTTACCTCCTTGTGAGTTTTGAGGTTAATTTACTGAAAAGGTTCGCGGAGCCTCGGCTTCGAGCCTGTGACAGCGGCGCGGCTTCGTGGGACAGGCTGGGCGAGGCAGGTGGGCCGTTGTAGGTGGCAGTCCGCCGCGCGCGGGGCTGGCCGTGGAAGGTGCTGCGACTGGCAGTCCCCCTGGGGAAGCGGACTCGATCCGGGGTGGCCGCGCTGCTGATGCTGTGCGTGGATGCCCCTGGGGTTCTCTGGTCAGGAACAGTGCTAGAAATCAGGAAACACAGTCCTTACATTGTTGTTCACCAAATCCTGTCTTTTTGCAAACACGGCACACAACAATTGACAGTCACAATAGACCTTTTCCCTAAAGTGGAGAAAGTCAGTTTTAATAAAACAAGACCCAAGGGGTGTTCACAGGACTTAGCAGCAGAAGGAAGTTAACTGGGAAAGGGGGCCGAGGAGACATATGCACTGGAACAAAGCCTGTGGCGTTGAAGGAAACAGCAGGTGTATTTCCAGGACAAAATAATGCGGGGAAACTAGGACATGGAATGGCTTGAAACTCAAGCGTTTTTCCTTTGCTTCCCTCTCAAACTGCTCCCATGCAGAGAGCCGTGCCCACGTGAAAGAAATAAAGGCTTTGCAGGCGAAATTGAAGAACAGGCAACTGAAGTTTTAAAAGCACACAAATGGCATAAATATTGCAAAACTCCACATGCTGACAGCAACCTGGAGAAAAGGGGTTCGCACCCCTCTGTAGGATGTGAAAGCACGAAGGCACCCCAGATGACTGAGGACACCACGAGACAGGAAGTGCGGAACTAAAAGCGCACTCAGGAAGGACCCTGTGGACAACTGTAACGAAACCTTGGACCACAAAATCCACAGCGCGAACTAGGAAGCAGCGGGCACACATCAGTGCCCCGAGGGATGTGCATTTTCCTCACACAGCCCTGAAGCTGCCTCCTGCACTGTCTATCGGGGTAACATCATCTTGGGGTGCCCAGAGGCTGACATGGCCATCGACTTCTGATGTCTCAGCCAACAGGTGGACGGTGTGGTACAAACCGAGGCGGGAGGGGTCTGGGTTCCGGCAGAGGCAGAACCACCATGTGATGGGCCAGTGACAGAGAGCAGCCTGTGGTTCAAAGCACACGCCTTCCTCCGCAAACCACCCCCAACACACAGCCTCTTCACTAGTGCTGGGTTGGGAGCACCTCCTAACTCGCAGCTTTCCGCCAACAGTAACTCTAAAAGTGTATTCGCGTTAACGAAAAGCAGACACCTCCCACGTTTGGGTCTTCACCCAGAGGGACGTCCGCTGGGCTGTGGGGCACAGCCCCCTCTACGGAGCCCACGCGGCCGCAGTGGTCACGCCAATGAAGAGCACAGCCACGCTGCTCCCCGCCTGTTCCCGGAGGTGAGAACCTCCGTCCTCGGTGGGCATTCACTTCTTCATAAACAAGTCAAAATCCCCACGGGGTCACGGGGCCCCCTTTTCAAGGTGGAACTAACGAGCAGATGAGCCGTGTACAGAGAGCGAGGCAGAGTGGCTTCCTGCCTGCGCCGCACCTGGCACGCAGCTGCGGGACAGAACCTGACCCTGCTTGTCCCAGCAGCCAGCGTGTCCTTGGCCCACCCGAGGGGCAGCTGCTTTCCTTGGAGGAGAGTCAGATGGAGGACTCTGGCCGTCCGCTTTCCGTGTCTTTCCGCAGGAATCCCTGCGGAGCCTGGAATCCAGGAGCCACCCGTCTACCCCTCCCACCACCATCCAGAGCAGCTGTGCTGTCCCGTGGGTGTCAACTCCTAACAGCGCTCCAGCCAGCCCACCACCTCTCCCAGCTCTTCACAGGCAGGGCCCATCCCTGTCTCCACTGGTCCCCTGGCCTTCACCCCACACCCTCCCATGTGCCCACCAGTGAGCTGCCTAACATACAAACCGACCTTGTCACTCATAACCTTTCAAAAGCATGGTGTTCAGGATGAAGTTCCAACTCCTCACCTGGCACCCAGGCAGCATCCTCTGCGCCCACAGCCTGGCCCCTGCCCTCTCTCCAGGCTTTACCTTCTACGTCACCTCCCAGAACTCGACTCTCTGGCCCTCGGACGATGCAGCCCCTTGGTCATGCACTGTCAGGTCAGAGGACGTGTGCAGGAGTTCTCCTTGAGCCAGGAGAGCTGGCATCTGTCTATTTCCATTCCCTTCTGTGCAGGCGGTGAGCACACCTGCTGTTCCGCAGGGTCGCAGTGCCCTCCCCCGCGTGAGACCCGGACAGCAAGGCCTGCATTCCCACCAGGTGTCCCAGGGCCAGCAGAGAACCGTGGCTCGCGTAGGTGGTAAGTGCTCCTAACAGGAAAGGAAGGTCAATGAAATGGAATTCTAATAGTCCCACTATGAGGACTCCCAATAATAAATAGCTCAATAAGACCTGCTAGTCCCTGAATTTTCGAGAATTCTGCCCTCTGACTTGGGAGATTGGCTCTACCAGTCATAGACATACTGGAAACAAATGCCACAGAAACATAAAACAGATCCGGCTTTGTGTTTTTGCCACTCAGCACTCAACCTTTTCCTATGGCAAAAAAACACCTGAATCCTGCTTTGGGGGGGGAAGGCTCCGGAGCCCCAGACTTTCCCAGCCTCTCTGGCCAGCGACAGGCTTAGAGTCAGACCAACAGGGACAGAGGATACGCCCAGGCTTCCTGGTGTGGGAAGACGGTAACTCTGATGCTACCGGGCCCAACTGGGGACCCAGCACAGGAAGCACAGAACGAGGAGCTGGCCGACAGTCCCTGAACTTTCCAGCTATAGGCACTCAGAGACGACCTGTTGCATTAAAGCTTGACGGACTGGGCCCTGTCACCTGCCACGCAGAGTCCTGACGGATTCAACTACGTGAAGAAATGCGTACTTGTCCCTAATTCGGACAGACACACATAGTATACACATCACTTTATCCTTAACAAGTTACAGATAAACACAACTCTTCCTGCTCTGTATCTGCCAGGACAGGGCAAGGTCAGCACTCCTATCCCCTTGCCAGCTGCTGTCACTGTCTCGCCCAAACTGGGAGCTGGATCAACATTTGCCTTAAGGCAGTGGTCGGCAAACTGCGGCTCGCGAGCCGCGGTTTGCCGCTCTGTTGACTAATGAGTTTGCCGACCCCTGCCTTAAGGAAAGCAGGGCAAGAAGGGGAGGCAGGGGCTGTCTGGCTCCTTCCCTGGGGAACAGAAATGGCCCACAGGCCCTGGGGCGGAAGGGGCTTTGGTGAGGTACGGAGTAGGGCTGCGCAATCCGCTCCCCACAAGGCACGCCGTCACTGGTTGGCCAGTGCAGGCAAGATCTACAAGGCATGCAAGCGAGACAGGAGTCCGGACAGACACGCTGAAGTTAGAGACCTTCCTAAACAGGAAGTGTAAATCATTGTTTCATGATAGATTAAATTTTTTGACATATTAATCTTAGAGGCACTTAGTGAATTAGTTTTTAGAAATTTCATATATGTTGTACCACAAAACAGGTAACAAAAAGCCACGGTCCCACCCGCGCCAGCCCGATAGCTTGGTACTGTTAGTGGGTGCGAGCAGCGGCTGCTGGCCCCATCGCCAGCCGCTGCTTGCACCTGCTGATGGCACCGGCCCCGCTTGCATCTGCTGCTGGCACCAGCCTCAATAGCTCCACACCGTCAGTGGGTGTGAGCGGGCCATCGCTGCCAACACGTGGGATCAGTGGCAGGAGCGGGGCTGCCGGCAGAGACGGTACAGGGGGCCGCGGTAGGAGGGGCCGGGCGGGGGTGCAGAGGATGGGCCAAGATCCACCCCTGTGACCGCAGCAGCCTCGCGGCCCACAGTTCCAGGTGCATGAATTCGTGCACTGGACCCCTAGTTTTTAAATAAACCTTAACTTAATAAAAGTTGCTTTGTATTTATATCTGATTATCTTTTTGTAATTTTTATTTTAAACTCTCATCCACTTACGATTACTGATGGACAGGAGGTTTTAATTTATTTTAATATGACATATATTCCAGACCAGACATTATGATATGAATAGTTTTGGTTGCTGATTCAAAGCATATGAGTGATTAGGCAAAAGCAGAATTAAAACTATAATCCAAGAGACACCTATGGTAACTGTGATCAAACACCCTCTGCTCAGTCCCTGGGCCCGATGCAGGACAAATGCATAAACGGGTCAAGTCCAGAGTAATTTCCCAACTGTAAAATTTACCTGTGACATCAAATACCTACAACTTCTCGGGAAAGATTCTGTTATATTATAACGAATGACATCCCACTAATTCTTGGGGGTTCTCAAATGAAAACATTTTCAACAGTCTCCTGAAGCTATCCAAAAGCCCATGAAAAGATGGTGTCCCCACTCTGTGGGGTGGTTAGCAACATCACTAAGTGAGAGATTATAGTCAGTGTAAAGAAGAAAATTCCTCCACGTACCAATGAACACTTATGATCAGTAATAAAAGCCAGTGTTTGCTGAGTCAGTGTCTGTGCTAAGTGGCTAAAGGCCCACAGTCCATTTATAGGGCTCTCACAGAATGGAAATACAATGGAGACGTGACATCACCTCCTCACGCCTGGTTTACACTGACGGCTAGTCGGTGCTGGATGGGCCCGGTTTACACTGACGGCTAGTCGGTGCTGGATGGGCCCGGTTCACACTGACGGCTAGTCGGTGCTGTATGGGCCCGGTTCACACTGACTGCTAGTCGGTGCTGGATGGGCCCGGTTCACACTGACGGCTAGTCGGTGCTGGATGGGCCCGGTTCACACTGACTGCTAGTCGGTGCTGGATGGGCCCGGTTCACACTGACAGCTAGTCGGTGCTGGATGGGCCTGGTTTACACTGATGGCTAGTCGGTGCTGGATGGGCCCGGGTTACACTGACGGCTAGTCGGTGCTGGTATGGGCCCGGGTTACACTGACTGCTAGTCGGTGCTGGATGGGCCCGGTTCACACTGACGGCTAGTCGGTGCTGGAATGGGCCCGGGTTACACTGACTGCTAGTCGGTGCTGGAATGGGCCCGGTTTACACTGACTGCTAGTCGGTGCTGGATGGGCCCGGTTTACACTGACGGCTAGTCGGTGCTGTAATGGGCCCGGTTTACACTGACGGCTAGTCGGTGCTGGAATTGGCCATTCTGAGAGACCTACATCTGAAGGTGGAATAACCACAACAGGGTTATAGCGAAAGCAGTCTGACTTCAGCACACCTACTTACTTAGAAAAACTTATGTGGCTCGTGCCAAAACCAAGATGTACTATATACCTTTTCTCCACTACACACCAAAGACTGGCATTACTTTTCACACAGTAAAGCTGATAAAACAGAAAGACTGCACTATTAAAAATCAATGAATAAAATTAACTTTAAAATGAAAAACTCTATTAAAATAAACTGTATTGCTTGGCGAGAGAGACACTTGGTGAGGCTTTAAGCCCTGGAGCATCTCCTGCTCAACGGGGAACGCTGAAGCGAGCTGAAGAGCTTGTCTAAGCCGTGTGGACAGCCTTCGGTTTAATCTCCCACACAGTTTTCATCTGCCATGATCATTCTCATGTTGGAATTCTCTATATTCACAGCTGTAAGAAAAAGTCCAACATATTCAAGGCTGAAAACAGAACTTGGGTCCTTTCAGAAGTTAGCATAGCCAGGTGCTGTGCAGCTCAGTGGGTTTTTGTCAAGGAATAAGATAAGCATTTGGGAGAGGAAAAAGCAACAATCTGCCTAAGAAGTCAGCTGTGCACAGAGAAGGCTCCGCGCATCTCATTTTGACTCATGCATCCGTTTTAAGGATGAGAAAGCTGCCACATTTACTGCCTTAACAGTAAAAAGTATGACCACTACAGTTTGGCAAACAAACCTCCAACAATTTTCCACATTATTGAAAATCCACTTTCAATTCATTTGTAAGATAAAAAGGAAAAGAACATCCAGATATTATTCTAAAATTATGGGCCCTGTCTCGTGTGGTTTGATGCTGAAACTCTGCTTGGTGAAAGATAAAGACAACACTTTTAGAAGCAAAGTGTTGCAATGACGGATGCTACCAGAGCAATGAGGCCCAGTCAGGATATGGAGTCAGCCCCATTGAGGACGGTACCTGCAGGCAAGACAGACAGGCAGTGGCTCCAAAGTGAACTGAACCACTGAAGAAAAGAGGAAATAGCAGAGCATGTGCACAAACATAAAGTGTGTGTGTGTGTGTGTGTGTGGTGGGGGGGGGGCAGGAGGGGGAAGAAGAGACAGATCTTGACCTTAACAGCCTCTTAAATAGTCTGACTGCCTGGGCCAGTATAGCTCAGTGGTTGAGCATCAACCTATGAACGAAGAGGGTGATTCCTGGGAAGGGCACATGCCCAGGTTGCAGGCTCAATCCCCAGTAGGGGGCATGCAGGAGGTAGCCGATCAATGATTCTCTCTCATCCACTGACGTTTCTCTTTCTCTTCCTCTCTGAAGTCAATAAAAATATATTAAAAAAAAAAGTCTGACTGTACCTCAGAGAACTGTACATTCTAAAGTTCAAAACGAATCTGATAAACAGCTCAACAATTGAGAACTCATGAAAAGAGGAAGAAGGGCCACGAAACCACATTTTCCTAGCTCCACAGACTAAAACCCGTAACATGAGAAACTTCTGTCTAATTAAGTCTTCTACTGATATCTCTATTAAATTACTTTGAACTAGGAGAAATTTATAGATTTGAGAATATAACTAATAAAACTTATCAGCACAGACTACTATTAAAAATATATCATTAGTATTTGCAAGCTATCTAACCCAGTTGCTATACAAGTTATTAATAGTTTTTAATCATAAGAGGCAATGTTAAAACAAGCACACACCTAGGAATCAGAAAAGAGAATAATGGAGAGTAAATATTTCTAGAAATTCAATGAATAATTGCCCTGGAATGTTTGCCTCGGTGGTTAAAGCACTGGCCCTCAGACCAAAGGGTTGCAGGTTCGATTCCCAGCCAGGGGTATGTACCTCAGTTGTTGCAGGTTCCATTCCCTGCCCCGGTCAGGGCGCAGTTGGGAGGCAACCAATCAATGTCTCTCTCTCACAGCGATGTTTCTTCCTCTTTCTCCTCTCTCTCTCTCTCTCTCTCTCTCTGCCTCTCCCTCCCTCCCAACACCCCACCCCCGCCACTGCCTTCCCTCCCTTTCACTCTCTCAAAAAAGCTATAGAAACAATATCCTCAGGTGAGGATGAAAAAAAGAAAAAAGAAGAAAAAAAAAAAGAAATTCAATGAATAATCACATAACCTTACATAAGCTTTTACCTTCATATCATTTAAATTTAAGTGGTCTATGGAAGAAGGAATGATAAATACTATAGTCTGGTCTTAAAGATGAAGGAAGAAAGAAGAATCTTTGCTTAGGCTGTCACAGAAGTTAGCGATCAAACATTTCATGTGACTACTGAGCCCTAAAGGAAACAGAAAGCTTACAGTACAATTTCAGAAAGTAGACGGCAGAAAAAAAGAACGAACCAATTTTGATGCTGGGCATGGGCATGTGACATGACCAAACAGTGTTCAGGGGTCAATGACAGATGATGTGGACTTATTTTCTAGATCTCTACTCCGAAACCTTACCTGCTCACCACACTGAATTTAGTTTATACACCACTCTTCTGAAAAAAGTAAATCCACCCAGCCTGAGGACTGTGTTCTACCATCCCATCTCCTCTCTCTTCTCTCCCCCCCAAACTCACTCTACCCCAAGGTCTCTGGACCCACTTCCTCTCACTTTCCCAAGAAAGCTGCATGACTCCTCTCCTTACTGACATGTTACTGTTAGTATTTTAAATCATGCTATGCTACGGATGCTCGCCTCTCCACCAGATCAAAGTCATTCAGAAGACCGCCCACTCCATCACTCTGCGAGACTCCGGTAGTACTGGTCCACCTGGCCCCCGTGGCAAACTGGACCTGTAGCTGAAGGCCCACCGCCCTCCCTGTCCCGACCTTGTGATCCACATCCTTCAAAAGCATGGCTCCTTATCTTCCCCCCTTTCAGCCGTGATCAAGTTATTCATGTGCGCAAAATAATCTTGACTTCACTATTCTACAATTAACCCGCAGTTATTGTCTGCCTCCTCTGGAAAAGCCCCCTGGTTTAATGCAACCCTTTTAGTTATCACATACAGCTGGCCAGGAGGGTAAGTTCCGGACAGTGAGAGGAATCTGGAATTCCAATAGCTTGCTAAAAATTCACATTCAAATTAACTTACTGTTAGAGAATACTTACCATTATTATTTGAATTCTGATTATAAAAACTCTGAAGTAAACAATATGCTTCCATTTCTCTTGGGAAAAACAAACTTCTTGCAAACAGGTACAATTTCCTACCTGTTTTCTTTGCCATTCTGAATTACTGAATGTCTGTCAGCTGTACTTCTTTCACTGCAAACGTAAGTATTTCGCCGTGTCATTCCGCCAGATGCTGTATTACTCTATTAAAAAAAAAAGGGGGGGGGGGAGGCATTTTTGTCTTAAACTATTTAATAATTAAGCATAGTATACTGAGAAAAAAACCACACCTCTCCTAAATAAACATGAATATCCAGTCTTTAACTAAATCTACACTAAAATATCAACAGTACTGGCAAAAAGATCGGAAAGGGGAGAAAGGCAGCAACCCCTCTCTCCTGGCAGAAAGGAGGAAGAGTGGCTACGTAGAGTGACTGTGAAAAGCTGGCTGCCATAACCCATTAGTAATAACTCACGGATTACTTAAAGAGCAAGACAGAGATCCACTGTTTTAAAAAGCAAGTACTGTAAATGTAAGGTAAGTGTACAAATAAAAATGAAGATGTAAATATAAGAGTTAAAACTATGAAACTAGCATTGGCTGGGTACTCGGTTGGTTGGAGCGTTGTCCTGCACACCAAAAGGTTGCGAGTTCGATTTCCAGAACTCTTAAACTCAACCAATTTAGAAATGGGCAAGGGACTTGAATAGTATTTCTCCAAAGAAGGCATACAAATAATGTCCAACAAGGATATGAAAAGATGCCGAACACTGGTCACTAAGGAAATGTAAATCGAAACTACAATGACTTCACACCCATTAGGACAGCCGGAATGAAAAATGGCAGAGGTGTTGGCAAGGCTGTGGAGAAGCAGGAGTGCTCATATACGACAGGATGCAAAATGGTGCAGCCACTGTGGAAACAGCTAGCCCGTGAGCTTGAACTTGGAAAACGTGATGCCGAGTGAGAGAAGCCAGGTCCAAAGGATGCATATAGTCGGTGTCCATTACAGGAAATGTCCACAACAGGCCACTCCACAGGGAGAGCAAGTGGCAGGGGCAGGGGCGAGAGGAGAGAGGAAGGGCACTGCAAAGCAGCACTGCCCTGCTGCGCTGGGAAGTCTTGGAAGGAGAGAGGTGGTGGCTGCACCACACTGTGAATATCTAGATGACACTGAACCCTACATTTTAAAATGGTTCATGATGTCACCGTAATTTCACATCCATTTTTTAAAGATAATACTTTCAAAATAAAAAAGCAAAGAATGAAAGTTATAACTAAGAAATTTCATCAGATAAGAACAATTTTGAACCAAGACAAACACTGGCCAGGTGGCTCAGTCGGCTGGAGTGTTGTCTGGTGCACCAAGAGGTTGGCAGTTCAATTACCCGTCAGGGCACATACCCAGGTTGTGGGTTTGATTCCCTGTTGGAGCACGTACGGGAATCAACTGATCCTTGTTTCTCTCTCACATCAATGTGTTTCTCTCTCTCCTCCTTCCTCTCTCTCTAAAAGTCAATTAAAAACCCATCCTCAGGTGAGGGTTAAAAAGGAAAAAAAAAAAAAAAAAAGAAGCTCTTAAAAGAAAAAAAAGATAAAAACAGGCACCTTTAATACAGCTGAGCAGACCATGCATAGCAAACTCCAAAGACGAATGGATAATCAAATGCCGGTGACGGATAATGCTTGTACCTATTCTCAAATGGGCGGTGTGCAGACGAGTAGGGTGACAGGGATGGAGCGTTATGAAGGCAAAGAACAAGGTTCCTACCTTCCTCTGGATTTAAGCGGCAGGGCTAGAGTGACAGCCCGATGTCACGGAGTTAGGTTTGCTGGGATAAGCCCAAGATCAGAGGACGAGCAGACAGAACCCCCGGGCCCCTTTATGAGCCCTCCTATCCCAGCAGGCACAGCCCAGACGCCCCAGGGAGCAGCAGAGGCCCACCTGGCCCTCACTGCAGGTTCATCAGGTGGAGGAGGGCTGTGCCACTGTTCAATTTGTAGAGAAGAGCATGGTCACAGAATACCCTTAGGATTGTTCATTCTCTCTGACTTCTCCCTAAAATTACTTCACGAGTGCTAAAAGTAATTCCTACACTGGGTCAGACAAGACACATTAGAATTAATGGGAAAGTTTCTGAAGCTGAGTAGATTCCGTTTCACTTAATAAATACTACTTGCTCACTGGTGAGATTTTATTAAGGGCAGAGATTAAGAGGTAGATTCAGATCAGCAGTGTAATTTTAGGCAATTACCTGACTTTTCTTCACTTTAAAATTTAGTTGACACGTGAGAAAGCACCTAGTACAGGTCTTGGCACACGGTAAGGATGCAGTCAAAGTTCTTTATTGGAATAAACTCTGAAAATGCAGTGCACACCCCCATCCCTGGCCCACAGGCAGGCCGAGCCCCCAGTGCACTGTGTGTGATCACCTGTCTGCTGGGCCATCATTTGGTTTCCTCTCCTGTGAGACTATGAGATCTTTCCACTTCTCAGCCTCTGACACAGCCTCAAGCTCAGCAAATGTTTATGGGATAACCAGAAAGTGCCTGTGACATTAAGGGTCTGCTGGCTCACCTAGAGGGAGCATTTCACCCGCCAATCCCCGGGGCGCTCTGGAGGTCAACACCACTTACACTGGGGACAGTGGAGCCGGTCTTGCGTTCAGGAATGTCCGCCTTGTTGGGATTGCTCGCATTCCCAAGCATGGGACTGGCTGGAGCCATCCCCTTGCCTCCGCCTGCACTGCCGCCTGCCCTCCTGGAGGGAGCGCCGTCTGCTTTGAGGTCACCATCGGCAGTGCTGGTTTGACTTCTTTTTGGATATGCCACAACGGAAGGGATGGCTGGTCCAGCTGCAATAAAAAAGAGTTCACTCTTAAATGTCAGACCAGGTTCCACGCTCTAAAACCCTCCAATAGCAGACACATAGGCAGTTTACTGAGTATCAGTACAGTGTGCTGCTTCAGCCCAAACCATGGCACCAGCAAAAAGAAATGGAAGATGAGCAAGGTATCATCACTTTTGGTACAAAACCAAAGCTGTCCACACCCGAACGCTCTGTGCAGTTCTAAGTGCCAGCTCTCAAGCTGAAACATGGAGGTGGACAATGTCCAGAGAAGGGAAATGAACTGGACAAGAGATAAATGAATGTTCCATATGAGGGTGAATTTTTAAAAGTTAGGACCAGACCAACATAGATTTGGTTCCTGAATCCTAGAATACTGGATGTAAAGGAATTACCTGCAACATAAACATTTAGTTGCAGGAAAATAAACATACACACGCATGCACGCTGCAGTCTCTGGATTCCAACACCTGGGACTGCCATGAGGCAGACTGTCAAGTATGGTAAGCATACCCTTGAGAATCCTAAGTCTCATAAAGGATTCGCTTCTATGGTAAAAGTTTTAAGAGTGAGGGCGTTTAGCCTAGACGTTGTGACTCAGTGGTTGAGTCTCAACCTATGAACCAGGAAGTCACGGTTCGATTCCTGATGAGGGCACATGCCCAGGTTGCCGGCTCCATCCTCAGTGTGAAGTGTTCAGGAGGCAGCCAATCAACAATTCTCTCTCATTATTGACTAGAGGCCTGTTGCAGGAATATTCCTGCAAGAACAGAGCTTCCTTGGGCCTATTCTTGCAAGAATAGGGCTTCCTGTGGCCTGAGCGAAGTAGAGAAGGAAGTGAAGCCCGCTGAGGCGGCCTTCCCTCCTGCCACCCCACCCCGCGCTTTCCCTCCCACTACCGCTGCCGCCCTCACCCCGCTTTCTGCTTTCCATCCCTCTTCCTTGTACACTGTCTTCAGTCTTAGCTCTGTGCCTGCGTATGCAAATTAACTACCATCTTTGTTGGGTTAATTTGCATACTCGCTCTGATTGGCTGGTGGGCGTAGCGGAGTGATGGTTAATTTGCATGTTTCTCTTTTATTAGTGTAGAATGTTTCTCTCTCTCTCCCCCTCTCCATTCCTCTCTGAAATAAAAAAAAAATTTTTTTAAAAGAAGAGTGAACATGTTTAGACTCAATAACAGCTAGTGTGGCTGAGAATGACACAGGTCAAAACTTTAAAACAGCCTTAGCTGGTTTGGCTGAGTGGATGGAGCGTTGGCCTGTGGACTGAAGGGTCCCGGGTTCCATTCCGGTCAGGGGCACATGCCTGGGGTTGTGGGCTCAATCCCTAGTAGGGGATGTGCAGGAGGCAGCCAATCCATGATTCTCTCTCATCGTTGTTGTTTCTATCTCTCTTTCCATCTCCCTTCCTCTTTGAAATCAATAATTTTATATATAATATATACACACACACACTGAGTGGCCAGATTATTATGATCTCTGAACCCATAATAATCTGGCCACACAGTGTATATCCTATATAATAAAAGGCTAATATGCAAATTGTCCCCTCGACCAGGAGTTCGACCAGCAGGCAGACCAGCCAACCGCCCATGTCCCCTCCCCCTGGCCAGGCTGGCTGGACCCCACCCATGCACAAATTCATGCGTGAATTCATGCCCCAGGCCTCTAATACACACACACACACACACACACACACTGAGTGGCCAGATTATTATGCATTCAGAGATCCTAATAATCTGGCCACTCAGTGTATATATATAAAACAACAAATTTAAAACATTCCTAGCTGGTTTGGCTCAGTGGGTAGAGCGTCAGCCTATGGACTGAAGGGTCCTGGGTTCGATTCTGGTCAAGGGCACATGCCTGGGTTGCGGGCTCAATCCCCAGTGGAGGACATGCAGGAGGCAGCCAATCAATGATTCTCTCTCATTGCTGATATTTCTATCTCTCCCTCTCCCTTCCTCTCTGAAATTAATAAAAATGTATTAAAAAAAAACACAAAAACACCACATAAAGCAAACAAACTTTAAAACACTTAAGAAAAAACTGGGGTATCAAATATTCTTCAGGGCTGCGCTGTCCCATATGAGCCACTGGCCAGATGTGGCTGTATAAATTTAATTATTTAACAAAGTTGAAAATAATTTCCCCAGTTTAAGTGCTAAACAGCCACATGTGGCTAGTAGCTACTCTACTGGATGGCACAGACAGAACAGCTCAGCACTGCGGAAAGTTAGCTAGATAGCAGAGAGGGGAGAGAATGAACAGAACTAGAGACTGCAGCAGGGTTCCCAGAGGGGCAAGTTGTAAGGTTTCCACCCAGCTAGGCCTTATCCATCAAAAGTCATGGAATGGCCCTGGCCGGTTTGGCTCAGTGTATAGAGCATCCTCCCTCGGACTGAAAGGGCCTGGGTTCAATTCCATCAAGGGCACATACCTTCGTTGCAGGCTCAATCCCCGGCCCCACGCCAGGGCATTTGCGGGAGCCAACCAATTGATGTCTCTCTCTCACATTGATGTTTTTCTCTCTCTCTGTCTCTCCCCCTCCCTTCCACTCTCTAAAAATCAATGGGAAGCCCCAGCTGGTTTAGCTCAGTGGATAGAGCACCAGCCTGAGGACTGAAGGGTCCCAGGTTTGATTCCAGCCAAGGGCACATGACAGGTTTCGAGCTCAATCTCTGGTAAGGGGGCGTGCAGGAGGCAGCCAATCAATGATTTTCTCTCATCATTCACGTTTCTATCGCTTTCTCCCTCTCCCTTCCTCTCTGAAGTCAATAAAAATATATTTAAAAGAAATCTATGGAAAAATACCCTTGGGTGAGGAAAAAAAAAAAAAAAAAGCCATGGAACGTACCAGGGAGAATATACCATGTCAGCACCTGGCGGAGGGGAGACATCACGCCCAATGCAGCCCCAGGAGTCCTGCACAATGCGAGGGGCCCTGTGTAAGGCAGGCGCCCAGGGAACACAGTGGAATGGTCCCAGCTTACCATGGTCACTGTACCGCCTCTGCTTCTGGCTTGAGGAAACACTCCGCTGCACTTTGTGGTGAGGAGACTGGCCGGTGCTGTTGTTGAGGTCACTGCTCGGCCTGACCTTGGCAAGTGAGAGGTTGCTGCTGGAACTGGAGTCACTAGCGTCGAGCTAAGAGAAAATGAGAAAAACAGCAAACCACACACAAACCCAGATGGTTGATTAGGAAAGTAAACTCATAACACACAAACCTCTCATGAACAGCTCACTGAGAGAAGCATCCAACGTACAAAGATGAGAGCCCTCATCTCAGGCAGCAGTGTGGTTTTGGCTGCTGGAAAAACTCACAAAAGGAGAGGAGGTATTTATCAGCTTCCTAGGCTTTTTGAAATAACTTAAAATGCTCTTCACTTCATCTGATACTTTACATCATTTCTAAACTACGAATAGCTATAGGTTAGCTTATGAAAGCCAACTTTGTGACAGTATCACCATTAAGGTGATTATTATTATTATTTTTAACACTACAAACAGCCTTTATTGGTTGCAACGGGAAGTGGAAAAAGGGAATAAGACATCTCTGGCTCCTGGGGCGGCTTCACAGACTCTGTGGCCGCCCTCTGAAAGTAAGGTTAATGTCTTAAAGTTAAAACAGTAGCTCATATAGGTCAGAAGAGTTAGATTTATTTGCAGATTAAACTAAAAATGCTATACCAAGTGTTATAGATATTAAAAAAATAAAAACTAAGAAAACACTTTACATAAACTGATAATTTAAAGGATATTTTAGTTTTTTCTCTGATTACTCTTACCTCTGAAGATTTTCTTCCCAACAACAAATATGTAGCTGTGATTTCATCATATTTCATTTTACTAAGAGATTCTTGAATTTCTTCTTGTGAATATCCCATTCCCACCATAATATCTAAAAAAAAAAAAAAAAAAAGGGCATAATATATTTATATGTCTTGTTGGGTAAAAAAATCATTGTGTTATTAAGGTAAAATAATTTCCTTTATTTGATCCAAAAGACCACACATTTAAAGGGCAGTTGGCTTATTTCTGAGTTACTGAGCGCTATTATAGGAAACAACAGAAAACTTCTTAAACATGAAGAAGCAGATCAGCTGATTCACTGACCTGTACTTAACTGCCCATTATTTTCACTGTAGGCATGTGAGTCAAAACAGAAATGTTACTGTGCACACACAAGCACGCAGCACAGGGCAATTACCGATTCTTTTCTGGTCTGAGATGTCTAGTTCTGGTTCAACAAATGGTTTCAGTTCGTCGTCCTCGTGCCCTGCGTTGATCCACCTGTCCTTCATGATTTGCTGAAAGGTGAACTGCTTATTAGTAGCAGAAAAGAAAACATTCTGATAATCACAATATGTATAAAAATTTACTTTCCACATTTCATTGATTATAGCTCAAAGGGTAACTTTAAAAAAAGTTTTCAATGTCTCAATTCCTGCTTTAAAAGCTCTAGGACAGTTTTCAACACAGCTTCCAAGCCAAGTTCTAAAAATACTTTAAAGAGACTCCAAAGTTACTTATTTCCCCGGATGTGATTACCTCCAGAGTGCCTCGCTTTATGGGATTTAGCACCAGGAAACGTTTGAGGAGGTTTTCACAGTCTGTAGACATGTAGAAAGGGATTCTGTACTTCCCTCTTAACACTCTCTCTCTCAGTTCCTTGGGGAAGAAAGAGAGGAAAGAAAACCAGTGAGTCAAGTTTGAGGTTAAAAAAGACCCCCTGACTCCATCCTAACAAAACATTGAAATAGTAACAGCCATCATTTCACAACCCTTCCCGCTTTCACAAAACCTGGCTGCAACGGCTGCTTCTACCTTCAGGTTCTGTCCGTCGAAGGGGAGCGACCCGCTGACCAGAGTGTACAGAATGACGCCGAGGCTCCACACGTCCACTTCCGGCCCGTCGTATTTCTTGCCCTGGAAGAGCTCTGGGGCTGCATATGGAGGACTCCCACAAAACGTATCCAGTTTACTGCCAACAGTAAATTCATTGCTAAAACCAAAGTCAGCTATTTTAATGTTCATATCAGCATCTAACAATAGATTTTCAGCCTAGAGGGAAAACATCAAGACAAAAATGAAATTTAACCAACAGATATTTAGAACTATGATAGAATTAGGCATTTCATAAAAGCCTTTTGTAATGATATAAAGTTAATACATCTTAATGAATAAGATGAGAAAACATTCTTTCCACGAAAAAAGAAGGTAAATCAGAATTTCTAATTTAACATTAAGAACCAATAAGAGAACAAGGTATAAATTAATTCTAGCAATAATTTAAACAAATTCCCCATGATAAAAGCACACAAACTTTTAATAAATAGTCCTTTTTAATTAAAACTGATAGGAGAAATTTATAAAAAAAGGAATACTAGCTTTACGTGGACAGCCACCTTTCATAAAACCACTAAATGCTTATATAATGGCAATGATTGGGGGTGAGGGGGATTTGTAAACCTCACTCAAGAATCAGATCACAGTGACTTTATTATTTCAACAAGCATTTACCATTTACAATTACACACCAGGCGTTGTCAGTGTCTGGGTACCTAACAATAAACAAGGGTCTCTGCCCTCAGGAAGCCCCTAATTTAGAAGGGGAGAAGCAGAAAGGAAGTGCTGGGACACCGGAGTGGGACCGGGGCGGCCTGGCGGTGGAAGGGCTCCCCGAAAGGAAGCAGTCAGAGCTGCAGCTCCAAGGCTTAGCTGCCACTCGTGGGTGTGTCCAGGAATGAGGTGATTTTCAGGCAGAGCAGTCTGAAAACCCAGAGGGTGAGAGAGAATGTTTGGCCAAGAAATAAAGGGAGTGTGGAGAGAGGCAGAGAGGGTGGCGGGGGACTCGGGTGGCTGAGTCACAAAGGGCCGCGAAGTGACCAGGAGTCAGGAAGTTCGGGCTTTCAACCTCAGGGCAATGGGAGGACTGAAGAGTGGTCAAGCGGGGCAACAACCATCTTCCTTGTGTCTGCAGAAGAATATTCTGGCTGAGTGTGGGAAACACGGGGGAGGGAGGGAGGGAGGGAGGGAGGGAGGGAGGGAGGGAGGGAGGGAGGGAGGACACTGGAAGCAGGGAAGACCAGGCAAGAAGCTGGTGTGGTGATCAAGTCCAAGACACTGGCAGTGTGAACCAGGACGGGGGGAGGCACAGGAAGGACTGAGGTCAGGAGACATGGAGGGAACAGGCGCAAAAGGACCTGGGACCGAGTGAGGCTAGAGCAGTGGTCAGCAAACTCATTAGTCAACAGAGTGGCAAACCGTGGCTCGTGAGCCGCAGTTTGCCGACCACTGGGCTAGAGCAAAGGCAAGGGCACCTGGATGAGAAACGAACATTCCGGTTTCGGAAGGAAGACATGTAGGTCGTGAGCTTGCTGAGCCCGCGGTGCCGAGGGCTTACCAGTAGGTGACGGTGTCCTTTAGTGGCTGGAGAGCGGGTGGGAGGGGGCTCTGGCTAGGGATGGAACGGGGTCATCAACACAAGCAGCCACTGCAGCTACCAGAGGGGTGTGAATGCAGTGAGGGGTGCGGAGAGGACCATGCGAGTGGGTGACAATTCTGTGAGGTGAGAGGAAGTGGGGACAAGTTAAGACAGAATATAGATAGTGTTTCAAGAAACATGGCTGTGCCGGGGAGAAGACAAAAAGGAAGATCTAGAAGGGGAGTTGGGTGGAAGTGTTTTGGTGAAAGGTGGCACAGACCTGAGCATGCTCTGGTGAATGCTGCTGGAGAGAAGGCAGCCGAGAGGGAAGAGACAGGAGGCAGCCGCACACAGAGGACCCGGACACAGAGCGGGGCCAGCAGAGGCGCCCCCTGCCCTGTAGCGAGAGGGCGGTGGAGAGGGGAAGGGGGGTGCGGGTGCAGCTAAGTGAGGCCTGTTGGGAGGGAGGGAGTTTCTGCTGAATGTTTCTACTTCCCTGTGAAGCGGGAAACCTGACCCTCTGCAGGAGCGAGGGCAGAGGGAGGGCGGGAAGGAGCAGCAGGCACGGCCAGGCCGCAAGGCCGCCGTCTGTCCAGTGAGGGTGCACGTCCGAGCCCCCGTTTGTTTGCTGGTGTGATGGTTTTTCGCCACAAACCAACTACAAGCTCCTTTAACTGCGATGTAAAATACTTCTAGCAAACCCATTTTTCTTTCTTTTTAATGCTGTTTACTGTAACTGGACCAGAGGGCTCAATTACTAGAAGATTTATTTTGTCATCCGTAACAGCAGCCTAATCCATGCCTCCCGGTGGCCACGGCTGCCCGGAGAAGCGCACGCACAAACGGAGGTCTCACCTTGAGGTCTCTGTGAACGATCCGCTTCTGGTGGCAGTACTGGACCGCAGACACGATCTGGACAGGAGAGATGCCACGTTAATATCCTCACGGGTGCAGATTCGTAATTCAGATGAACGTCCGTCACAGGTGCTCACATGCCGGATACTCAGTGAGTCCTTGACTGTCTGCATGGATCTCTAAATATGATTTTCTCACGCTTTGAACTTTCTAATTTGAAGAAGTTCAGGAGTGAGGCAAGAAGAGATGGGTGCGGATGTCCTTCCTGCTCTCTCTCGATTAACTGGAAATTCTGCCTCTTCGGGGGCCCTCCTCCTCGACATGCCAGTACTTTTGTGTGGTTCCTGGGCTCAACAAACCACCAGGATCTGAGGGGCTCTGGCTGCCCCCAGGCCCAGATGGCTCAGGTGCAACCTTAGCTCACCCTGTAATCCGCTCCAAGCCAAACTGGCAGTCCCAGACCCTCCACAGCCAGGTGCCGCCCAGGTTGGTTCTCCTGGTAATTACTTCCCTTCCCAGCCCGTCTGCTCCCTGCCACACTCTCTCCTTTTGTCTGATGTGGGTTCGAGGACAGCAAAAGCTACTTCCCTTCTCGAAGGACCCGATTCCTCTGCCTTAAAGTAGAAGAGAGTGACGTACGTGCACCACGTACCATGACCACCTTGGCTGCTGTCTCAGTAGGACCCGCCTACTCTCAGCAGAGACTGTGCTTTCAGTCAGCTTTTCATGAGTCCTGGGACTGAACTGTGAATCAACCGTTTTGCTAAAATTTCACACTTACTTTCAAGTCTCCTTTTCTAATTATAAGTCTATATGCTCATTATAGAAATCTCATGAAGTATAGAAGAGTTTATACAAATATGTAAAATAATGCAATAATTAATAAATACAAGAATACACTGTTTCACGTACTCACAACTATAACGCTGCTTTTGCCCTGTCCTGTATATGCCTCTCCTACCACCAAAGAGAGAGACCATCTCCTGTTATTTTGGTTAAGTATTTTGTATGTAAACAAAACGGGGGTTATAATGAAAATACCACTTGTTTCTCTCAATCATTATCAAATGTGAACTGTAAGCCACACGCACACACGGCTGCTCTATCCATTGGTATTTTGGCTCAGCATGAGCAGAGGGAGAAGCGGGGCTGGGGCTGGGCTGGGGCTGCAGAGTGAAGTGAAGATTCAGAAGCTCAGACCTCCTCCTCATCAGCACAGGCACTGAGACTCCCACGCCGACATGCGGGGTTCGGAGCAGCTGCCACTTGGGAAACGCTGTCTCTACTGTGGCAACAGGAAAACTGGGGAAGCGAAAGAGCTCTGTTTTCCCAGAACATAACAGGCTCATTCCTAGGACACAAGTAACTTTTATCTGATTTCTGCCTGATCCAATTCCCTGATTGCCACCCAATACTGACATTTCTCTCTTAGGTCTGCTTTTGAATCAGATTTCACAATTTCCTACGCTTTCTCAAAGAGATTAAAGAATTTTCTTCTTTTACCTCCAAAGAGCTCAAAGCTAAAATAATGCCACAATAACTTGAAAACTCTAAATAAATTGTTGTTTTTTTGCCTTCTGCTTTTAAGCGAGAAGCAGTTACTTCCAAAGGCTGAGAACCCGGATGTTCTCCAGGTTGGGACGGGAGTGCAAGCCTACTTCATTTCCAATCACACATGACAGAGCAGCACTAACCCACCACCTTAGGGGCGAGGGGAGAAGGTGGAACCAGGAACCTAGTCTCTTTCTTTGGAGAGAACAAGAGCTCAGCCCAAAATGAAAGCAGCGTAAGCAGGAGCTAGAGTGAGAGGGGGAAGGGAGTGGGACAAGAAAAGGCCATTTGCTGGTGAACATGGAAAGAAGGGCTGGCTTTTTGCTTTGTGTGTGGCATACCCTTCACTTGTCATAAACAGAAAACCTTTTCTAGTCAAAGTGATGCCAACTATCAGTGGGTGGAAAGCATGGCCATTAGAAACAGAGGCAGGAGGAACGCTGCCAGGGAGCCGGGCCCTTCCAGGCTGGAATGAGCGGCCTCAAGGCACAAGGAGCCAGGACTGCACCCACTCCAAGTGCTGGAATGGAGCACTCGTCAGAGCGCAGACGCTGCCTTTCCTGGGTGCGCAGAGCCAGAGCAGCGCGGGCTTTCTGGACGCTGTTGGTGACCCAGCACGGAGCCACTGGAGCCGTGACAGTTTATCAAGTGCGAAGTCAACACTGAGGAGGTGGGATGCAACGGGAACACCCCTGGGAGGGGCTGGAACGCCCACAACCACAAGCCTGGGCACATGGCTAAGGACCCATCTTATCCTTAGCCCCGGGGGCCGTAAGAACTCAGAGCTCGGCTGTGCGAGTCCAGCTCAGAGCCCTGCCGGACGCCCGCTTCACCAGACACGCTGCCCCCGCAGCCGCCGGCCCGGAGGGGACACCCGCCTCTGCACCTGCAGGCGCCCCGTGACGGACTGCCTGCCAGAGCAGACGCCTGCTCCGCTCCCATCTCGGAGGCCCTCCTCTGCGTAACCTGCGTGTGATTCACTGGCTTACTGGGGAGTCTCCCCTGTAAACCTGGCACTGTGGAAAGACACAACCTGTCCGTTTTGGGGACACTCCCTTGCTCATGACACTAGATCAATTAAGGTTCCTCAAATAAAGGCTTCAGAATTCCTGAAGAAAACTAACCATCACCATGGGGGGATGTCCCAGTCCCTCTGACAGCCAGGCCCCCCAGGGAAGGGCAGCGAGGGCAGAGGAGTTGGGCGTCAAGTGCCAAAAGGCCCCGAGGGGGGCCCAGGCTCCAAGCTGCTGCCGCTGGCCTTCTCCTCAGCTGTAACCCACAGCCCATTAACGCTGCCTCAGACACATCCATCTGAACGGGAAGGAATGTACATTTTATGAGACAAAAAAAATAATGGTTTTTAGGTGGCCAATTTATAAAAATTAGTACAGCTATGAAAAGGGCCAGACTTGTTTTGTAATAAAGAGAAACTGGAGTTTCCTTCCATAGACAACAGAACAAAATAACAGAACTGAAAAGAACTTCAGAATTCAACAAGTATAACTTCCTTTCTTTTTTTCAAAAAAAAAAAAAATTTTTTTTATATGTATTTATTGATTTCAGAGAGAGGAAGGGAGAGGGAGAGATAGAAGCATCAATGATGAGAGAGAATCACTGATCGGCTGCCTCCTGCACCCCTCCACTGGGGATCGAGCCTGCAACCCGGACATGTGCCCTAACCGGAAACCAAACAGTGACCTCCTGGTTCATGGGTCGATGCTCAACCACTGAGCCGCACTCGCCAGGCAATTTCTACTTTTTATAAATAGAAAAACTGAGGCTCAGAGAAGTAAAATGATAGACAAAAATTAGTTCCAACTTTGATATTTAATAGGTTTCAATTCCAAGTACCATTAATATTTTTAAGCTTTTAAAATTAAACTTATTAATAAGCCCTTAACCATAAACACTAAACAAATCAAGAGAGGCAAATGTTATGAGAAATCTTAAAAATCAGCTAAAACTGCCTTTCCAAATACTGTGAAAACTTTAAAGGCTCCTATCTATACTCTACCTTGACAATCTTAAATGTGAATAAAATAAAAATTTCCAAGCTCTGAGAGAAATGAGGCTGCCCTGCCATTTCAATAAGAACCTGTAGCCATGGGAGCACAGCCCAGGTGAAAGTATAAAGTACCCGCTCCTTCCCTTCCCTGCCCTGCCCTGCGTCAGGGTGGACAGCGCCGCCGCCACTTGTTCTGGAAGAGAGTTCTGCTGGAAACAATCGTGTGAGCCATCATTTACATATTGTCTGAAGCTGTGTCTGTGCTACAACTGCCGAGTGAAACTGCTACCACAGAGACAGTACGGCCCACAAAGCCTGAAATACTTACTATGTAGCCCTCTACAGAACAAGCGTGCTAATTCCTAGTCTAATAACAACACAACATAATGAGTACACAGTTCCTGAGTTTTGACGTCACAGGACCAGGCATCAAATTTTGGGTGAATTATTTAATCTGCCTGTGCTTCAGTTTCCTTATTTCTAGGAAATGAGCATAATACTCCTTAACTCACAAGGCTGCTGGGCTTACATTAGTGTAGGTAAAGCACTTATCCCCATGTCTGGCAGGTAGTGATCAATCAATAAATGGTAATTACTATTGTTAAAAACTTGGAAATAGTTTTAATTAGTATAATCATAGATATTATGAAAGACTCTGGTTTTTAAGGCTCAACTGTCAAAAACTAAAGTTAAGAGTGAGGCTAACCCCGCTGGCGTGGCTCAGTGGTTAAGCATCGACTTACGACCAAGGAGGAGATCATGGTTCGATTCCCAGTCAGGGCACATGCCCTGGTTGGTGGCTCAATCCCCAGTGTGGGGCGTGCAGGAGGCAGCTGATCGATGATTCTCTCTCATCATTGATGTTTCTATCTCTCTCTTCCTCTCTGAAATCAATAAAAATATATTTAAAAACAAACAAAACAAACAAAAAAACCTGAGGCTAAAATCCCAATTACAAAGCCAGAAACAGAAACCAAGGCTATCTCTAAAAAAGTGCCTTAGGCACAAAAGGCACTTAATAAATTTTTGTTGAACTGAATGGCCAACCCCTGCTCCATCCAATGGTCCTACAACCATTTATATGTGCAGACACCTGTTCGTTTCAGGGTTTAATTGAGATTACTTTATCAATTAATAAACTAAAGGTACCTTAATTCATACCTGTCTAAATTTAGCTCTTGCTTCTTTTTCCTTCATTCTTCCATGTGCAACCAAATAGTCAAACACTTCACCTATAATTGAGAGAAATAAAAGTAAAAAGAAGTCCTACTTCTGAGCATTAATTTTCCATAAATCGATAATGTTTCATTCTTAGCAATGCCTTAATTTTATTTTTAAATATAGGTATGAAGATAAACAGAAATATGTGGAATTTAAACTAAGTTAGCCTTAAGTTCAATTATAGGTAAAATCCATCTACAAAATCTTGAAGCTAGATAAAAGCCCTGAAATTAAATTATAAACTTTCATTTTAAATATCATTTTTAATGTGTTTAATAAAAACTTAGCAATGAAAATTAAAAGTTAAAATGGATGCTATTTTTGTTAAAAGAGGAACTCTTCAACTGTAGGACTATGACAGACTAGCACTTCCTGAATATATTCATTCATTCAACAAATATTTATTGAGTGCCTACTAACTGCCAGGCACTGTTCCAGGCTCTGGCGAAACAGAGCAGTGAACAAAGCCAGGTCCCTTTCCGCGCGGCGTTTCCATTCTAGTAGCGGAGACAGGCAGCAGACAGACAAGTGACTAGACAGTGTGTCAGGCGGTAAGAAGTGCTGGGGAGAGAAAATGGGCAAAGGGACAGGAAGTGCGCTCGTGTGTGCAAACGTCTTGCTGACCACCGTGAGCACGGAGTGAGGGCAGCAGTGGGTGGGCACAGGAATGGGTAGGAGGGTGAGGTCCTGAAGAGCCTGGTGGGCTTTGGTAAGGATTCGGGCACAGCGCCAAGTGAGAGCAGAGGAGAGTATGAAATGGCTGACCTCCTACAAGGATCACTCTGACTGCTCGAGGGAGCAGCAGGTTAGGGTGGGGAAGAGACAGGATGAGCGCGCTGGGCTAGAGTGGGACACGGCAGCGATGTGAGAAGGGAGGGAATCAGGACAGTGTGGGGGTCAAGCCAAGAGAATGCGCTGGTGGACATTTCTTGGGGAAGAGGGGTGACATTCAACGAAATGTATCAGTACTGCCAATTGCTTATCAATTTGGAATAAAGAAACACCTCTGAAATCCACAGAAAGAGGACTAATTTAACAAATGTGGTATAAACTGTGTTTAGGAAAGAATCCTGTCTACTTCATACAAAGAATACTACCATCAGCTTAGTGACAACACTTGACAAAAATATTTTGCCTAGCCGGCGTGGCTCAGTGGTTGATTGCTGATATATATACCAGGAGGCATGGTTTTATTCCTGGTCAGGGCACATGCCCAGGTTGTGGGCTCGATCCCCAGTGGGGAGTGTGCAGGAGGTAGCCGATCCATGACTCTCTCTCATCACTGATGTTTCTATCTCTCTCTCCCTCTCTGAAATCAATAAAAATATAAGAATATATTTTTAAAAAGATTTTGATACTTAAAATCAGCTGGTTCTGAACATAAATATTTTTGAGGAAAAAGTCATTCTGAATTGTAATGAATATCTCTGCCTTTTTAAGCTTTTAGCCCTAACTCTGATACAGTTTTTAAAAAATATATTTTATTGATTTTTTACATAGAGGAAGGGAGAAGGAGAGGGATAGAGAATTAGAAACATCGATGAGAGAGAAACATCAATTCAGCTGCCTCCTGCACACTCCCCACCGGGGATGTGCCCGCAACCAAGGTACATGCCCTTGACCGGACTCGAACCTGGAACCGTTCAGTCCACAGGCCGATGCCCTATCCACTGAGTCAAACTGGTCAGGGCTCTGATACATTTTTAAACAAGGGAGAATATTTTCCATTTATCACTTGACTGTATAATGATCTTTTAAAGGGTATTACATGTCAATTAACACCAAACTATTCATTTAACTGCGATGACTTCTGAAGTTAAATGTCAGCTCCAAAAATGTCAGCATTTTCTAAGGAAATGACCTTTCTATTTGTAAATAGAACACAGTGTCAAAACAAGTAGTTAAGCCCTAGCGGGTTTGGATCAGTGGATAGGGTGTTGGCCTGTGGACCGAAGGGTCCCCATTTGATTCTGGGACCTCAGTTGGGGCATATGCTGGAGGCAACCAATCGACGTCTCTCTCTCTCTCTCTCTCACCGATATTTCTCTTTCCCTCTCTTTTCCACTCTCTAAAAATCAATGGAAAAATATACTCGGGTGAGGATTAAAAAAACAAACCAAGTAGTTAAAATGTGAAAACAACCAAAGATATATGCATATCATATGGAAAACAGTTTTGACTTAAAAAACATTAATAGATTAGACACACTAGTTATTGTGGTGGGTCGGTCCCTTCCTCACACCAACCCGCTTCCCCCTCTAGGAGCCAGAGTGATCCTTGCAAGGGGTCAGTCATTTCATATTCTCATCTGCTCTCACAGATAAAATCCAAGTCTGTCAGAATAATTTTAAAACAATTTTATAAATTCAACTATAATATAAACCTCTTAAGAGTTTTAGGAACCATAAAATCATACTCACAATTACTGTTATAAATCAGGAATTCATCCCACATCTGTTTTTTCCTTATTAAAAGCTAGAAGCCCAGTGCACGAAAATCATGCGGGTGGACATGCGCGTGCACGCGCGTGCATGTGTGTGTGTGTGTGTGTGTGTGTGTGTGTGTGTGTGTGTGGTGTCCTTCAGCCTGGCCTGCACCCTCTTGCAATTGGACATCTCTCTCGCAATCTGGGACCGCTGCCTCCTAACCACTCGCCTGCCTGCCGGATCACCCCTAACTGCCTCTGCCTCAGCCCCCACCACCTTGGCTTCGTCCAGAAGGATGTCTGGAAGGTCATTCAGCTGTCCAGTCTAATTAGCATATTATATTTTTATTATTATAGATGTATTAGCACTCAGATTAAGCCACTAAACTGAAAACCCCTAAAGGCTATCTATCTCTTAGAGAAAAAATAGCAAACAGTGGCTCTCTCCACCCAGGTCAGGGGCCCTGTGGCTGCTGGAAGGACACTGGACAGGACAGTTGAGAAAGCTCTTGGATGAAGGTTCAGGTCCTGCCACTAGTGATGGAACTGTTGGCACAGAACATCTTTCAAGGCTTTAGTTTCATCTGTAAAAATTAGGTAGGTGTCCTGGATGATTTCTAAGATTCCTTCCAATTCTATAATTCACTGATTCTGCTAAACTGAAAAACACCAGACTGGGGAGGAATCGGAAGTAAATCTAGTGAAATGTTTTATTGTTCAAAACGGCAAACAAACAATCAAACAGACGTCCTGAAAACTGACAGTGCTTTACTGAGATGATTAAAACCAACAGCCAAAGCCAATACAGCGCCACCTCTGATGAGCGCTCTTTAATGCTTCTCAGAGGAGGACCCTGTTCGCAGGTCACTGAGACACTCAGAGACTTATCAGGTCACTTATCAGGTCGCTCTGCCAACGAGGGGAACTGGATGGACTGACCCCACCTCTCTTTCCCAAAGCACATCCTCTTTCTACGAAAACTGGGTGCTTCTTAGATGTTTTTGTGTTTTTTTCTTTAATATCTGTTACTGATTTTAGAGAGAGGAAAGGAGAGGAATAGAGAGATAGAAATATTGATGAGAGAGAAACATTGATCGACTTCCTCCGCACACCCAGGCATATACTCTCACCAGGAATCAAACCAGTGACCTGTTGGTTCATGGGCTGATACCCAACCACTGAGGCACACTGGCTGGGCCAGATGTTTTGTTTTGTTCGTATATAAGAACAATCTGTACAACACTGTGCCTAGAACAGGTGGGAACAGAAAGCCATGGCCAACTATAGTGTCGGAAGGCTGGGCTCCAGGCCTGGCAAAGTGACCACAGTGAGACTTCCCAGCCTCCTTGCCTCAAGGATAAAGGCCATCACTCACTGCCTGGCCACATCATGGAGTCACTGTGAAGCTCAAGGAGAGATCAGGCAAGAGAAGGACTTGTGCGCTGATGAGGTACACCAATGGAAAGGTTCTTAAGATTTACTCTGTAAGGAGCCTAGAAAGTATTAGAACTCCATATAGATGTTCAGTTCTTTAATAATCCCTCAGCTCTTCCTACGACTAATCAATTGTGGAAAACCAACTACATTCTTCAACCACACATTTAAAACAGAAGTCACACAACTAATAACGAATTAGGAGTACGAAAAAGGGATGTCAGGGGTGTGCCTAGTACTTGCTCACAACAGCCTTCCAATCTTTTATTCAATGGTTAACTCACTACAAGGAGGCTACAATTTAACTTTTGTTTTCAGATTTTATCATCTGGATAAAGGTGCTAATGAAAAAATAAAACTCTAACCAAAACAATTTAACCTATATCACAGTCAAATAGAGTATGTCCCCAGTAGTTTATAATTTTATAAAGTAAACTAAATTCTTATTTGTTGAGAAAATGCTATGTGTCAGACACTGTGTGCTAGGAGTAGGAAACACCCAAAGATAAACAGGACAGCTTCTGACCTCCACAAGCCACACAGGGTCCAACAACTACAAGCCTACCGTAAAATGAGAATCTTTGTGAAAGACAAGAGCTATAAATATGGCTCTCTATATATTTATTTCTGAAAAATGTCTACATTTATATAAACTTGCAGGCAAATAATTACTAGTCCTTAATATTTAAGGAAAATCTAATTATTGCATCATAACCATCACTTCTGGCCTTGGGAAAGATGGACACCAATGACATTAAAATCTGATAAGGAAAAACAAGTTTATTTCAAACAGGCTAATATCCAGGGTTATATTTAAAAATCTAAGTACTTGAAATAAATAAAATGTGGTATAGACACGCGCACATGCGCGTACACACACACACACGAATATTATTCAGTCTTAAAAAGGAAGGAAATCCTGTCACATGTTTCAACATACATGAGCCTTACGGATACTATGCTGAGTGACATAGGCAGTCAAAAGGACAAAAACTGACCAAACCAGAGAGGGTTGGACCTGCATTACCACCATTTGTCCACCATCCAGAACTGAAATATCATTGCTGTTATGAACACATAAACAACTGTTGGACATAGAAACCGGGACTCAAAAGAACTGTTGGCCCAGAAAGAAACTCACTATAGACTGATTCATTTGCCTCTCAGCATAACTATTATTGCTTGTCTCATTTTCGGTTCCTATAAGTGTATTCCTAGTATCACATGAGCTCACTCATCTAGGGGAAATGATGAACAACATAGACTGAAGAACAAGAACAGCATCGATCAGACTGTCAGAACTCAGAGGGAAGGTAGGGGAGGGTGGGGATAAGGGAGATAGATCAACCAAAGGACTTGTGTGCTTGCATATGAGCCTAACCAGTGATCACGGACAACAGGGGGAGGGGGACATGCGTGTGGGGGGGGTTTGGGAAGGGAATGGGGGGGGGTTGATGACAAATATGTGATACCTTAATCAATAAAGTAATTAAAAAAATTTTTTAAATCATAAAAAAAAGGACAAAAACTGCATGATTCCACTCATATATAAGGTCCCTAGAGCAGTCAAAGTCATAAAGACAGAAAGCAGAACGTGGCTGCCAGGGACTGGGGGTGGAGGGAGCAGGGAGGCAGTGTTTAATGGGACAGAGCTATAGTTTTGCAACATGGAAAAGTTGTGTGGATAGATGGTGGTGATGGTTACACAACAATGTGTATTACTTAATGCCACTGAACTGTACACTTTAAGTGGTAAAATCTGTAACTTTTATGTTGTGTAATTTTACCACAATAAAAAAAATCCAAGTATCTGGATATTGTCCATTTAAAATGTCAATAGTGAAACAATGGCAACCCACAGAACTGCTAACAGCGGGCTCTTCTGACTTTCACCCTCGTGTATTAGGACTGTGCACAGTGAAGAAACCCAGCAACGATCAATGTGGGCGTGTGGTGTGCGCTTCCCAAAGGAAAGAAAGAAAAACAGGGATCGGCTTCTTACCTCCGCTTGCATACTCCATGATTAGGTAGAGTGTTTTGTCAGTTTCGATGACTTCAAATAACTTCACTGGGGGAGGGAGAGGATACAGAAGAAACAAATGTTTGTGTGCATACACCACGTACATATAAACTGTAACTACAAAAAGTAACTATTTTCGGTTTAAGATTTTAATAGAGAGTGCTCTAAAAACTGCTTTTACGACATTTATTATATATTACAACAACAACAGAAAATATTTTGTAAGGCCTTGGAATTCCATAAAAATCATGATTCTTTCTGGGTGCCGGAAGGGCGTTCCTCGGCGTGCACTCACAGCCTGGTGGGGTGTGCCTGCCCCATCCTCTCGCTGCCTGGCAGTGCGGCTGTCCCGGTAGCTGCCTTCCCAGCAGCTCTTCCCCTGCACCTCAGGAAAAGCCTTATTTCACATTCAAACTGCAGGGACTGCTCAGATCTACTCTACTTCCGAAAGTGCAAATCTATTTACTTTTCGTTCTGGCTTCAAGGATATATATAATTCCACCTGAGACTTATATTGCTTGGGAAACAAATTCTCCAAAAAACAAGGTTCCTTTGTTACTATTCTGAAGCCAGCGATGGAAAGAAGTAGAAGGGATTATACTGTGATTAACTGAAAAGAACTTTTAAAAGAATTCTTTTCAATGGGTCAGAGTAACTTTATCATACCAGATCCTGTGACAGAGAAATAACCTTCCGATTACTGCTAATTCATAAAGCCATAAAAAAAAATCAAATACATATATTTTAAAATAAAACTAAATTTCTAAAGCTATCAAATCAATGTTTTGCATTATCTACTTTATTTTGGTAATACATACTTGAAAATTAAATTTACCAAAGGGTGGGGGGAATGCTAGTCTTTTATATTTGGGGCTATTTTCTGATGTTTTAACAGAAAGTAATAGGCCAAATAAAATACCTAACATAGTATTTATGTTTGTTGAACTAATGAATAAAACTATCATATTTCTAAGATGATATATTTGGGTTATCAAGAAAAATCATTGAGATAAATTTAAGACACATATGCTGGAAAACCATCAACATATAAACAAAACCTTTCTCAAATTCCAATGCAAATATTAGCTCTCCTGGGAAAACGATTTTAATCCAATAAATTTTTTGACATTTAAATCTATTATCAAAGATAATGGATCAAAGATAGGTCAGTTAGTAATAAGTAGAGAGAACTCCAATCAGGGTACAACTTAATTAAAAAATAAAATAAATATGCTTAAGTTAGCTATTTCTAGGCAGCAGTAATAAAAAGTGTTTTGGATGAGAAGTTAGAATTTAAAATTCAGAGTGGGCTTGCTAACCAAAGGGTTGAAACAAAAAGTGAAGAAAGGCTTTCTTTTTGTCACATTCCTTATTTTTCTTTTCTCCAAACATATCTTACTGACTTTAAGATGTAGAGTTTTTCACTTTTTAACTAATATCACTGATAATGGGATGATGGCTTGGTAGCATTGTCTTCTCCCACCTCCTAGAAGTGATTCTGATAGTAAACTGATACAACTGGCTGTCTTAAGAGTTATTTCACTTGTTGTGTGTATATTTCACTATTCTTCTAATCAATGTTTAGTAGTGTTCACTACCTACATGATAAAAGCGTTATTTTACTCTTGAAGTAATATTTTTAGACTGCAGGAGCTACTACTGTGTAAAGGAGCAGTTATATTCTTTTTAACTATTATGATATATGGGATCAAAAATCTCCATTGAGATATCTATACAACAGGTCAGGATTAGGGAATTTCACACTTTCATCTTGGTCCTACAATTATGATGAAGACAGGACCATGACCCTTCCTCATCTTTGAACCCACCTCATCACACCCAGCAGAGCTGGGCAGAGGACACTTAAAACAAATCTGTGCCGTATAAAGCAATTCATATCAAAATCCCAGTAGGTAACTATCCTATGTCTTTTTAAATGGTTCAATGTACAAGTATTTTCTTAGAAAGGGTCTATCTTTGAAAATCTTAACTCTGACTTAACAGAATTCCCTTCTCTCTAGCTATGAATTAAATACAACTATATTTTCCACTAATTAAAAAATTAAATATTATAATCTAATTATAGATGTTTCTACTGCATTGAAGCTTTAAATTCAAATGTTTAGTATCTAAGCTTTTAACTCGTCTTTAGCAAATTTCAGAAAGTTAATACAAATGATAAACAGTTTGGAGATGTATTTTATTAAAAGTGTGCCTGGGCTGGGAGGAGGGAAGACATCTCTCTCCTGGAATACATGTTTAACTTTATGAAATAGTTTCAAGAATGTATTTAGACACAAAAATACTTAAGAAAGCAGAAAGTACCTATGTTTGGATGATTTAAAATCTTCATTATTCTTACTTCTCTGAAGAGCTAAAAAACAAACACACAATGCCCCGAAACAGGTTATTACACATTGTCTTCCGCTGTTGCAATGTAAGTTTAACTTGTACCCAGAGAACCCATTCAATGGTAACGCCCAGTGCTTCACATCTAAGACCAACATGCAAGTACAGGGTAACTTTGAAGTCGCTTTAACCCAATACCACGCGCCTCAACTTTCTCTTGTGAAAAGCAGAGGTGCCAGAGGAGAATGCCACCACCAGCTGAATGCTCCTTTGCTGTCTTGAACACATATGATGGGATCCAGGCAAGAACAGTTTGTGACTAAACTTCGTCTGACTCAGGTATATGCAAACCAAAACGTATAGTCGCAGTTCCTGAGTGTATCAGGTTTATAATGCCAAGGAATCTATGAGAGATTTGGAACAAAACATGGCAGGAAGGCCTCACAGGAGGTAGGTCATTTAGCATGGAAGCTGAGGGACTTAATAACTGCCCCGATCAGCACTGCCCCACGCGCTCCCTTCTGTACTGTGTGACTGGCTTTAGGCAAGCAAGGGCAGGACAGAAAGTTTGCGCAGCGGGGCTTGCTTTCCTGGAATGATGTCGCCCTAGCATGAAGACAGTTGAGCCTCTCTGAGGATGAAACACTGCACGCAGAGAGACCTCTGTCCCACCTGAGGTAGCCCACCAACTCGCCCCCGAATGCTGCCACAAGGAAAAGCCAGGGGGGCCCAGCAGACAGACTGCCGGTCAGGCCCAGCCAGCACACAGGGGGGAGGAACGTGAAGCTGCTGCTGGGTGAACAGGTGCTGGGACTTCAGAGGAGGGTCACAGCTCATGGCCGGGCTAATCCAACACGATCTCAGAAAACAACAGAAACTGAGGCCATCTTATCCAGCCCTCTTGCAGACTCGTGGAAACCAGAAAAGGAGGAAAAGACCTTCCAGAGTCCGTGGGGAGTGTGGCCAGACCAGGTCTCCGAACACAGTCTCCTGCCACCTGCAGGCGCCAGGGCGGGCGGGCTCTGGAAGCTGAGGCGTGGCTGGCTCCGGGCTGCAGGAACTGTGAGAAGCCACAAGGCTCTGGCTGTGCCGGTCCTCGCCCACCATATCTAACCTACAAGTGGCCTAGCCGCTCACTGCGAGCACCGAGAGACACGGACGTATCTGACCTACAAACTGAGCCCAGAGCTTAAAAACATGGAACCAGATGGACAGACTTCCTGTCTGGAACACTGACTCATCTCCGAAGGCAGGGCCGTTTTTACCACCAACACAAACACCGCTGGCGGCTGCTGCGGCCATTCTCAGAGCGTATGTGCCAGATGAGGAGACAGCCACCTGACAACCACCCATCCAGGCCGGAGTTCTTGGCTTCCCTCTGCAAACTGACACAGAAACCCCGCGTTCCCATCTGGGAGAGCTGAACCTCCAGTCATTTCCACAACAGCCAAGTCAGCAGAGCTCCGGGTCGGCTGCCGTACCCCGCAGCTCAGGACACCGCATCTGGAGGGAAGCCATGGCCACGGCGGCCTCCGTCACCCCTCCGACCTCAGCTCAGTCACTGCTCCGGCACCCACCCAGCTCTTTCTTTCCTCGGAGTCTTTCTCCTTTCCATCCTTCCGGTCTCAGGGAGATCCTCTGAAAACCTCTTCCGAGTCCGTCTCCCTTGCTTTACAGCATTCTTCCCTAGAATGTTTTTCAAGTTGGGACGGATGGTACATTTTGATGTACCTACTTATTGCCACCTCACCATCCACAGGGAGCACAGCTGTCTCCTCTTAGCCCCCCCGCCACACAGCTGAAACCAAGCCTGGCGCACACAGGGACTCATCTGTTTAGAAATGTCTGCAGGAAAGCACTAACTCCCGGCAAGTACCACACCGCTGGCCAGACAGCAGGCTGGAAGAAGGCAACTGTTTTTAAAATTGCTCCTAGTAGTGCAGCATTGAAACAAAGTCACCAGAACCAAAGAGCAGAAAAAGATGGACTATTCTAGGAGTTCAGGGGGAGAAAGCTCGTGTGTTGGATGGCACCATGGAGGAAAGTGGACTCGACAGGCCTGACAAAGGGCGCCCCCAGCAGAAAGCGGGCTGTGTGCTCCGTGTATCTGAGTGGAGATCGGAGGTGTGACCAATGAGAACCAAGTGACCCGTCTGGCACCAGGCCCCTGATCAGTCATGGGGGTGCTGGTACCAACTGCAGTTTTCTGGGCCCCACCAGTCACCAGATCGGAACTGGGCCTTGAGAATCTTACTTTTCAGCAAGCACCCAGGTCTGGTAGTTTTCTTGTTCTTTTTAAAATATATATATATATTTATTAATTTTAGAGAGGGAGAGGGAGAGGGAGAGAGGGAGAGGGACAGAGGAGGGAGAGAGGGAGAGGGGCAGAGGGGGAGAGGGGCAGAGGGGAGGAGGAAGGAAAGGGAGGGGGAGAGGGAGGGGGGAGGAGGAGGGGGAGGGAGACAGAAACATCAATAATGAGAGAGAATCATTTATCGCCTGCCTACTGCACACCCCCCCAGTGGAGATTGAGCCCACAACCTGGGCATGTGCCCTGACCAGAAATCAAACCTCGACCTCCTGGTTAGGTCAATGCTCAACCACTGAGCCACACCGGTTTCGGCAGGTGTGGTAGTTTTTAAGTGTGTCCACAAATTCCTTGACAATCTTCCCCTCCGAAGGAAGAACTTTGAGTATAGGGGCACTTAGTGATTTGCTTCTAAGGAACAGAGGAAGGCAGAAGCTATGGTGGGGGCTTAAGAGACTGGCCAGGCCAATAAAAGGCACTGTGGCTCGGTGGACACTGAGTTTCCAGGTGGACAGGCCAGGTGGCAGGGAGACGTCACGCCCACAGCGGAGGCCTGCAGCTGGGGCTCTAACCGAAGAGCACCTGAGCTGGAACGTGCAGCTGTCACTCCCTCACACAGGCCTCAGAAACTGCGAGATGACAACGCTGTGCTGAAGTTGCTGAGCTTTGGAGTAATCAGAGAGCAGTAGACGACTGCTACAGTACCGACACACATGAGGGTCCCTGGGTTACAGCAGGCGTCACACAGAGGGACGAGCTGTGAAAACAGGGAGATGTTGAGGTGAGGAGGACAAGCTAACTGCAGGCAGGAGGAGCCGCCCAGGGTTCCCTCACGGGGCAGTGCCTATCAGAATCACGCTTACCTCTATCAGGTAGGAATGAGTTAAACTTACACCAAGGCAACTACGAGAGGGATCAAGCACGAGGCTAACAGTTACCAAGTGCCCTGAACCAGCAGCTTCACACCCATGAGCACATCTAACGGAACCTCCCCACCTGTCAGGTGACCGAGAAAGGGAAGAAACTTGTCCAAGGCCTCCCCCAGCCAGGAGGGGCCAGACCGGGACTCGGAGCTGTCTGACTCCAAAGTCCACACGCACTCCAGGATTCCACGCAAACCCCTTCAAAATTTTCAAGTAACATGACTGACAGAGTACAAGCTGCTGCTACAGGAAACCCCAGAGCAATAGGGGCTGGCAGAGAACTTCTTACAAAGCCAACAATTTGCATATGTGGTAATGCCGGAGATATCACACATTCAGATCACTGTGAGCCTCATGGCTGAAAGTAGTTAACTGTGCACAGAAAGAATTTATTAGAGAAAACGGGAACGTCAGAAGTCCCCATCAGAGCTGTAAAAATAAGTTTTTAAAGCTTTGTTATAAAAGAACATTTAAGAGAAATTTATCTATTTCTACTGTCTTAATTCAACTTATTTTTATACATTTCCTTTCAATCTTATGCAGATGCTAGTCGTAAAAAATAAAATGGATACGCCTTGGTTCACTTGGTTGGAGTATCGCCCATACACTAGTAGGTCTCGGGTTTGATTCCAACACGTACTAGGTGTCAGGTTCGATCCCCAGCCCCACTTGGTCATGTTGAGAGGCAACCAGTCAATATTTTGCTCTCGCATCGATGTTTTCTGTCCCCCTCCTGACTTTCCCCTCTCTCTAAAAATCAATGAACATGGACTTGGGTGAGTATTAAAAACAAAAACCCAGAAACGTATAAAGCGAAAGAATTCTCTCTTCACTGAGCAATTGGCACCCTCCACACATCATCACATCCTCTTGTCCTCTAGGAACTGGTACACAGGAGCCGAACAAACATCTCTGAAGGGAAAAACTCGGGACTCTGGTGATCAGAATACCAAGGACACCAAACCTACCGCATCACATAATAAACAAGTGTCCCAATAGCCAGAACTTGGGATGTACAGGAATTCTCTTTGGAAAAAAACAATTTCACCAAGCAATATAAAAATGACATGAGCACATAACCGAGAGCACGGGGGACGGGGGAGTTCTCGACATAAAAGTGTGATCTAAACTCCGTGAGGAGGTCTGAGACAAAAGGAACGGGCCAAGAGGCGGAGTTATAAGGTGTGTGTGAGAAATAATGGAAGGAGTAAATGATCACCCTCTTCATTAACAGGACAGAGCTGCACTGTAAATCCAAGATGAATGAGTACATATTTAGCAGCCTTGGGTGGAGAAGGAGACACGGTCAGGAAATATTCAGAGGGTAAGAGGAGGGAGGCTATTGTAGCTGACACCCATGTTTGTGGACATGGATGCCACTGAGACAGGGAAGACACAATGGCGGGAAAGGCAAGGCAGGCTGGGGCTGGTTCCAGACACCCCGTGAGGGGCAGTTAAGTGACGATAGTGAGAGCACAGTTTGACCTTGGTGTTTAGGTCTGAAGCTCAGGACAGAAATCTGGGTACAGATTTCTAAATTCCGGGCTAAGACTCCCAGTGTAAAGAGAGCACCTCGGAAGGAAAGGAACCTCCTCACTGTGCAGGAGGAAAAGACAGGCTGGCCTGGGGACAAACATTTCAGAGAGAACAGTCCACACTGCGAGCTCAGAACAGGCAGGGAGAGAATGAAGGCCAGACGCTGGAGCGCAGACCGACCTGTGGGGTCAGAAATGGTTGATCTGCTCCTAGGTCCTAGATCCTAGAGCACCTCGGGGTGCTTCCTGAAGGAACGGCGAAGGAGGACACGCCTGCCTTCCCGCAGCCCTGTGCGGACACTGTCCCTCTCACCACGCTGAGCACAGCACCTCTGCTGAATGCAAGAACAAATCCAAGACCCTCGCAGGCAAAACCAAGGGAGAGGGGCTGGCAAAGCCCAGGGTTCATGGAGAAAAATGTGTCTTTACTTCTCTACACAGAGAAACATCTCTGGAAGGACCAAGAGAGACTGATGCCACTGGTTGTCCCAAGGGCAGTGCCCTGGGTGCTGGAAGTCAAGGGGCAGATGAAGACTTCTTTCTATACTTTTTGTGCCCTTTGAACTACATAACTACGTTACCTATCTCCCCCAAATCTGGATTTTACAGAAATGGATTGAGAAACAAAAAAGTGGGGTTTTGTTGATTTAGCTAAAAGAGAAATTCCTGAAAAACAAAAAGTAGACAAAAATCACTGTGTTTTGATCACTTAGCAAGAAAGGTTGACTATTGCTTTGCATCATGTGAACCAAGGCTGCTAGTGGGTGAAAGGCAAGCCCATCTCCAGGGAATCGGCTTAAAGTCGAGCAAAAACGAGAGCTGACTCAGTAGGCAAAATTTAAGGCGGATTAAAAAAATTTAATCACTTTTAGAACCACCTTAACTTTAAAATGAAGAACAAAATACAAGAGTTAACAAATGATAGGGAAATACAATAATTAGCAGCATCATTAAAGGCCATTTGTTGAACACTAGCCCAAAGCAGCGGCCTCTCTGACCCAGGGAGCGCAGTCTACAGACACGTGGAGATACGTGTGATCAGGGGTGGGGAACCTTTTTCTGCCAAGGGCCATTCGACATTTATAACATCATTCTCGGGCCATACAAGATTATCAACCTAAAAATCATGTTGCTGTGAAAAAAAGCTCCTAGATTTATTGAATTTCAAGTCCCGCCTCTGGCTGCCTTGGCAGGCAGGGCCCGACCAAATGGGACGGCCCAGGGGTCAGATGTTCCCCACCCGGTGTAGATGTGCTGCCGTGTACTGAACCACAATTCCACTGATGCCGTGGAGGTCACTGCTCAAGTTTTGCTATTATAACATTACAGTGGTCACCCCGTGTATACACATCCCTGCACATGGATTGGCAGGGGAGGTGCCTAGAAATCCAATGGGGGGCCAAAGGGCACACACGCTTGTAAAACGTTGCTAGTGCTATATTATTATCCAAAAACGTAATTTACAGTATTGTCAAAGTATGAGATTTCCTGTTTCTCTACACTCTTGTCAGCACTATGTACCATCAACTTGTGCTGATCTTTAGGATAGTATCATTTAGGATGGTGAACATTTTTACTTGAATACCGACAATCTGTCCTATTAACTACCTAAGTGGATCTTCTGATTACTTCTACTAGGTTATATGGTTCTGTTTCTTTTTTGTTGTTGTTGTTTTGTTTTAACGATTTTTAGAGAGTGAAAGGGAGAGAGGGGGAGGGCAGAGAGAGAGAGAGAGAGAGAGAGAGAGAAATACCAATGTGAGAGACATCGACTGGTTGCCTCCCACATGAGCCCCATGGGGGAGGGGGGAGAAAGTGAACCTGCAATCCAGATATGTGCCCTTGACCCAGAATCAAACCTGGGACCCTTGGGTCCTTGGGCTGATGCTCTAAAAACTAAGCAAAGTTGGCCAGGGTCTACTGCTTCTTATCGATTTACAAGACTTTTATATAAACAGTTGATTGTTAAATCCGGGGGGGGGGGTAGGGGCACTGACCCCCACCGTTAGAAATCAACATGGAACGTTTATTTTTATTTATTGCTTTTAGAGAGAGAGGAAGGGAGAGAGAAGAAGAACAAGAGAGAAGGAGGGAGGGAAAAAGGGAGGGTGTGACGGGAGAGAGGGAGAGGAGGGAGGAAGAGGAGGGAGGGAGGGAGGGGGAGAGGAAAAGAGATCGATTTTTTTTACACTTATTTATGCATTCATTGGTGATTCTTTTTTTTTTTTTTCTTTTGTTAATCATCATTTGAGGATATTTTTTCCATTGATTTTTAAGAGAGTGTGGAAGGGAGGAAGAGAGGGAGGGAGGGAGGGAGGGAACCATTGATGTGAAAGAGGCACATCGATTGGTTGACTCTCGCATGTGCCCCAACCAGGGTTTCAAATATGCAATCAGGTACATGCCCTTGACTGGAAATCGAACCTGAAACTCTTCTGTGCATGGGCTGACCACTTAGCTACACCAGCCAGGGCCACTGATTGATTCTTGTACGTGCCCTGATTGGGGATGGAACCTGCAACCTTGGTGTATTGGCACAATGCTCTAACCAAATGAGCTACCTGGCCAGGGCCTCGGAAATGCACATGTAACTTTTGACTCCCCAAAAATTTAGCTGTGGGAAATTGATTCCAAGACCCCTGGCAGATACCCATATCCACAGATGTTCATGTACATATATAAAATAGCACAGATCAGCGCATATAGTCGGCCCTTGGCATCAGTGGACTTCCAAACGTGGATGGAAAACAACAAGTGTTGGGGGGGCGGGGGGCGGGAATCGCGTATAGGTGGACCAGCACAGTCTAAACCTGTGTTGTTCAGGGGTCAAGTGCATGAGAAAGGAAGACCTGCCTGCCATGGCAGACAATGTTGAGTACTTAGCCAAAGTCACCGGGACCCCCTTTTCCTTGCTGACTTGGCAGGAGCAATCCTTTCATCCTCTTCCATGATTTTATCTGCTACTGAGTTCATGCTTCCCCTTCCCGTCCTCTGTGTGAGGTCTATCACATTTTGGCTAAATAAATACTGTTTTCTAACCTTTCTTTTTTTAAATCCTCACCTGAGGATATTTTTTTCCATTTATTTTTTAGAGAAAGTGGAAGGGAGGGATTTCCGCCCTTTTTTTTTGTTGTTGAATAATATCCCCGTGTGTGTGTGTGTGTGTGTGTGTGTGTGTGTGTGTGCGCGCGCGCGCTTTTTGATTTCTGCGAATGGTTCCATGCTACGTTCTAAGTTTAATCTATTTACAATATTGGCTCTTCAGTGACTTTTCTAAACTAGCACAATGCGCTCCCTTTGCGGTCTCCCTCTCCTTTCCCCTTTGCCGTTCCCTTTCCTGAGCTCCAAAGGCCTTTCTTTTGTTTTGTAACTTGTTTCCTGCGCCTATGCAGCCCAACTGGCTCATTTCTACTACCTTTGTAACTTTTTAAATAAACTTTCTCTTATAATTTGAGAAAAAAATAGCCCAATGAATCACTGGTACAATTAAAAATAAATTCTAATATTCTCAATTCTCAATCTACTCTTAATATCAAGCTTCTCATTATTTCCTGCCAAAGAGAAAATAAGTCTGGCAGTAAATTAAAGAGTTCCCCAGAAGGCAGAAGCTGCACCAAAGCTGGCTTTTCTTCCATTTCTATCACTGCTTTTGAAATCGGACAATAAAGAAATATACATCCATTTTTAGTCTCAATACGTCAAATATGTATAATCAAGAGGAACTTGTCTTCAATTTCACTTACCACACTCTGTTTCTATCAGTGTACCAGATCCATCACACTGATCCCAATACAGATGCCAGACTGTCAATAATATTCAGGACTAACAGCCACTTTTCTTAATGGCCCGAATTGTTGGCCTGCTACAAGTCAACATGAAAAGAGGAAAGTATTGAGACAGGAAAGTTGAATAGACTTGTTCAATGAAAATGACTTGTGTTTCACCTGAAGGGGAAGAGGAAAGGGAAGGAGAAGGGGAAGGGGAAGGAAAGAAGTGAAGATACTGGGTAAGAGTCGCTCCCAGGAGAGTCAGAGAGAGGAGGAAACAGTCAGCGGCAGGCAGCAGTCTAAGACGTAGGGCACTGGGGGAGGTTAGCTTTAGGAAGGGAAGGGAAATGACTAACTTTGAGGGGAACCAAAGAAAGTCTAGGAGCCATTCTCACCTGGGCTGTGCATTGGGGATCCCTCAGACTCATCCTGGAGCCATCAAGCCAGGACCTCTGGGGATTTGGGGTGGGAAGGGGGTGGATTTTGAAGGAAACATTTTTTAAAATATTATATGGTAAATTTATTTATTTTTAATGGAATTTACTGGGGTGATGTTAATAAAATTATATAAATTTCAAGTATACAATTCTACATTGAGTGGCCAGATTATGATCTCTGAACACAAAATAATCTGGCCACTCAGTGTATATCCTATATAATCCTATATAATAAAAGCCTAATATGCAAATTGTGCCCTCGACCAGGAGTTCGACCAGCAGGCAGGCTAACCAACCGCCCAAGTCCCCTCCCCGTGGCCAGGCTGGCCGGACCCCACCCATGCACGAATTCATGCACCGGGCCTATATATTTGTGCACGTGTGTGTGTGTGTGTGTGTGTGTGTGTGTGTGTGTGTCTCCTCAGCCCGGCCTGTGCCCTCCTCTTGCAGTCCAGGAGCCCTCGGTGGATGTCCAACTGATGGCTTAGGCCCGCTTCCCACGGTAGAGGCTCCTGCCACCACTGCTGCACTTGCCAGCAGTGAGCCTGGCTCAGGGCTTCTGGCTGAGTGGCGTTCCCCCTGTGGGAGCGTACTGACCACCAGGGGCAGTTCCTGCATTGAGCGTCTGCCCCCTGGTGGTCAGTGCGTGCCATAGTGACCAGTAGTTCCGCTGCTTGGTCGATTTGCATATTAGCCTTTTATTATATAGGATACACACACACACACACACACACACACACACACACACACACACACACACACAGAGTGGCCAGATTATTATGCTTCTAGAGGTCATAATAATCTGGCCACTCAATGTATAATACATCATCTGTCTATTGTATTATGTGTTCACCACCCCATTGTTTTTGGTTCTTTAAATTCCACAGATGATTCTAATGCACAGCTAGGGCTGAAAACGACTGGTTTAAGGAGGCTGAAGCAAAGTGCCCCAAATAAGCCAGCGGTGGTAGCAGCAAAAGTAGTTCCATCGTGGATCACATGAAAAGCATGGGCTGGTTCTCTGCCCCCCAATTATACGGCTCCTTCCCTGACCTGACCCATGACTAAGACGCCTGAGATGCCAAAAAAGGCCACCAGTGTTACAGAGCTCTAAGCATTAACAGTGGCTCCAAAACAAACACCGGCTTTAGAAAGAAAAAAACCTGAGTGGGTGTAAGCAGGACTTCTTCGAAAAAACAAAACAAAACCCTTATAAAAGGAATCTAGTCCTTGATGGTTTGCTCAATGGTTAGAGTGTTGACCCAAGGACTAAAGAGTCGAAGGTTCAATCCCTGGCTCTGGTTGGGGCTCATACAGAGTCAATAATGCTTCAATCATTTAGCAACCTATTGTATATTTAGCATAGACTTGAATTTAATATTCATTCTTTTGTTGTCCTTAATATTTTTTATTACATTTTTTAAAACATGGGGATTTCCCTTTCTCTCTTACTGAAACCTGCATTGCAGAATGGTGTTTGAACTTTACTCAAAAAATGCTTTACTACTGGGCCAGCAGGATCTTTAACTAAAGGGTGTATTCTCCACTGAAGGGCCTTGTCAGCTAGTTTAACTGGATGAATTATCCTTATCCAATTTATACAGCATCGAACTAGAAGTGATAGCTAATACAAAGACTCATTATTTTAAAAATACCCCAATAGACTGGAATTATGGCAGGAAACCAGTATTAGCACAAATCAAATAAATTCAGGTAAGAAAAAAAATCAACAATACTCATGAACTAAACTAGGCCTATGTGGAAGGCAATTATTCCTGTGGCTGGCCCAAGAAGAGAAGTATTTACTCAGGAGACTGAACCAAGACCCAAAATAAGATTGCTATGTTTGCAGTAGTAGATTTAACCTCTATAACTCCATACGGCAGAATAGAGAACACTATTAAGTTTCTAAAAGAAAGATCGATGTTAGAGCAAATGAAAAGAAAAAAAGAGCATCTGACACTGGAAAAGATAGCATAGTAAGGAGCAGCCTGCTTTCCTAGATGTGCTTAAAGCTGGCTAACCATTTATCACTCCTATATCTTCCTCCCTCTCACCCCCCTTTTCCCCTCCTCCTCCCCCAGGCCTGCTTCTCTTAAGTACCTGAAATATTCCTCCAAACTTGAAACTAGTAACCACTTTATTTAAAAATACATATATGTATATTTCTAAAACTGATTTCAGAGAGGAAGGGAGAGGGAGAGATAGAAACATCAATGATGAGAGAGAATCATTGATCGGCTGCCTCCTACTGGGACTCAAGCACGCAACCTGGGCATGTGCCCTGACCGGGAATCGAACTGTGACCTCCTGGTTCATAGGTCAACACTCAACCACTGAGTGACACCAGACGGGCTTAACTACCTTCTTTATAGCTACTACAAAGGAAAACCTCAGGTTAGTTCCCATCCAAGTTTTTATAAACCCTGAATGAGGGCAATTTAATTACAGTAAGGTGGCACAATGGGATGAAAGAGCCCATATTTCAGTCAGACCAATATTTGCATCTTTGTTCCATCACTTACTGACCGGAGAGCTGGACTGCACCCACTTCTCAGGCTGTCTCCTCACAGGAAATCAGCACGGTAATAATACTGAAGTAACAGAGTATGAAGAAGAAAAGATACCTATCAGACCAGCTACTGTGAAAGAGTTCAAGGCCTCTATGTGTAAGAGCATGAGAAGCACAGGCTCTAGTATTAATGACCATGAATTCCTATGCATTAATATACAGTAGTGATGCCAGGGCACTGCTTAGCACAGTGCTCTATGGTCTGAACTGTGGCAAACATGTTACATTTAGAACCATCCATGCTTGATTCAATGTCAACTATACCTATCAAAGAACGACTGCCTGGGGACCCATCCCCTACCAGTTAGGGGACTTCGGGCAGGTTAGTTTATCTCCCTGGCATCTATCTCCCGAATAATAGAACTTTACAACCTCATGAAATTGGAAAGATCAAATGAATACAAAGAATGAATTTTGTTCCCCACAAATTCACAAGGTGATGGTATTTGGAGATGGGCCATGTGGGAACTGAGTAGGTTTAGATGAGAACATGAGGGTAGGCCCTCATGATGGGCTCGGTGCCCTTATAGTAGAGATACCAGAGTATGCTCGCGTGCCCTGGCGCTGTGCACCTCCAGCCCCAGACATGGTGGGAAGGCAGCCACAGAAAGAGAACTCTCACTAGAACCCAATCATGCTGGCACCCTGATCTGGGACTTCTCAGCCTCTACAACTGTGCAAAAGAAATGTCCATTGTTTAAGCCAGCCAGTCTATGGTATTTTGTTATAGCGGCTTGAGCGAACTAATACAATAAGTTAATATGGGTAATACAGTGCTCAGTATATAATAAATGCTCAAATATTAGTGGACTAGAGGCCCAGTGCACAAAATGTGTGTGTGGGTTCCTCTCAGCCCAGCCTGCACCCTCTCCAATCTGGAACCCCTTGGGGGATGTCTAACTGCTTCTCACAATCCTGGACCACTGGCTCCTAACCGCTCACCTGCCTGCCTGCCTGGTCACCCCTAACTGCTCCCCCCTGCCGGCCTGATCACCCCCTCACTGTCTCTGTGTGAGGGCATGAGGGTCAATTTGCATATTACCTCTTTATTATATAGGATTATTATATAGGATATCAGAAGTAGTCTACAGCAATCAAGTCCCACAAAAGAGACCTAGCTAGAATCTACCATTCAATTTTTAAGCTTTACTTATTTCTCAAGAAGGGAAAACTGTAAACAAACAAAAACATCTCCCAACTCCCCAAAACCAAGAAAACAAAAACTTAATTTTCAGCAGGACACATAATAATGCAAACAGTCCTTATCCTGTGCCATGTACTATCCTCTGCTCTTCCAAGAGGTTTTGAATGTTAATTTATTTAATTCTCACTACAGCCCTAATGAGGTACTTTATTATTCCCATCTTACAAATGAAAAAACTAAGACCCAGGGAGGTTAAGTGACCTGTCACAGCAAGGCCAGGGTGAAGCCTGGCTGTGAACCCATTTGACATGGCTTCACTGTGTTCCCAACCATACTTATGCGCCCCTCTCTTCATGTTAACAACGGTCTACTCCAAGACGGAAAGGAATGTTCATAACTTTAGATGGATTACACTTAGGGTACTGGCATGTCTTAATAAAGTCTAGTATTTTTAAAAAGGTAAACTACATTTAAAAAAAAGAGCTATTACTTACTTCTTAATGATAAGATTCAGATTTAATAAGGACAAGACCCAGCAAGATTACCTGCACATAACCAAATCAAAGCTAAAAATGACTTTGCAAAACCAGGAAGGAAACTTTTTATTATTCATGCTGTTTTCAAAACCATCATATGTATACAAAATTATAGAGATCTTTAAAGGCTGATCTAAAAGACACTGATGAAGAGAAATTTTCCAATGGAAAAAAATATATCTCTTACCAGAATCTCACACTTATTAAATCAATGTGTCAGCCCGAATATTGTGAATACTTTGCAACTGACACAATTTTAACACCTGTATTCAAAAGCTGCCTTAATAAGCCAGTCCACATTTTTGGGTAGTGGCAGGATAAAAAAAATTACATATTGTTGATGGCAGAGTGTTCCTTAAAGTGACTGTTAGCTTCTAAGGCTATGCTCCATGCACCAGGGCTTAATAGCACAATATAAAGAGAACTGTTCTTGATCTGTGATTGGTACCAAGGAAGAAAAAAGGCTGAAAGAACTACTATTAAAAGGCCAAAGAGCCCGGCCAGGATGGCTCAGTGGTTGAGCATTGAGCTATAAACCAGGAGGTCACAGTTCGATTTCTGATCAGGGTACATGCCTGGTTTGTGGGCTCGATCCCCAGTGTGGGGTGTGCAGGAGGCAGCCGATCAATGATTCTCTCTCATCATTGATGTTTCTATTTCTCTCTCTCTCTCTCCTCTCTCTCTCTCTCTCTCTCTCTCTCTCCCTCCCCCCCCCTCTTTCTCTCCCCCTTCCTCTCTGAAATCAATATATATATTTTTAAGAAAAGCCAAAGATGTGTCCTGGCCAATGTGGTTCTGTTGGTTGGAGCATTGTCCCGTGAACAGAATAGTCTTGGATTTGGTTCCGTCAGGGCACATCCCTAGGTTGCAGGTTCGGTCCCCAGTTGGGGCATATACGAGAGGTAACTATTCGATGTGTTGTCTCTCTCAAATCAATAAAAACACCCTAGGGTGAGAATTTTTAAAAAAAAGGGGGGGGGGATCAAAGATGCCAGGTCCACTCCACCCTATTTTCCCATGGAAAATGAACTCAGTGAAGAATTTGAAAGAAATATAGAATGCTTCTAATTTATAAGAATACAAACTTATACACACAATTTAAAACAATGCCCACCCAGCCAGCGTGGCTTAGTGGTTGAACGTCGACCTATGAACCAGGAGGTCATGGTGGAGGTCATGGTTTCATTCCTGGTCAGGGCACATGCTTGGGCTGCGGGATCAGTTCCCAGTGTGGGGTGTGCAGGAGGCAGCTGATCAATGAGTCTCTCTCATCATTGATGTTTCTATCTCTCTCTCCCTCTCTGAAATAAATTAAAAATGTTTATAAATAAATAAAACACTGCCCTATAAACAGAAAACATTACACTTACCAATTTATCTAACTGGGACAGATAAGTCTTTTGTGGATGACTCATACTTGAACTACATGACAGACAATCTCAAAGTTTCACCTATTAGATTATGTGCCAAAATTAATGGTGATGCAAATCTGCATAATCATACTATCGGGCTAACCAGTCAACTTATCATGTACTAAACTGATAAGTAATTTTTAATAAAAATACCGTATTTTCCTGCGTATAAGACGACTGGGCGTATAGAAGATTTTCCTGGGTTAAAAAGTTGTCTTAATAAAAAAAAGAATAGCAATTAAAAACTATAGCCAAAAATAATGAAAAAAGCAAGCAAGAAAGAAGGAAAAATTATAACCAGCTCAAGAAAAGCTCTGAACAGTGTGGCTCAGGGGGTTTAGTGTCATCTGGTACACCAAGAGGTCACTGGTTCAATTCCCATGGCACATGCCCAGGTTGGGGGCTTGATCCCCAGTCGGGGGCTAAGCCAAAGGCAACCAGTTGATGTTTCTTTCTCTCTCTCTCTCTAAAAACCAATAAAAATGTGTTTTAAAAATTCTCAACAGAAAACTGCTAGAATTCCAGTTACCTACAAGGACAGTGGAAGATTTGCAAAATCATTTGAATACTGAACACAAATACTCAGTAAACTTATTTATATGCTAGTTTTAGTTAGTACCAAAGGTCCTTAGCTATATAAAGAAATAAAAGTTTAAGGAAATAAATACAATTTCATCTTCAGAACAAAGGACTGGAATTTTTGAATCTGTTCCAGAGCCACCTCGAGAACACTTAAGGCCCACCAAGCCTTTCAGAACCACGTGTTTAAATGCCATATTTAGTGCAAGGTAAAGTCTACCTCTCTCCCCACCTCATACACATGAACAAGGCTTAAAAATTCTTATGACATAAATGGAAAATAATCATCAGGAATACATTAGGAATGTACACAGTATCTTACATGTGCAACGCTTTGCCGTTTACAAAGCTTTTATAATACCCATTATTTCATTAATAATCCATCCTGAGAGATGAAATTATCTCCATTTTAAAGATGAGAAGGCTGAGGTCCAGAAAATTAAGTGACCTGCTCATGGTTAAGTTACATATTTGGCTGTCACAGCCAAGATTAAAATTCAGGAATTCCTGTCTAGTGCAATGTCTCTGTATCCCCCACCTCCTAGGCCAAATCTAGAAATCAAACAAAATATATAAAAAGCCTTTTCAAAACTAAAAATAGCCCTGGCTGGTTTGGCTCAGTGGACAGAGCGTTGGCATGTGAACTGAAGGGTCCTGGGTTCAATTCCGGTCAAGGGCACATGCCTGGGTTGTGGGTTTGATCCCTAGTGGGAGGTTTGCAGGAGGCGGCCAATCCATGATTCTCTCTCATCATGGATGTTTCTCTCTCTTTCTAACTCTTCCTTCCTCTCTGAAATCAATTAAAACAAAAAACACTAAAAATACTAGATCTTATTATAAAGATCATCAATCATTTGCAGAATGCACCAGTGAAATGCCTATGCCCAGGCCCTACCTAAGCAATGACACTTTTCCTATGGGCCAGTCATCAGGGCTTTGAAGAGGCCCACATGAGAGTCTAACATGCAGGTTGAGAACTCCTGGGTTACTAGGTGACACAAATGGCAACAGTGCATTACAGACATGCTTTTTTTAACTACCATTCAGTATTCCTTTTATATGAATTAATCAACACTCCTTAATTTGACCTAGTGTGAGTTTAATAAAGCCAAAATGCTGACTTTAAAGATCTTAGTATTAGTTACACAGTGTATAATGCTGACTAAAAATGAATTATATGAAAATATGTGGTTCTGTCTTATTTTTTAAAACTCTATTCTAATCATTATTTAGAACATTCAATTTAAAATTACAGCCTTCAGTTTGCTACTAAGAACATTAAAAAGCATTATCTTCAACTTAAGGAAAAAAATCCAATACTACTACATTTATACAATGCTAAATTTAAGTTGCATTCTTTTGAGGAATATAAAGCTTTACTGTACTAACCACAATAAGTAAAATATCAGTAGAGGTATTTAAGAGGCAAATTAGATGGCAATTAGCACAGAAAATCATTTAAAAAGTACTGGATACTGGACCAAACTTACCTTTTGTAGACTTGTTGGATTCAACTGAGTTTTGTCAATTATTTTTATTGCAACCTAGAAAAAAAGTAAATTAATAAAATTTATGGGTTTTAAGAATTTGGTACTTACAAACTGGTAATAGTTTTATAAATGCCCAGACAGGTGGTATTGTTAAAAAGCAAGTAAACAGCCCTAGCTGGTTTGGATCAGTGGATAGAGCGTTGGCCTGCAGACTGAAGGGTCCCAGGTTCGATTCCGGTCAAGGGCATATGCCTGGGTTGCAGGCTTGATCCCCAGCAGGGGGCATGCAGGAGGCAGCCGATCAATGATTCTCTCTCATCATTGATGTTTCTATCTCTCTTTCCCTCTCCCTTCCTCTCTGAAATCAATATATATATATATATATTTATATATATATTATTATTTTTTTTTTTTTTTTAAAATTTTTTTTTTAAAAAAGCAAATAAACCTCAAAACCTCGTTTAGCATTACAATAAGATTTTGTATTTTATAAATATTTTAAAATGGAAAACAGGGACTTTGTGCAAATAAGGGTACTATTATAACAGTTTAAATGAAGACACCTATAGACAAGGAAAAAAGATCTCACAAACAAAAATTAACAAGAGAGATTATACGGCCCCTCAAAGGCTTGCTATTTTGGAAGAGTCACCTGGAGAGAGGAGATCCTAGTGAAGAAGATGATTGTGCCGGGCCAGCACAGCCAAGGGTTTGGCGAGCCTGAGGGAGGGAGGTGAAGGATTAAAGAAAAGACAGACGAAGAGAATATAGCAAGTGACCCGTATCCTTGGGCAAGAAGCACTGACTTTCAAATCCACTTATCCAAGATTCTGGGAGAAACCAAGATGGCGGCATAAGGTAAACACCTAACTGTTGCCTACCACTACAATTTTGAAACTACAACTGGAAAACAGAGCACACACCATCCAGAACCACCGGAAAGCTGGCAGAGTGGAAAACCTACAACTAGAGAAAAACAGAGAGGGGGACGCTGAGCCTCAGGAGCTGTGGAGGTGCGGAGATCCGTGAGCGCGGAAAGGGCGGGCAGCTGAATACGCGGCAGGCTTGCTTGCAGCGCGGAGAGGGAGGGCAGCAGACGCTGCGTGGCTAGCTTTCTCGTTTGGGAGAAAAGCAGGGCCGCCCGACTGCACTGAGGTCCAGCCCCAGCTGGGGAGAAACTGGTCTGTTATGCAGCGGGAGAGGCTCGAAAGCTGCCTTCTCTCAGAGGCGCGCAGCCGTTAATTCGGGCACGGAGAAACCGCCCCTCTTAGGGCGGAGCAGACGGGAAACCAAAGCTTGTCTGCGCCACCCTGAAACTCCACCCCATTCAAGCTGAGCACAGAAGCTCTCCCAGCAGAGACACTGCTGATCCTCACAGCCAACTGGCTTGGAGATCAATTCCCGCCAGTGATACCAACAATCCCAACCACTCTGAACTCCAGTTTCTGGGGACACACGGGAGACCCAGACGCCTACGGGACTCTCGGCCATCGTTCGGAGAGTGAGAGTGACTTTTCTGTCAGTGTGGACGACACCAGATTTCAACCACTCTCATAAGGGACACATTCAAGAGGCAGACTCAGTGAGCACCAAAGCCCTACTGTGTCTCCAGCACAGCAATTCTTCCGTTATAGACACAGCAGGCCCTCACAACCAATTGGCCTGGAGGTCAATTCCTCCCAGTGTACCAACAGCAATCAAGGCTTTTAACTACACCAAGACTTTCCACTCAGCCCACAAAGGGGAGTACCAAGAGCGACCACCTAGGGTGATTGGGGAAGCTGAGCTACCGGCCCCTATAGGTCACCGACCACACAAAGCCACTCCATCAACACAGGGAGGCAGCCAAAATGTGGAGACATCAAAGTATGTCACAAGTAGGAGAGATAGATGAAAGCAAACTAATAGATGACACAGTGTTCAGAACCATATTTATAAGGTTACTCAAGAATCTTCTAAAAACCGCTGAGAAACTTGAAGAGACCTTCAAGGACCTAAATGAGAATACCAAAAAATAGAAAAGGACCAGTCAGAAATTATGCATACACTGTCTGAAATAAAGAATATACAGAGTAGACCACCACACCCGAAGAGTCAAACCAAAGATCTGGAATATGAGGAAGAAAAAAACACCCAACCAGAGAGGCGGAAAGAAAGAAGAATCCAAAAGTGTGAGGATAGCATAAGGAGCCTCCGGGATGGCTTTAAGCGTACCAACATCCGAATTTTTGGGGTGCCAGAAGAGAGAGAGCAAGATACTGAAAACCTATTTGAAGAAATAATGACAGAAAACTTCCCCCACCTGGTAAAAGAAATAGACTTACAAGTTCAGGAAGCACACAGAACCCCAAAAAAGAGGAATCCAAAGAGGACCACACCAAGACACATCATAATTAAAATGCCAAGGGCAAAAGACAAAGAGAGAATCTTACAAGCAGCAAGAGAAAAACAGTTAGTTACCTACAAGGGAGCACCCATACGACTGTCAGTTGATTTCTCAACAGAAACTATGCAGGCCAGACGGGAATGGCAAGAAATATTCAAAGTGATGAATAGCAAGAACCTACAACCAAGACTACTCTACCCAGCCAAGTTATCATTCAGAATTGAAGGGCAGATAAAGAGCTTCACATTTAAGAAAAAGCTAAAGGAGTTCATCACCACCAAACCAGTATTATATGAAATGCTGAAAGGTATTCTTTAAAAGAGGAAAAAGAAGAAAAAAGTAAAGATAAAAATTATGAACAACAAATACATATCTATCAACAAGTGATTCTAAAAATCAAGTGAATTAAAAATCTGAGGAACAGAATAAACTGGTGAACATAATAGAGTCAGAGGCATAGAATGGGAGTGGATTGATAATTCTCAGGGGGAAAGGGGTGTCTGTGTGGGGGTATGGGAAGAGACTGGACAAAAATCATACACCTATGGATAAGGACAACGGGGGGGGGGGGGGGGGCGGAGGGAGGGAACCGGGTGATGGGGAGATATGGGGGGGAAAAAGGAGAAACAACTGTAATAATCTGAACAATAAAGATTTATTTTTTAAAAAAGAGAGATTATACAATAAAAACACTTCTCAAAATGTTTGGCAATGCAGCACATCTATTCACTATTTACTAATATTTTAATTATATCGAACTCTGCGATGCAACGGCAGGAACCACAGCTTTTATAGGTTTATACAGCCCAGAATGCCTTACACACAGTAGGAACTGAGTAAATATATGAACAAACAAGTTGTTGTTGAATATGAAAACTTAACAAAAAAATTTAAATTATTATTTTATTAATTGATTTGACAGTGAGAAAGACATCAATTTGTTGTTCCATTTATTTATGCATTCTTCAGCTGATTCCTGTTATATGCCCTGACTGGAGAGTGAACCTGAAATCTTGGTGTACTAAGGAGGACACTTTAACCAACTGAGCTACCTTGCCAGGGCAAAATATTTTATTAAAAAGATAGAAAACAGCACTAGCTGGTTTGCTCAGTGGATAGAGCATCGGCCTACGAACTGAAAGGTCCCAGGTTCGATTCAGGTCAAGGGCACATGCCCGGGTTGCGGGCTCGATCCCCAATGGGGGGCTTGCAGGAAGGAACTGATCAATGATTCTCTCTCATCACTGATGTTTCTCTCTCTCTCTCTCTCTCTCTCTCTCTTCCTTTCTCTCTGAAATCAATAAAAAAATATATATATATTTTTAAAGATAGAAAATATATACACCCCTATATTCACTGAAGCACTATTTACAATAGCCAGAATATGGAAGTAACTTAGATGTCCATCAATAGAAGAATGGATAAAGATGTGATTACACGCATGCACACACGTGCACACACAGGCACTGGAATATTACTCAGCATTAAAAAAGAATGAAATTTGCAACAGCATGGATGGATCTGGAGGGTATTATGCTAAGTGGAAATGAGTCAAACAGAGAAAGACAAATACTGCATGATTTCACTCATATGTGAAACTAAAAAAAAAAAATCAAAACAAGTGAACAAATAAAACCCGACTCATAGAAACAAAGAACAACTGATGGTTGCTGGGGTAGGTGGGTAGGAAGTGAAGGGATGGGGAATACAGTCAGTAATAGGGCGATCACTGCACAGTGGAAGATGGTTACTAGACTTAGTGTGCTAATCACATGGGAAGGTAAAATGGAACCACTATGTTGTACACCTGAAGCTAATACTGATGCCAACTATAGTTTGTGTGTGTGTGTGTGTGTGTGTGTGTGTGTTTTTTAAATATATTTTATTGATTTTTTACAGAGAGGAAGGGAGAGAGATAGAGAGCTAGAAACATCGATGGGAGAGAAACATCTATCAGCTGCCTCCTACACACCTCCTACTAGGGATGTGCCCACAACCAAGGTACATGCCCTTGAACGGAATAGAACCTGGGACCTTTCAGTCCTCAGGCCGATGCTCTATCCACTGAGCCAAACCGGTTAGGGCTGTGTGTGTGTTTTTAATAAAAAAGCCCTTCAGGCAGTTAAAGAAGGAAAAGGGACTAGTTCCAGACCAACCTGTAGACTAACCAAATGAAACACAAAAAGAGGCAACAAATGGGTCAAAAAGGATGAGTATACCCCAGGCAGTCTAAAAACAAGCCACCAAGACACACACACACCAACTATACCTTCTAGTTAATATGCACCTATCTTAAACTAGAGGCCCAGTGCACAGATTCATGCACTGGTGGGGTCCCTCGGCCTGGCCTGCGGGGACTGGGCCAAAACCTATCTCTGGGTCCAGGGTGTGGGTGAAGCAGATTTGGGGCCAACAGTGCCCCAGCAGCAAACTAACCCACGGCCGATTCCACGAGGAATCAGGCTCCCTCCTCTATTGGTCAGAGCGTGTGCCCCCTGATGGTCACTGCGTGTCATAGCTACCGGTGAATGGTTGAACAGTTACTTAAGCTTTTATATCTATACTAGAGGCCCAATGCACGAAATTCATGCATGGGTAGGGTCCCTAGGCCTGGCTGGTGATCAGGGCCAATCGGGGCCTTTCAGCTGCCAACCGGGGCATTCCTTCACCTGGCTGCTGGCTGCCAGCCAGGGCCTTCCTTTGTTCTGTGCCGCTCCCTGGTGGTCAGCGCATGTCATAGTGAGCAGTCGAACTCCCGGTCAGTTGAACTCCCGGGGGGACAATTTGCATATTAGCCTTTTATTATATAGGATATATAAAAGCCTAAGTGACCGTTACAACTAGTCAACTGGTCACTATGATGCGCACTGACCCCCAGGGGGTAGACACTCAATGCAGGAGCTGCCCCCTAGTGGTCAGTGCGCTCCCACAGCCAACCTCCCGCAGCCGAACAACCTCCTGCAGTCCCTCCCCCGGGTCAGCTGGTCCTGATCAGCCCCAATCGGGACTGAGCGAGACGGTCCTGATGGCCCTGATCGTAGGCCAGGGCAAGGGGCCCCAGCCGTGCACGAGTTCGTGCACCAGGCCTCTAGTATATAGATAACTAAGTACACCTACACCAGCATCCTCACCTGGTCGGTTTGTCATTTCTCTTATAAAGTGACTAGAGGCCCAGTGCACGAATTCGTGCACCAGAGGGGTCCCTCGGCCTGGCCTGCGGGATCAGGCCAAAACCGGCTCTCCAACATCCCCCGAGGGGTCTCGGATTTCGAGAGGGTGCAGGCCAGGCTGAAGGACCCCACCGGTACACGATCGGGGTCGGGGAGGCATGAAAGAGGTTGGCCACCAGGGGAGGGACCGCGGGAGGGCTCCAGGGCGTGTCCAACCTGTCTCGCTCAGTCCCAATTGGCCGGACCCCAGAAGCAAGCTAACCTACCAGTCAGAGTGTCATAGTGAGCAGTTAAGCAGCCTTTGCATATCATTAGCATATTATGCTTTGATTGGTTTAACAGACGACCAGACACTTAGCATATTAGGCTTTTATTATATAGGCTTTCTAGAAACTATGGACACCCAGGATGAGGGGAGGGGGGTTACAACAGAAGATGATGATAGAAGGAAACATAAGAGGGAAACTTTGCCATGAACTGGGGAACATAGTTAGCTCTGCTTTGCACCTAAGGTCCGTGACAACAATGCTCTTGCCCCCTCTCGGTGAGGCTGTGCTTCCTACTGTGCACCCTTAGAAAAGAGAACTAGCAAGAAGCACCAGTGAAGAAGAGGGCTTCAGCCAAAGTCTGCCAACAGTGATAAAAAATTTAGTCCCCTTTCCACTCTTAAGATTATTGGTGACCCCAAATGTGGGTTATATCTAGATATTTACCATATTACAAATAAACTGATAAGTGCAGAAATAACTGAACAATTCATTTCAAAATAACATTCAAGAAATGGTGCTGAGAAAAACGGACATCTATATGCAAAAGAGTGAAATTGGATTCTTAGCTAACATCATATACAAAAATTAGCTCAAAGAGGATCAATAATTATAAATGTGAGACCTAAACCTATCAAACTCTTAGAAGAAAACAGGGCAAAAGCTTCACATTAGATTTGGCAATGATTACTTGGATATGACACCAAAGGTACAAGTAACAAAAGGAAACAAAGACAAATTGAACTTGATGAAAAATTTTAAATTTTGTTCATCAAAAGACAATATCCGGCTGAAACCGGTTTGGCTCAGTGGATAGAGCGTCAGCCTGCGGACTGAAAGGTCCCAGGTTCGATTCCGGTCAAGGGCATGTACCTTGGTTGTGGGCACATCCCCAGTGGGAGTGTGCAAGAGGCAGCTGATCGATGTTTCTCTCTCATCGATGTTTCTAGCTCTCTATCCCTCTCCCTTCCTCTCTGTAAAAAATCAATAAAATACATTTTTAAAAAAAAATAATAATAAAAGACAATATCCAGTTCTTTATCACAGCGCTTGGAAGCAGTCGACTACTTCTGGATGAAGCTGAGTATCTCTTTCCTAGCCACTGACTACCAGAAAGTCACTGAAGCAGAAGATAAACACAAACTTCGTACCTTTTATGAAAAGCGTGTGGCACAGAAGTTGGTGCTGACATTCTGGGTGAAGAATGGAAGGCTTATGTGGTTTAACAGTGGTGAGAACTACCAACAAGGTTAGCCCATGAAGAAGGGTGTCTTGACCCATGCCCACCTGCTACGGAAAGGGCATTTCTGTCACAGACCATGGAGAACTGGGTAAAGGAGGCGCAAATCTGTTTGGGGTTGCACTGCAGATGCAATCTCAGTGCTCTCAACCTGGTCACTGTAAAAAGAGGGAAGAAAGATGTTCCTGGTCTCACTGATGTCACTTTGTCTCATCGTCTGAAGCCCAAAAGAGCTGCAGAAGCCTCAAACTTTTCAACCTCTCTACAGAAGATAATGCTCACCAATATGCTGCGAGAAAGCCCCTAAACTAAGAAGGTAAAAAACCTGGACCAAAGCATCCAAGATTCAGCATTTTGTCACTTCATGTGTCCTGCAACACAAAACACTGGCATACTGCTCTGAAGAAACAGAACAGGAAGAGAAACAGGAAAGAGGCCACAGAATATGCCAGTCGCGTAGTTGAGACAATGGAGGACAGTGAAAGACACCTGGAACAGACTGCCAAGAGACATGGGCTGGCTTCTGAGAGATTTTACCTCCAAGTCTGAGTCCAATCAAAAACAAGATTTTTCTAAGAGCAACAAATAAATAAGGTCAGACACAAAAAAAGACAGTATCAGCAGAGTAAAAAGGCAACCCACAGAATGGGAGAAAATATTTGCAAATCATACATCTGGTAAGGGATTAATAACCAGAATATATAGAGAACTTCTAAAACTCAACAACAACCAAAAAGGACCCAATTAAAAACGGGTGAAGATATGCAGAGGTCAATAGGCACATGGAAAAGATGCTCAACATCACTTGTCTTAGGGAAATGCAAATCACAACTGCCAGGTAGGGAACTCTTTCCCCCGCTCCACGTGGAGTCTGTGCTGGGGGAATCTTTCCCCCTCCCCACGTGGAGTCTGTACTTGTTCTTCAATAATTTCCACCTTTGCTGTACAAACAAACAAAAAACTACCAGATAATACTGCACACACATCAGGTTGGCAACTATCAAAAACCCATCAATAAAGTAAGCCTTGGCAAGGATGTGCAGCAAATGGAACACTTGTATACTTTTGGTAAGAATGCAAAATAGTACAGCCATTGTAGAAAACTATATGGAGCTCCTCAAAACACTAAAAACCATTACCATATGATCCAGCAATTCCACTCCCGGCTATAAAGCCCCAAGACGGGAAAGCAGGGAGTTACATCCATATGCACACCCATGATTACAGCAGCATTATTCCCAACAGCTGAGATGTGGAAGTCGCCCACGTTTCCCTGGAGGAGCAAATGGCTAAGCCTAAAGTGGACTTATCCACACAATGGAATATTACTCAGCCTTAAAGAGGAAGAAAATCCTGGCAGATGCTAGAACATCAATGGAACTTTGAGGACATTATGCTAAGTGAAGTAGTCAAGTCACAAAAGGACAAATACAGTATGACTCCACTCATATGAGATACCCAGAGTATTGAAAATCGTAGAGACAGAAAGTAGGTGGCGGGTACCAGGAGCAGGGGGAGGGGGAATGAAGACAGAGTTTCAGGTTTACAAGTTCTGGAGATTAGATGGTGGTGACAGTGATGATTATGCAACATTATGAACCTATTTAATTCCACTGAAATATACCACTTAAAAAGGGTTAAGATTGTAAATTTTGCTATGTGTATTTTTTTTAATCCTCACCCGAGGATATGTTTATTGATTTCAGAGACAGAGAAAAGGAGGGAGTAAAGGAGGGAGAGATCTTCTGAGATCTGGCTTCTTCCCATGACTGGACTTTTGATCACTGGTTTCTTCTGGTTCTGTTCAATATCCACCAAAGATTCTACTCTGATTCTGTTCTTACACAGTTTCATTTTCAAGTAGTGCTATTCAAATAATACCTAAACAGGAGCTCAAATATTTTGCATTTGATTAAATCAAACTGGTCATTTTATCAAAAGCAAGTGTCCTCAATGTGAAACACTGTGTGTGTGTGTGTGTGTGTGTGTGTGTGTGTGTGTGTGTGTGTGTGTGTGTGAGAGAGAGAGAGAGAGAGAGAGAGAGAGAGAGAGAGAGAGAGAGAGAGAGAGAGAGAGACTGAAGCCTCAGGAGGAAGCTCCTAATCCCCTCTTCCTTTCAGCTCCCTGTTGGGATGGCTCAACTACCAAAATAACCTTGGCCCAGAGCTGGGGCCCATAGAACAGCTCAGCCCTTGAGGTCACCAAAACAGGAGGCAACTGTGGTGCATCGCTGCTCAGAAAGATGGAGACTGGAGAAAAGAGCATCCACTCATTCCCAAGGTTGTGGAGATGGTTTTTCGGGGGGTGGGGGTGGGGTGGGGAGTGGCGCACAGCAAAAAGGAGCTCACTACATGAGGAAGAGGAGACTCCCTGCCACGTGTGTGAAGTTCTGGAAATTCCACTGATTCACCCTGATGCCAGACACACAGTGGAAAATTACACAACAGAAATAAGCTCATGCACAACAAGGACTTACCCCCAACATTCCTAAACCAAAAGAGCCCAACAAACCCATAGCACACACCCCTGGAGAAAAACCCTGTCAATTCACTACTGGTCAAAGATCCTCCCAGACAGCTCCAAACAGGCGTTAAAGCAGCCACCACCACTAAAGAGCACGACAAAAAACCCAAGTCCTTCAAGACACAGTAGCCTGGAAGGACTACACACACCTCAGCCTGGGCGGCCATAAAAACACTACGGAGCAGGTAGCTTCCCCGTGGAAATGTACTTCCCAGTCTGGGAGGCGGGGACGCTGAGCTCAGGGTGCCAGCATGACCAGTTCCTGCTGGGGATGCTCCTCTTGGCTTGCACATGGCCGCTTTCTCCATGTGTCCTCACGTGGCGGAGAGAGAGAGCAAGCTCTCCAGTGGGTCCTCTTATAAGGACACAAACCCGATTGGATCAGGGCTCTACCATAACAACCTGTAATCAGGTTAACCTAATCACTTCTACAAAGGCCCATTCTCCAAAACTGCCACACTGGGGTTAAGGCTTTAACATAGGAGTTTTGGGGAACAATTCAGTCCACAGCATAAAGACCAAGCCAAACAACTAGAACAGGCGACTACCAAATAAAATCCAATGTAAAGCCTATCAATACACAACATGGAAGCATGTCACAAGCATAAAGTGGAGTAAAAGTGACAGACACAAAATGATATACTGTATGATTCCATTAGTATAATGTTTTTTTGTTTGTTTTTATTGATTTTTTTACAGAGAGGAAGTGAGAGGGATAGAGAGTTAGAAACATCGATGAGAGAGAAACATTGATCAGCTGCCTCCTGCACAGCTACTACTGGGGATGTGCCCTCAACCAAGGTACATGCCCTTGATGGGAATCGAACCTGGGACCCTTCAGTCCGTAGGCCGACACTCTATCCACTGAGCCAAACCGGTTAGGACCCATTAGTATAATGTTAAAAAAGCAAATCATCCTCTCTGGTGGTAGAAGTCAGGACAGCTATTACCTTGGGGAGGAAGAATAGTGAAAAGATGAGGAGGAGGTAGAAGGAAGGCTGCTGGGGTTCAAGTCATAGCATATTTTTGCCCTTAGTATATTTTGGATCAGGATGACACAAACAAGATTACTTTGTGCTATTTCATCAAGCTGTGCGCTTACGATTTAAGCACCTTTCTAAGATGTTTTATATTTCAATAGAGACTTTATTTTTTAAAAAGTCAGTAATAACTGCCCTCCCTGTGTTGCCCAGTGATTAGAGCATCAGCCTGTGCATCAAACAGTCACAGGTTTGATTCCTGGTCAAGGGCAAGTACCTGGGTTGCAGGTTCACTCCCCGCCCCCAGTCGGGGCATGTGCATGAGGCAACCAATCTGTGTCTCTCTCTCACTTCGATGCTTCCCTTTCCCTCCCCGTCTTCCTTTCCCTCTCCTTTCCTCCTCCCTCCCTTCCCTCTCTGAAAAGCAATGGAACAAAAATATCCTTGGGTGGCCAGGCTGGCTTGGATCAGTGGTTGAGCGTCAAACTATGAACCTGGAGGTCACAGTTCGATTCCCAGTCAGGGCATATGCCCAGGTTGGGGGCTCGATCCCCAGTGTGGGGCGTGCAGGAGGCAGCTAATCCATGATTCTCTCTCATCAATGATCGTTTTATCTCTCTCTTCCTCTCCTTCCTCTCTGAAATCAACAAAAATATATATTAAAAAAACAAAAATCCGCCCTAGCTGGTTTGGCTCAGTGGATAGAGCATTGGCCTTCGGACTGAAGGGTCCCTGGTTCGATTCCAGTCAGGAGCACATGCCCGGGTTGCGGGATTGATCCCCAGTGGGGGGTGTGCAGGAGGCAGCCGATCAATGATTCTCATCATTGATGTTTCTCTCTCTTTTTTCCTCTCTGAAATCAATAAAAATCTATTTTTTTTAAATCCTTTGGTGAGGATTAACAACAACAAAAAAGTCAATGATGACTTTTAAAACCTTAACAAAAAAATCGATAATAGATTTTTAATTTTAAAACTGAAAAATAATTAGTAAAAGCATACTATTAAAGATATAAAATTAAAATGAAAGAATCAGTTTAAAAAGAAAGACTAAAAGTGGCTGCCTTGGAAAATTAGGAAATGGGGGAGGGTACAGGGGACATTATTTTTTTCAACAAGCTGTGACTCTAAAGTACATAATTTATAACAAATAAAAATAACTAAATGAAAAGTTCTTTTATAACCATAATGAGGACATTTGGTTAAAGATGACATACTGATCACATACATTTCTCTGTTCTACCTGACAGCCCAATTAAAGAATAAAGACAGAACAACAAAGAATGACAAAGAGAATGGGAGAGGAGCCATTAGCAGACTAGCAACTTTAAGCCATTTCTGGGAGCTAAAAATCAGAGGCACATGTAGCAGAGCGCACACAAACCTAGAGTGCTCACAGAGGGTACAATACAGGAAAAGCGTAACTGACCGAGAAAGTAACGCTGTGCTGTGTGGTGGAAGGTACCGGTGTACAGGCCAACTTTCTTCCTAGCTACCACAAAGTTAAGCTGGGCACCCTCCACACAGCTCAACCAATGCAGAGAGCTCTCAATTGTGCTTCTTAGAGCTCCACTCTTTTTGTTGTTGTAGTTGTTGTTTTGTTAATCCTCATCTGAGGATATTTTTTCCATTGATTTTTAGAAAGAGTGGAAGGGCGGGGGAGGAAGGGGGGTTAATGAGGGAGTGGAAGGGGGAGGGGAGAATGAGAGAGAGAGAGACTGAGAGAGAGAGAGAGAGAGAGAGGGAGGGAGAGGGAGGGAGAGACATCAATGTGAGAGAAACACATTGATTGGTTGCCTTCCGCACGTACCGATAGGGATCAAACCTGCAACCCAGGTGCACGCCCTTGACTGTGCCCTGGACCGGTAACTGAACCTGAGACCCTGTGGTGCACAAGCCAATCTTTAACCACTGAGCATACCAGCCAGGGCAGTGCTCCACTCTTGAAAACATTAACCGAGAACAAAAAACCATCAAACATTTGAGGAACACCTGTAATTTTTCTACCCTTTTTAAAAATATATATTTTTTTTATTGATGTCAGAGAGGAAGGGAGAGAGAAACATCAATAATGAGAGAGAATCTGTGATTGGCTGCCTCCTGCATGCCCCCTACTGGGGATTAAGCCCGCAACCCAGGCATGTGCCCTTGACCGTACTTGAACCAGGGACCCTTCAGTCCGTAGACTGATGCTCTATCCACTGAGCCAAAAAAGGCTAGGGCTATCCTTTCTATATGTATCCGTTGTTAGAGGAAAACACCAGCAATAATTAAGCCTCTTCTTTGAGAGAGAGAGAGAGAGAGAAGAGAGAGAGAGAGAGAGAGAGAGAGAGAGAGGGAGGGAGGGAAGGAGAGGGGGAGGGAGGGAAGGAGGGAGAGGCGCAGCTGATTCTCGCTATTCATGGATATAATCTTCTATTTATATAAAAGGCTAATATGCAAAGTGTCCTCTCAGAATCTCAACCGGGAGTCTGATCGATCGCTATGACATGTGCTGACCACCAAGGGTTGGCTCGGAACAAAGGCAGGCCCCGATCGGCCCTCATCACAGCCCAGGCCTAGGGACCCTACCCGTGCATGAATTTCATGCACTGGGCCTCTAGTCTATGAAATCACTGTGGACACTGAATTAGCAAATATTGAACCATTGTTCCTTGGGGACATACAGGGAGGACTAGGTTCCTGTGAGCCCTTAGCATATTTTCATCAACTGATCAACACATAACTTTGTTTTACGTGTGTTTTCTATTTAGGACCCCTTAATAGACTTGCACTCTAGCTGGTACTTCAGCCCTACACTTGGGGGGCATTTTAAACAGCAAAATCAGCCCTAGCTGGTTTGCCTCAGTGGATAGCGTGTTGGCCTGCGGACTGATGGGTCCTGGGTTGGATTCCAGTCAAGAGTACATGCCTGGTTTGCAGGCTGGATCTCCAGTAGGGGGTGTACAGGAGACAGCCCACCAATGATTCTCTCTCATCACTGATGTTTCTATCTCTTTTTCCCTCTCCCTTCCTCTCTGAAATCAATATATATATTATTATTGAAAATATATATATATATGTATTATTTTTTTTAAATGGCAAAATCATCAACAAAAAGAACAAAAATGTGAAAAAAAATGGACTAAACAGACCACAGAAAGGGCATTTGTGTAGAGTATGAAGCTGAAACAAAGCAGAGTGTCACCTAGTTGACCTCGACTGGGGAATGCACACCCAGCAGTTGAAACATTTCACTGCTCTGTGTACATCTGTAAATGGCTGCAAAAGCACTCAGTACTGATCTGGGGACTACAAAGACATGTCAGGTAGTGGGTGAGTTTGCAAATATGGAATTTGTGAATAAAGAGATCAACTTTATCTGTTCTGGAGACAGATAATGATGGTAGTTGCATGACAATGCGAATGTACTTAATGCCACTGACCTGTACTCATAAAAATTGTTAAAATGGTAAATTTTATATATTTTTACCACAATTTTTAAAAGTGTCACAATTGTGTAATTGAGAGATTGTCAATTTGTAGGAATTGTGTTTATGTGAGTTTTTCTTTTTCTGCATGTGAACTGTAAAGTCCTGACCTCCGGGTTGTACTAAATGCACTACCACCAACTGTCCTTATGCTTTTCAGTCACATCTGCCATCAGAACACTAAGGCTCTTCCACCCTCTGCCCCCTTCTGACTCTGCCACTGTTAACTTCCAAATGAAGCAAACTATTCTGGGTAGTAATTCTTTTTTGTCAATCACTATAGTTGTTTTGAATAAACATTCGATTAAGCACTGCCCTCCCCACCCCAAGAAATTACTACTTGTTGAGTTTCAATAGACAGAGAATAATACCTGCGAGCACTTGAAAGGGTATTAGAACAATCCTCTCTTTTCCAGCCACGTGTCTGTCTGTGGGAGGTCAGGTTTCTTCACACACTTTAACCAAAACAACATACTGAAGTAGTTTGAATGCAGAAGCAGATATGAAAACCTAGCAAACTTCTATTAAGCAGACATTAAAGAGACTTGCAAATAATTAAAAGTGTTACTCTTCTCAATAATTTGTTTTGAAAAAGAGTCATTTTTCACAAAAATACATTACTTACATTAATATGTAATAGGTTATTTTAAATGAATTAATATATATTTTAAGTTCCTTAGTGTTAACTTCTACTGCAGTATCAATAAATATAACCCATATAAACAAGTTCTCCATTTTTTTAATTCTTCACCTGCAGATATATTTTTATTGATTTTTAGAGAGAGAAGTGGGGGAGGGGGAGGGAAAAAGAGACAGAGAGAGAGAAACATTGACTGGTTGCCTCCTGTACACGCCTCAACCATGGATCGAACCCGCAATCAACTGAGCCACCTGGCCAGGGTGAGAGCCCTCAATTTAAAAAATTTAAAGGAATTCTGAGCAGCCCTAGCCAGTTTGGCTCAATGGTTAAGAGTGTTGGCCCACGGACTGAAAGGTCTTGGGTTCAATTCCAGTCAAGGGCATGTACCTCAGTCAGAGCGGTGTGGGAGGCAACCAATCAATGTGTCTCTCTCACATCAATGTTTCTCTCTCTCTGTCTCTCCCTCTCCCTTCCACTCTCTCTAAAAATTAATGGAAAAATTATTCTCAGGTGAGGATTAACAACAACAGAAAAAGTTTGAGAACTGTTGTTAATCAATGGAGCTGCACAAGACCACTGACATTTAGTTTTAGTGGTTATGCAGCAATAAAATTGTGAGGGGGAAAGCCAGGATACAAAATTGTGACCCAAAGTAGGTATGTTGAGAAAACATACATATAAATATGGAGAATACACAAAGGTAACAATGATATTCAGGGTATTATGACTGGGATTTTTTCCCTCTCAAATCTCCAAACTTTCTCTAAAGCTAATGTATTCTTCACACACTAAAAAAATTGTTGTGACTAAAATGTATAACTATTACCCTAGATCAGTGGTTGGCAAACCGCGGCTCGCGAGCCACATGCGGCTCTTTGGCCCCTTGAGTGTGGCTCTTCCACAAAATACCACGTGTGGGCGCGCACGTTCAATGCGATTAAAACTTCATGGCCCACGCGCAGAAGTCGGTTTTCTGCCTGGGCGAGTCTATTTTGAAGAAGTGGCATTAGAACACTCAAGGGGCCAAAGAGCCACGATTTGCCGACCACTGCCCTAAATGGTTTGGCTCACCGGATAGAGCGTCAGCATGCAGAATGAAAGGTCCCGGGTTCGATTCCGATCAAGAGCACATACTTCGGTTGCAGGCTCGATCCCCGACCCTGGTCAGGGTGCACCCTGGTCAGGGTATGTGCAGGAGGCAACCAATGTGTCTCTCTCACATCAATGTTTCTCTCTCTGTCTCTCCCTCTCCCTTCCACTCTCTCTAAAAGTCAATGGAAAAATATCCTTGGGTGAGGATTAACAAAAATATAAAATAAAATGTATAGCCATTTATGTAAAATCTCAAGAAGTTCAGACATCCCAGGATGAAGAATTATAATTTTATCATTCTTAGAATCAACAACAAATACTTATTGAGCACTAAGAGGCCAAAGGTAAGTGAGGTTCAAGTTCTAATCCTTCCTCTCACCCACTCTGGTGCCTCCTCTAGGGTAGAAAACAGGACACTTGCAGTTAAATGTGGAGGACAGACAGTAAAGGCAGATAGCATAAAAAAGCACAGTAATAAGTTGAGAAGGCAACAGTAGGAAAGATACTTCAATAATTTTCTGAAAGAGACCGCAGAAGAAACGAATAGCCAGAAACAATGTGATCTGCCAGCACAACTCGGAAAGGGTTACAGACTTGGAGGTCCTGGGGAACCAAAGGAGATGTGGGAGCTGATGAGCTAATTCCAAGGTCAAAAGTCTATATCCAGAATGGCTGCTGCTCCCCAAACCAATCAATAACTACCGGTTCTTAAGAGGCTAGAATTGCACTCTGTGGAAAAGATAACAAGGCTCTGGACTCAAGGTCCCAGCAGAGAACAGGAGCGAGGAGATGAAAAAGGCGGAATGAAGTGTCACACTGCCACTTACGGGTGGGACCACCAGCTCCTTCCAAGCAGAATATAGGATCCCTCCCTCCCTCCCTCCCTCCCTCCCTCCCAAGAAATACAGGGGCTTTATTATAATCAGTATTATCCTTGAAGTTTATAATTGATAAGCTCATCCAGGAAAGCATTTTTGCTTTCAATGACCCAGAACCCACACGCACGTGACAGATGCAGCTGAAGTACATGAAGAGTCTTATCTAGAGAAACTGAATGTTCCCAGAGGAGAGAGCCAAAGGCTCGTTAATGAACCTGGGGTCCTCCAATAACAGCATTAAACAACTCCCGACAGGAAAGCTTTGTGGGCAAACATAAACCTACACATGCCAATACAGACAGACAACCAGAGAGTCACAGATTACAAAGAAAGTGTCTGTATGTAAGAGAGACACCAAGAAATAAGCCCAGAAAAAAGAGCAACAATGCAGGGAGCAAAATCTATCTCTGAGAGAGAGAGAGAGAGAGAGAGAGAGAGAGAGAGAATAAATCTGTCACAACACTCAGGGAGTTAGAACCGGATGCTATGAAGACAAATAATCAGAGAACAAGAAAGCTGGGATAAGAGGGAGGCATGGATATGATCATGTAAGACTGGATGATAAAATTAAAGACATCTCCTAGAAAGTAAAATAAAAACACAGAATGGAAAACAGATCAAATAACAACAAAAATCAAGAGTTCCAGTCTCTTGTTAATTACAATTCCAAAATGAAGATTTTTAAATGAGACAACTCTCCAGAAGTGGAAAACAAGAATCTCTCCATTGGAAGGGTCCTACGAGCACCAAGAACAATGAATGAAGACCAACTCCTTGGCACCTCCCTGTGAAATTCCTGAATAGCAAGGATAAATGAGAAGAGTCTAAAAAGTTTCTAGAAACAAACAAAAAGTCACATAAATTAGCCACTTACGTTGCTATACTCTAGTCTTTGGAACTACCAATATCTGAAAACCCTTTGTGATCTTAATTTTTAGTTTTTCACGCTCTAATCACCATCTCCCTTTCCCACTTACTTGCTCTAGGATGCTGAAATCACCAGGAGCTATACTCCATTTGATACCTTTGTAATTAGCTAGTCATAATAATAACAGGAAAGGAGCAGAAGCGGGAGCAGACATTGTAAGCATGGCCATTTTGGAGGAAGCTGCAATTTCACACTCCCCAGGGAACCATGGGTCACTTTCCCTAGATCACTGGGGGAAGGGACTGGACAAAAGGAAGATGGATGCATGTGCAGTAGAGTCAGGGTGACGCAGGGAAGGTGTCTGTCAGTCAAGCCTGGGAACAGAGACCACTGGCTAGAGTGGGCAGGGCCAATGGAGGTCTGTGAAAATCTGGGGATACATAATCCCAAAATAAAAGAAATTCTCGCTCTTCTTGGCTCTTGGCGATCTCTTGGCTGTCTGGCTCATTTGGCTTTGTTCCTGCTTCCTTGCATTCGCCCATGTCCCCTCCATAGCCATGTGGCCCTGAGGATGGATCCTACACGCACTGAACTGATGAGCTACAGTACGGAACACAAACCAAGCTAGCGTGAAGTTGGATTGGACTGTCCCAATACGGGATGGAAACTCTGGGCAACGGCTTTAACCCTAGCTCTGCTGAAGTCACAGCTACACTTCTTCCGTGGTGGGACCGAGGGAAATGGGACCTTGGAAACGTAGGGGTGCAATTCCACAGAAACAAAGCTTTCCGCATTATCTCATTCTCTGGTGTGAATCTCAGAAAATTCCTTTTCTTATGATAACGCAAGAACCCACTCCCACCAGCAACTGGTGGGGACAAGAAGAGCTCCCCATAACACATTGATCTCACCACCTTCCTATAGACAAAAATAATAACCAGTGTTAGCAAGAGTGTAGAAAAATAAACACCCTTATTCATTTTGGTAGGTTAATAAAATAATATGGCATTTTCTCAAAACCAAACACCTACTACAATGCTAAACATTAATCCCCTTTGACCCAGGATTTCCACTCCTAGGAATTTATCCTACAAAAACACTCTTAACAAGGGTGCAGAGAGTTATCTATAATAATAAAAGCATAATATGCTAACTAGACCAGACAGCTGAACGACCTTCCGGACGTCATTCCGGGCGTCCTTCCAGACGAAGCCGCCACCGCGGCGGGGGCAAAGGCAGAGGCGGTTAGGGGTGATCAGCCAGGCAGGCAGATTGGTTAGGGGTGATCAGGCAGGTGAGTAGTTAGGGGTGATCAGGCAGGCAGAGGGGTTAGGGGTGATCAGGAAGGCAGGATAGAAAGTGAGGAGGGAGTTAATTTAGTAGTTCTGATAGAAGTATTTTTGATAAATATGCAAAGTGGTTGAGCAGAAAGCTGATATCACACCAGGCAGGAAAGCACATGCCTTCCTCCACCACAGCCCATCAAACATAAGCTATGAGGAAAGTATTAGGGAAGATGAAGCAACTTCTTGAGGATAAATTTATAACAAAACAGCACTATTGATTTGCAAGTATCATGTGTTTACTTTACATGACATTTAAAACTATTTTTACTATGTGGCAGATATTACTAAAAAAGAACAAAACACTACCCATTTTTAAAGGCGAAAGATTAAACAATCAATATACTATATACTACCATCTAAAGAAATGGGAAAGCAAAAGAATTCCCAGATAATGTTTCTTGTTCTTTAAAAAAATTGTTTAATTAGCTTAGAAAGGAGCCCAAATCTATCTGCTCTCTTCCTCTTTCTCTCATGTGGAACTAATCAGAGCAAGTGTAACAGAAATTAAGCATAATCTCATTTACCTCTCTGCCTGTAAGGATGTGTCTTGCCAATTTCACTTTTGCAAAATTCCCTTTGCCGATTGTTTTCAACAGTCTGTAGTTTCCGATGTGAGGCTGTTCGTCTGCACAGGAAGCTATAGAGTTTCTACACCGAGCTCCAGAGCGCCCGGTGCGGGAGGTCACTTCTTGCCGACCATCTCCATGTGACGTGTGCTACAATACAATATACACAAACAAAGGTAAGAATAGGGGAACACACAGTTACCTACCAAGTTGTAAATGCCTCTAGCTGAAGAAACAAAACATTACTACTTTAATTTTAATCCTAATGCATATACCACTTTGAAGAAATTTTCCCACGTGTCTATGTTGTTGTTTTTACATTTTTATTGATTTCAGAGAGGAGAGAGAGAGATAGAAACATCAATGAGAGAGAATCATTGATCGGCTGCCTCCTGCACGCCCCCTACTGGGGATCGAGCCTGCAACCCAGGCATGTGCCCTTGACTGGAATCGAACCTGGGACCCTTCATTCTGCAGGCCAACGCTCTATCCACTGAGCCAAACCAGCTAGGGCCACATGTCTATATTTGTATTATACATATGTCTTAGGTAAAACAAAAGTTTATAAACTAGTTAAAAATCTAAGCAATTTGTAACAATGTTCCTGTAACAAAAAGGATTCTAATTTCCAAATAAGAATGTAGGGAAAATAGCCTATTTATAAATGAGGTCTTGTTGATCAAAGAAAAGATTAAAGCAACAACTAAAATATGCCACTAAACATTTTAACAAATAATTTTGAATTCTTGTACCATTAGTCAATTATTTCATACATGAATTTTTTTTCTCCCTAAGGAGCCAATAATCAAAGCAAGGACACAAAAATGTTACATAATTCTTCGGTAGTCATTTTATAACATTTTGTGGCAGCACCAATCACATAACAGGTACTGAGCCGATGAATTTAATTCTTAAAGGTAAAGGAGTCCTGATCCTTCTCCCTCCCATGGAATGGAGCCGATAACCATTTCATCTACCAAGAAAACTAGAATATGTACCCTGCTACTAAAATGCAGAATCAAGCCAAAAACGGGATTAACAAATTTGTAAAGTATTCATTTCAAACTAAAACTTCTCTTTAATGCAAAACTTTTAAATTGCCATTATTAGGAAAAAAATCAAACACTGTAGTTACCTACTCAATATCCATTCCTTCCTCCTTCCTTTCTAAGAGAAGCTGGGTATATTTGGGGAGGCAACATGACCAGCTAAATACTTGTTTTCCCAAACTTCCCTGCAGCTAGAGGTAACATATGGCTTAGTTCTAGCCAGTTCTCAATAGTGAGAGGTTCTGGGAAAGAAAAGACAAAAATGTTTTCTAAAACCACCAGATCCAATGTTACTGAACTGCTGAACCGAAGATTAGAAGCTGCCTAGATTTCTTTTGTGAGAAAAACAAACCCCTATTAGGTTAGGTTTTGTTACTTTCAGCCAAAGCACTACTTACAGGATCCAGGTTCATATCAATACAAATGTAAGAAGCAATAAGAAAATGAATGGGCCCTAACCGGTTTGGCTCAGTGGATAAAGCATCAGCCTGCGGACTGAATGGTCCCAGGTTCGATTCCGGTAAAGGGCATGTACCTTGGTCGCGGGCACATCCCCAGTAGGAGGTGTGCAGGAGGCAGCTGATTGATGTTTCTCTCCCATCAATGTTTCTAACTCTCTATCCCTCTCCCTTCCTCTCTTTAAAAATATCAATGAAATATATTTAAAAAAGAAAAAGAAAATGAATGGGAAATGCACTCATTTTATGTTATACTAGAGGCCTGGTGCACAAAATTCATGCACTCGGGGTGGGGGGGTCCCCTCAGCCTGGCCTGCGCCCTCTTGCAGTCCGGGAGCCCTCAGGGGATGTCCGACTAATGGCGGGGGAGCAGGCCTAAGCCAGCAGTCGGACATCCTTAGCATTGCTGTGGAAGTGGGAGAGGCTCCCGCCACCACCACTGCGCTTGCCAGCCATGAGCCTGGCTCAGGTCTTCTGGCTGAGCTGCACTCCCCCTGTGGGAGCACACAGACCACCAGGGGGCAGCTCCGGCATTGAGCGTCTGCCCCCTGGTGGTCAGTGCCTGTCATAGCAACCAGTCATTCCACCATTTGGTCAATTTGCATATTAGCCTTTTATTATATAGGATGTATTAGTTCATTTAAAAATTTTGTCCTGCCCTAGCTGGTTTGGCTCAGTGGATAAGAGCATCGGCCTGTGGAATAAAGGGTTCAGGGCACATGTCGGGGTTGTGGGTTCCATCCCCAGTAGGTGGTGTGCAGGAGGCAGCTGATCAATGATTCTCTCTCATCATTGATGTTTCTATCCCTCTCTCCCTCTCCCTTCCTCTCTGAAACCAATAAATATATATATTTATAAAATTTGTCCATATATACAGCCATAGAATATAAATCATCATAACCACAAGGCACAAATGAGAATATATACCTTAGATACACACAACATTAACATAATAAATATGGTTCCAAGTTTGCCCTTATATCTTGGTAAAGTACCAAGTTAAAATGTAAGATTACTTAAGAAATCGAGTTTACAATGGGTGGGGAAAAATTAACCAAAGAACTTGTATGCATATATGCATAACCTATGGACACAAACAATAGTGTGGTGAAGGCGTGGGAGGGGGCGGGGAGTGGGGAGTTGTGGGGGCAGGAGGATAGAAGGAGTCAATGGGGGGAAATGGGGACATATGTAGTACTTTCAACAACAAAGATTCAAAAAAAATTTTTTAATTGATTTCAGAAAGGAAGGGAGAGGGAGAAAGAAATAGAAACATCAATGGTGAGAATCATTGATTGGCTGCCTCCTGCACACCCCCACTGGGGACTGAGCCCGCAACCCCAGCATGTGCCCTTGACCGGAATCGAACCGGAGACCCTTCAGTCCGCAGGCTGACATTCTATCCACTGAGCCAAACCCGGCTAGGGCAACAATAAAGATTTTTAGAACATAAAATAGGGTTTACAACTTTACACTATGTTTCAATTATGCCTCAACAGAGCTTGGTCCCTTCTATACAATATAAAACACAAGACATGCATACATCCTTTCTAATCCTTAAAATAACAAGCCACCTCCTTAACATATGGGCAGGTTTTTCAATGTGTTAAAAAAATCTACAAAGCCAAATTGTGACAATAAAGGCCTGTTCCCCAAGTATTTGGTAACTCAGAGATATTCACAAATTGGTTTTCACTTTTGAAAGCAGCTAAGCAATTATTTCATTCACTGCAGAAAATATACAGTAAGATTCAATAACGTGTGATTTAAAAAAACTCTTAGCAAAATAGGATCTTAGAACAGAACTTCCTTAATTTGATAAAAATCAGAGACCAAAAACCTTCAGCAAATATTACACTAAATGGAGAAACTTTAGAATCATTTAAGATCAGAAATAAGACAAAGCTGCTTTAAAAAAAAAAAAAAAAAGCTGCTTAACATAATACTGGAGGTCATGGTCACCACTTTAAGGAAAGGAAGTTTTAAGATGTAAGATCAAAGAAGAGAGATAAAAATATCAGTATTTGTACATGATATATCTACCTACAAACCAACAGAATTAAAAATACCTTTGAAACTCATGAGAGTTTGGCAAGGTACAAGATCAACCTGTGACATTCTCTACACCACCACTGACGAAATTTAATTAAAAGTAACCACTCAAAACAGCAGTCCCTCTTATCCAGTTTCACTTTCCACAGTTTCAGTTACCCAGGGTCCACAGTAAATTTAAAAATTCCAAAACATAAACAACCCATAGTTTCAAATTGTGCAGCATTCTGAGGAGTGATGAAACCTTACACCATCCGCTCTGCTGTGCCTGGGATGTGAATCATCCCTTTACCCAGTGTCTCCACATACATACTAGTATATGCACCTGGCCCCATTAGTTAGTAGAGTTGTCCCAATAATCAGATCAACTATTGCATTATCACAATACTTGTGTTCAAGTAGCCCTACTACTACTCCAGTGAACATATGAATCATAAGCAAAACAACCTTTCTGCTGATATGGAGAAAGTTTTAGTGGCATGGATATAAGATCAAACAAGTCACAACATTCCTTTAAACCAAAGCCCAATCCAGAGCAAGGCTCTAATTCTCTTCAACTCTATGAAGGCTGAGACAAGTGAGGAGGCTGCAGAAGAAAAATGTGAAGCTGGCAGAGGTTGGTTCGTGAGGTTTAAGAAGCCACTTTCATAACATAAAAGTGCAAGGTAAAGCAGCAAGTGGTGATATAGAGACTGCAGCAAATTATCCAGAACAGCTAGTTAAAATAATCAATAAAGGTGGCTACTCTCAACAACAGATTTTCAATGTAGACAAAACTGCCTTTTATTGGAAGAAGATGCCAGCTAGGACTTTCATAGCCAGAGAGAATTCAATGCCTGGCTTCAAAGCTTCAAAGGACATGACTCTTGCTAGGGGCTCATGCACTTGTGACTTTAAGTTGAAGCCAATGCTCACTTACCACTCAAAAAGTCCTAAGGTGCCCGGCTGGTGTGGCTCACTGGTTGAGCCGTGACCTATGAACCAGGAGGTCATGGTTTGATTACCCGTCAGGTACATGCCTGGGTTGCAGGCTCGATCCCTAATAGGGGGTGTGCAGGAGGCAGCCGATCCATGATTCTCTCTCATCACTGATGTTTCTCTCTCTCTCTCCTCTCTCTCTCTCTCTCTCTCTCTCTCTCTCTCTCTACCTCTACCTCTACCTCTCACTTACTCTCTCTGAAATCAATAAAAATACATTTAAAAAATAAAATCAATAAAAATAAAAAAGAGGTAAGGTCCATGTCCCTTCTGCTTGAATCTGGGTGTTTGAGACTGCTTTAACCAAGAGAAAACGGCAGAAGTGATTTTATGTGATTTCTTTTTTTTAATATATTTTTTTTATTGAGGTATTATATGTGTACATATCTTACCATTACCACCCCCCCCCCCCCCCGATTTTATGTGATTTCTGAAAAGGCAGGCAGCTCTGTCTTGGTTGCTGAGATGCCGAGCCTCCTCAAAAGAAGTCCAAGCACACTGAGACCGCCATGCTGGAGAGGCCCATGCAGCACTCTAGCTTAGAGTTCCAGCTGAGCCGAGCTTCTAACCATACCTTCCAAGGTGCCAGATATGGGAATGAAGAAGCAGTCAAGGATGTGGCTCTTACAGCCCAGGTGTTCACATCCCCCCTAACCTTTCAAGATCTCCCCAAACTGAAGTCCCAAACACAGTGGAACAGAGATAAGCCATCCATCCCTGAATCTGTGCGCATAAGATGGTTGTTGTTTTACACTACAAGTTCTGGAGTGGTTTGTTCCACAGCAATAATAAGGAGAATCACTATACAGTAAGTAGGAAATAAATGCTAAGAACCTATGTTAATAGAAATGAGAAGAAGAAAAAAAACCCAGAATACATTACCATAGTATGTGGAAGGTTCTTTATCATCGAATATCTTTAACATCTAGATCACAACCTTCTTTTAAGAGAAGACATAAACAACTTTAGTCCACTGCACTAATACAGCTAACACGTGACCATGGGCAGGCATACCAAGCAGGCCTCGGCTAGGCAAAGGAGTAGGCAAGCAAAGGAGAACAAGGAAAAGAGGTGGAGTTAGCTTGTGAACAGAAAGTCATCAAAACACATCAAATGTTCAATAACAAAAGCTGCTTGCTCCAGTTTAAATTATTCTTCTGGATGGAGAATACGAAGTCTAAAGACAGAAGGCTGAGTTAGGAAATGGCTCTAGGTCTACTCCTCTCCAGGATTCTCATTCTAGAATCTGCAATCGTAGTCAATGAAATCATAAAGGTACTGACTGGCCCTGACCGGTTTGGCTCAGGGATAGAGCATCGGCCTGCGGACTCAAGGGTCCCAGGTTCGATTCCAGTCAAGGGCATGTACCTTGGTTGCGGGCATATCCCCAGTGGGGGGTATGCAGGAGGCAGCTGATTGATGTTTCTCTCTCATCGATGTTTCTAACTCTATCCCTCTCCCTTCCTCTCTATAAAAAATCAATAAAATGTATTTAAAAAAAATAAAAAAATAAAAAAATAAAGGTACTGACTGCATAAAGAATAGGGTTATAGCCCAGCTGGTGTGGCTCAGTGGTTGAGTGTCGACCCATGCACCAAAAGGTCACTGGTTTGATTCCTGGTGGGGACACATGCCCAGGTTGTGGGGTCAATTCCCAGTGTAGGGCATACAGGAGGCAGCCAATCAATGTTTCTCTCATCAATGTTTCTATCTCTCTATCCTTCCCCCTCCCTCAAAGGGTATTCCCTCTCTCTCTCTCAAGTCAATAAAAACGGCCCTAACAGGTTTGGCAAAGTGGATAGCGCATCAGCCTGCAGACCAAAGGGTCCCGGGTTCGATTCCAGTCAAGGACACATACCTCGGTTGCAGGCTCCTCCCTGACCCAGGTCAGGGCTTGTGCAGGAGGCAACCAATTGATGTGTTTCTCTCACATCGATGTTTCTGTCTTTGCCTCTCTCTCTTCTACTCTCCCTAAAAATAAAAATAAAAAATCAGTGGAAAAATATCCTCAGATGAGGATTACAAAAAAAAATGCTTTTAATAAATAAAAATAATGTATTAAAAAATAGGGTTACATAAAATTCTGAAATAAAAACCTTTGGGTTCAGTTTATTCGAATTTCATATTAAATTCTACCAATACAGATTTTCATGTAAAATGTCTGTAATACAGCCAAAACCAGTTTGGCTCAGTGGATAGAGCGTCAGCCTGCGAACTGAAAGGTTCCAGGTTCGATTCCGGTCAAGGGCACGTACCTTGGTTGCGGGCACATCCCCAGTAGGGGGCGTGCAGGAGGCAGCTGATGGATGTTTCTGTCTATCTCTCTCCCTTTCTCTCTATAAAAATCAATAAAATAAAAAATAAAAATAAAAAAATGTCCGTAATACAAACCCCACAACACTTAGCTTCCACTCCAAAGCAAATGCCTAACTACTAGTAAGAAATACAAAATAGCTTCTTTGTTCAAGCTGCAACTATGAATGCTTCAAGATTCCACTTAACCAACAGAAATAATGCCTTATCTAGTCTACATAAGATTATATAAGACTAACCATGGCTGAGCAGCTCGGGTGGCTAAAATGCAGGGCTAAAAAACTCTAGCTTAAAGGAAAAGTTGGACTCCCCCCTAAAAAGCTCTCTTCTTCCAGTGACCTCGCAATTACTATACAGGCAGGTGCAGATGCACAAACCCCTTGCAGACCAACTCCAAGCACATACTTTAAATTCTTGTGTAAGATAACATTAAAACTAGGAGATTCCCAGGGAAGAGATGTGTTTTCTCCTTCAGGTTTAACTTGAAAGTTTAAAGTGGATGTGAGACAAGTGAATTTGTTTTAATTCTCCCAGTGGTCATCAGAAGAGGCTGCATTCCCTGACCCTTACTCCAGCTTGGGAACAAATTCCAGATAATTTGACTACACCAAGAATTCTCTTTGAAATTAAAGATAACAGATACTATTTTATATTAAACTGTGTATAAGTCTCATAAGTAATTACAATATAATCATGTGCTACACAAATAATCAAAATGGCTAATATTCTACTCACTACAAATTTCCACCTACACCAAATTTACATACAGAAGAAATGAAGCTGACCCTCAACTTGAAGTCTGTAAGATCTTTCCCAAACACTGACCAAATAAAAATGTTAATTCTTGGCCCCAGCTGGGTGGCTCAGTTGGCTGGAGTATTGTCCCATACACCAAAAAGGTTGCAGGCTGGCCTAACCCGTTAGGCTCAGTGGATAGAACGTCGGCCTGTGGACTGAAGGGTCCCAGGTTTGATTCCGGTCAAGGGCATGTACCTTGGTTGCGGGCACATCCCCAGTGGGAGGTGTGCAGGAGGCAGCTGATCGATGTTTCTCTCTCATCAATGTTTCTAACTCTCTATCACTCTCCCTTCCTCTCTGTAAGAAAATCAATAAAATATATATATATTTTAAAAAGGTTGCAGGCTGATTCCTGGTCAGGGCACATACCTAGACTGCAGATTCGATCCCCAGTTGGGAACGAGTACGGAGGCAACCAATTAATATTTCCCTTCCCACCTCCCCCTTTTCTCTGCCTTCCTCTCGCTCTAAAATCAATCAACAGCCCTAGCCAGTTTGGCTCAGTGGATAGAGCATCGGCCCTCAGGCTGAAGGGTCCCAGGTTCGATTTCGGACCAGGGCACATACCTTGGTTGCAGGCTTAATCCCTGGCCCTGATCGGGGTACATTCGGGAGGCAATTAATTGATGTGTCTCTTTCACATAGATGTTTCTCTCTATCTCTTCCCCTCCCTTCCACTCAGTCTAAAAATCAATGGAGCCCAGCCAGTGTGGCTCAGTAGCTGAGTGTAGACCTATGAACCAGGAGATCACGATTTAATTCCTGGTCAGGGACATGGCTGGGTTGCAGACTCAATCCCCAGTGTAGGGTCAATGTAGGAGGCAGCCGATCAATGATTTTCTCTCATCACTGATGTTTCTATCTCACTCTCCCTTCCTCCCTAAAATCAATAAAAATATATATGTTTTTAAAAAGCAGATTAAATGAAATAATAGATATTTTAAATGAAATACTATATGAAGTATTTAGTACTACTGCCTGATGTAAGTAAACTAAGTGACCAACAAAGAGTAACTATTTTTATTCTCCACAACCACACTTTCTTACAAAGAACCAATTTTAAAAAATCATGGAATCAGAAAATTTTATTGCCTCTACTGGAAATCTTTCTATAGTCACAAACTAATCTAAAAGAGTATGTTTAATTGGCAAGCCTTCACTGAATACTAAGGCAGCAATTCTTAAAGTGTAGTTTCTGGACCTGTAGCATCTACTTCACCTAGAACTTGTTAGAAATGAAAATTCAAGCCCTAGCTGATTTTGATCAGTGGTTAGGGTGTTGGCCCGCAAACTGAAGGGTCTCAGGTTTGATTCCTGTCAAGGGTACGTACCTAATCGGTATGTCTCTTTCATATCAATGTTTATCTCTCTCTATCTCTACCCCTCCCTTCCATTCTCTCTAAAAATTAATAGAAAAAATATCCTTGGGTGAGGATTAACAAAAGAAAAAAAAAAAAGAAATGAAAACTCAAGGGCCCAAAAGTAGAATCAAGGTCTGGGGTGGGGTCCAGCAATCAGTACCTTAACAAGCCCTCCAGGTGATTCTGGTGTTTGCTCCAGTTTGAGAGTTTAGCTGAGGGTACCTTGATCAACAGGAACTGGAAGTCCGAAAGAGCAATATGATTCCTAGGTATATCCTCTATGGCACAGTGTAATACACAGAGTAGGTACTCAAATTTGAACAGGTTAATAGTAATCTCATATAACCAATAGCTGGCTAGACAATAACACCATCAGTTTACCTATTTCACAGAGATAAGAAATTATGATGATTGTTTGTATTAATTAATAATAAGTACATGGTGCACACACTGGGAGCTGTTAAATAATTGGCAAAGCCCTTGGGTACTTTGGCAAATAACCCATGCTTACTAAGTGTCACACACTTTGAAACTTAAGTGAAAAATACATTTCTAGTTTTACCAGTATACAAACAGGATTTGTCCATGGGCCTATACAAACCAACTGTAGAACATAAATTAAAATGCAAACTTTTTACTGACGTTAAAAAGCATCTTATTTCAGCCTGGCCAGTGTGGCTCAATGGTTGAATGTCAACCCAGGAACCAAGAGGTCATATGACGCTTTGATTCCCAGTCAGGGCACATGCCCAGGTTGTGGGTTCTATCCCCAGGAGGGGCCTAAAGGAGGCAGCCTAATTTCTCTCTATACCTTTCCCTTCTTCTCTTAAAAAAAAAAAAAATCAACAAAAATTTTTAAAGAACATCTTATTTCACATCTTAGCCAACTGTAATTGATGGACCAAATATGGATTCTAATTTGAACAGTGTTTACAAAGTAGACAATTGAGGAAATTCGAACACTGACTAGATATTCAATATTAAGAAATTATGATAACTGGATTATGATTACTTTTTAAAAATAAGCTTTATTTCTTCTAAAAGCTTTAGAGATGAAATTATAAAATGTATTGAATTTGCTTCTTGGGGAGAGAACAAATGAAATTAAGGCTTGCATTGATGCCCTGGCTGGTTTGGCTCAGTGGATAGAGCATCGGCCTGCAGACTGAAGGGTCCCAGGTTCAATTTAGGTCAAGGGAACCTGCCCCGTTGCAGGCTCAATCCCCAGTTGGCAGGAGGCAGCCAACCAATGATTCTCTCTCATCATTGATGTTTTTATCTCTCTATCCCTCTCCCTCTCTGAAATCAATAAATATATATATATATATATATATATATATATATACATATTTTTTTTTTTTTTTAAAGACTGGCCATTGAGCTGTTGAGTACATGGGGGGCTAACTACATACCAGCGTTTCTCAATCCTGGCACTACTGACATTTTGGGCCAGGGAGTTCTTAGAGAGAAGGGGTACCATCTTGTGTATTGTAAAATGTTTAGCAGCATTCCTGGTTACTAGCACCCTCTGCAGGGTGACAACTACGAGTGCCTCCAGACACTGCCAAACGTCCACTGGAGGGCCAAACTGTCCCCAGAAGACAATCACTGACAAATACTTATTAAACTTTCTCTACTTACTTGTTTGAAATTTTTCATAACAAAACTTTTTTCCCCATTCTCACTGGAGGATATGTTTTTATTAATTTTAGAGAGAGAAAGGGAGAGGGAGAGAAAAACATTAATGAGTTGCCTCCCAAACTCAGATGAGGAATCGAACCCCCAACCTGACCTAGAATCAAACCTAGAATACAATTTCAGTGTATGCGACAATGCCCCAACCAACTGAGCAACACCAGCCAGGGCAACAAAACACTTTTAAGTCTTAATTATACTCTGTATTGGTACAACTATATCTTCCTAGTTGAGTAATCTATCTATCTATCTATCTATCTATCTATCTATCTCTATATAAAAGGCTAATATGCAAAGTGTCCCCTCAGGAGTTTGACTGGGAGACTGGAATTTGATCAGTTGCTATGACGTGTGCTGACTACCAGGGGGCGGCCAAAACGAAGGAAGGCCCCAGCAGGCAGCTGGCAAAGGAAGGCCCCGATTGGCCCTGATAGCCGGCCAGGCCTAGGAACCCTACCTGTGCATGAATTTCGTGCACCGGGCCTCTAGTCAGTACATAAGCTTTTGGGAAATAGCCTGATACACAACAAAGCAGAGGGGACTGAGCTGGAAAACTAGGACTTAGTAGAGGTTCTGCTACTAAAATAGTCAGAGGTCACAAGCAGCCGTGACCTATCTGAGCCTCAGCATCCTCATTGTATCAGGTTGTCTGACTAGTCCTTTGAGCTATGAAGTGGATATTCACATTTGAAAAAAAAATGAAGCCCTAGCCTGTTTGGCTCAGTGGATAGAGCGTCAGCCTGCAGATCAAAGGGTCCCAGGTTCGATTCCGGTCAAGGGGACATACCTTGGTTGCAGGCTCCTCCCTAGCCTGGGCCCTGGTCAGGGCTTGTACAGGGGGCAACCAATCGATGTGTTTCTCTCACATCGATGTTTCTCTCTGTCTTTCCCTCTCTTCCACTCTCCCTAAAAAAAAATAAAAAAATAAAAAATCAATGGAAAAATATCCTCAGGTGAGGTTTAACAAAAAACAAAAGCTAAAGAAAGAAAAAGAAAATATAGTAGACAAGAATGAAGATAATATTTTCATAACAAATTATCTGCCTTTTATTATTCTTAACCAATAGGCAACATTCTTATCTCAATTTATGTAATTATTTAAAATTTAAATAAATTTGCAACAACATGGATGTATCTTAAAAGGATTATGCTAAGTGAACTAAGTCAGAAGGAAAAGGACAAGAATCTTATGATTTCACTCATGTGGGATAATAAACAAAAAGCAACAAATGAACAAACAAAACAAACAAACTCACAGACACAGACAACAGAATGGTGGTTACCAGAGGGGAAGGTGGGTAGGTAGACAATGAGGGTAAAGGAGGTCAACTATATTATATGGTAATGGAAGAAGCAGACTTCTGGAGGTGAGCACATAGTGAAGTATACAGATGTCATGTTACAAAGTTGTATTACTGGAATTTATAAATGTTATTACCCAGTGTTACCCCAATACATTTAATTTAAACATTTAAATAAAATTTGGAGGGTAAACAAAATGGGAAGTCTTTTTACAAAATAGAAAGACAATGCTGTTCTATACATAATAATCAAAATGCCCATCAATTGGTGAAAGGATTTTAAAAATCTGGTATATCCAAATAATGAACCACTGGCACACACATACTAGTAAACATGAATCAACCTCAAAAGTGTTATGCTAAGTGAAAGATGCCAGACACAGACTGTATAGGCTTGGATTCCATTGATGTAACACTAGAGGCCCGGTACACGAAAATCGTGCACTGGAGGGAGGGGGGACGCCTCAGCCCGGCCTGCGCCCTCTCACAGTCTGGGACCTCCTGGAGGTCCAGCAGTCAGACATCTCTCTTGCAGTCCCGGGCTCTCACAGTCTGGGACCCCTCGTTCCTTACCTCCTGCCACCACTGTTGCCCTGGCCAGCCATGAGCCGGGCTTCTGGCTGAGCAGCACTCCCCCTGTGGGAGCATACTGACCACCAGAGGGCAGCTCCTGCGTTGAGCGTCTGCCCCCTGGTGGTCAGTGCACATCATAAGGACTGGTTGTTCTGCCGTTTGGTCGATTTGCATATTAGCCTTTTATTATATATGATTCTAGAAAAAGTAAAACTGTTAAGGACAAATAACAGATCCATGGTTGCCAGGGGCTAGGGAAAGGCAGAGGGGATTGACTGTAAAGGGCCATAAGGAACATTTTGGGGCAATGGAAAAGCTATATCTTGTCTGTGATAGTGGTTACATGGCTATACATTCGTCAAAATTCATTAAACTAGCTTTGCAGAGTGGCAGTATCATAGCCAATGAGGTTTATCCGAGGCGCAATTATTGCTAAAAAATTCATCGAACTATACATAAGAGTGTATGATCTATCTCAATAAACCTGACTTTAGCAAATGAGCTGCTCAACAGACTGAGGGCTCCCATTCATTCTGTACCCTCATTACTCAACTGGCAAGAAGTCTAATATTTAGCAGCAGTTCAGTGATGGTAGGTAAATAATATGGTATATGCCAGATGTGTAACACTGACAACAAGGGCACCGCACTGTAAAAGATACCCAAGTACTTCCAGAACATGCCAATACCCGAGTTAAAAATGGAACAGGGCATGATAAATTAACACATGACGTGCTACAATCCTCTGATTGTAACACTGTCAGAAATTCAATTTTAAATACATTCCATGAGAATAAAGGCACTCTTCATACTCTACATTGTTTTTAAAGAATAAAGTTAGCGCCCTAGCTGGTTTGTGGATAGAGCATGGGCCTGCGGACTGAAGGGTCCCAGGTTCAATTCCTGTCAAGGGCACATGCCCAAGTTGCCAGCTCAATCCCCAGTAAGGGGTGTGCAGGAGGCAGCCAATCAAAGAATCTCTCTCATCACTGATGTTTCTATTTCTCTCTCCCTCTCCCTTCCTCTCTGAAATCAATAAAAATATATTTTAAAAAATAATTAAAAAAAAAAGAATAAAGTTAGCAATTTGTAATGACACACAAAAAATTACAGCATAATTCAACAAATTCACCAGAGAAGGAGGAAAAGACTCACTGGGTGTAAATCCTTCATTATCACAAGTCTGTGATGATGATACCTATTTGGCTTCAGTTTATTTAGAAAGTACGGGGCACTTGCTCTGGCCCAATGTCATATTTTGCTTCTCTGAATGAAAGTCAATAATTAAAGTTAACTCACTTTTTTGCTTGTTCCACAAAGAGTAGTCAAAGAACAGGCTGAGCAAGTCAGAAATTGGTTCAAAAGGTCTACAAGAAAACGAACTCACTGACTCCCCCAGTCTCACCACTTTCTGTTGCTCTTTGTGGAATCTCCTAACCCGTCCCGGGTAAAGAAGGTACCGCTGTACCACTGACGGACCTGGTGAGAGGGCCTGGACCACCACACATGACCGTCCTGCTGCGGGACGCTTCCCACCAAGCTCTGGTGCCCAGAGCGGGTCACCTGCCAGCTACCCAGCAAAGCAGCGGCACTGACAGTGAAGGCATCTGATCCCACCGGCCCCGGGTCCCGGGGACGTTACTGAAATCAGGGACACGGGCACAGCCAAAGCTTTTTCCTACGTGACAGCATTTTCCTGCCAGGAATGACCTCATAACCTGACAGTGAGAGCCCGGTGAAGTTTCTCTCCGGGTGACTTTGGCGGCGATGCTGTACAGAACCACACAGCTGGGCTGGGACAGCTCTGAGCCCGAAGAGAAGAGTTCGGAAACTCGGCCCCAAGTTGTCATTCCCTAAAAATGCTGCTCGCGGCCTTTTCAAAAGGGGTCGTGAACAAAACCCGAGGCTCCGCTGATAGCAGCAGGGATGCGAGCCCCCCTCTTTCGGGCAGTGAGCGGGCAGCCTTGCCACACACCTGCCTGCCGAGGCGCTCCCGCCACCGCGCCCGCGCCGCCCTCTCGGGGACCTTCTCTCGGCCCAGCTCCGGACCCTCGGCGGCCACTTGGTGTGAGTGACCCGCTAACCTCAGTCCCGGACAATCTGAAAGAACGACGCACAAAGGACAGTCCGCTTGACCCGGTCGGTTCCTTTTCATCAGCACCACCGGCGGACAGCCCCTCGAGAGCTGCCTGCCCAATTTGAAAGGAGTTCGGTTAAAATCGGCGCTACACCCGGCAGAGACGGGGCGCACACTCGGGTCCCCCGCGGCGCGACCTGCGGCCTCCGGACCCCGCGGGCGGGCGGGCCGGGCTGCGGCCACAGGCGCCTCACGGCGGCCCTCCCCGGGTCCTCCCCAGGAAACGGGCCGCCCGCCGGCCCGGCCTGCCCACTCTCTCAGGGCGCTGCGGGCCGGGGAGCAGCGAGAGCGTCCGAGTTACTCACGTTCTCAGTGTCCCGTTCATTCACCGTAGGCAACGGGGTCCTCGTGGACATCTTCCTTCACTTCAGGGCCGCACAACGCGAGGAGGAAACAACACAGCACGGCCCCGGCCGGCGACGGCGTCCTGGAGCGGCGCCGCGGGAGGGCGGCTCCCCTCCCCCACGCCGTCTAGATCCCGGGCCGGGTCCTGGCCGTCCCCCGGAGGGTCCCGGCGGTCATGCTCCCCCGGCCCCGGCGGCCGCGCCGAGGAGCCCCGCGGGCGGCGGTGGCGGGGCCGGGCCGGCGGCAGCGGACTGCGGGCGCTGGCGTCCCCGCGCCTCAGGGCACCCCGTGGGTCCGGAGCCCCTCGCCGCCTCCTCCGCCCGTCGCTCCGCGGGTTTCAGTGCCCGGGCCTCCAGACAGCGCCGCCGGCGGCCCCCGAGAAGGCGGAGGAGGATGTGCAGGAGATGGAGCGCGAGACAGGCCGCCGCGGCCTGCGGGCGCCGACCATGGACGGGACTGTGGAGGCGGTGCCTGCGCCCAGCTGCTCGTCTCGCTCCGGCTCGCTTTCCGCCTCAGCCTCCGCCTGCTGGTCGCCGGCGCTGCCGCCGCTGCCCGCACCTCCGAGCCTCACAGACTCAAGATGGCCGCCCGACGGCTTCCTCTGCTGCCTCCGGGGGCCGGAAGTGACGACACCGCTGCCTCCCGGAGTCCGGCCAATCAGCGCGGCCGAGGAAGCCGGCCGGCTACTGTTGCTAGGAGAGACTTGGTCCTGCCCCGGGCCCCGGGGGCGGCTCTAGGCCGGGAAGGGCTGGCGGGTCCGACAGGTCCGGGCGGGCGGCAGGTTCCCAGCGTCCAGAGCACGCGGGCACCCCCGAAAGAGCCGGCTAAGGCCCTGGGCGGCGGCCTGAGTGCCATCACCGGGTTGGCATTTACAGTGTTGACCGAGGGCCTGCTCTGTGGGAAAGCTGCCCCGGACCGTGCGGCCCCGAACCGAGTCCCGGCAGCGATGATAAGGCCGGGGCGGCGGGGAGGTGCCGGGCCCCTGCATCATCGACGCTGACCCGGGAGTGGAGGACTCAGTCGCCCTTCCTGCCTCTGGCTCCGAGCAGCCGGGCTGGGCTCGGCATCCGGATGGCAGCGGGCGCGTCCTGCTCTGCGGGAGCTCGCTGTCTGGAGGAAGGTGGACCGAGACCCAGCTGAATGCCATTGGGAAGGAAGGGTGCGATACCGGTGCCTTAAGGAGGTTAGGGGGCAGGGGGAGCAAAGCCCTAGAAACACGCGGGGACCAGTTCCTAAATGCCCCCGGGGGTTCTAACACGCCAGGGTGTGGCTGTTGGCGCGCTGGAGGCATCCCCGGTCCCAGCTGGGACTGAGCTCAGTGGACGCTTGAGCCTGGGACGCTGGAAACGCTCCCTCCCCTGGAACCCTTCCTTGTCCCCTCTCCGCCGCACGTGCCCGGGGCCCTGCCCAGAGGCTGGCCAGCGGGGTGGAGTCCATTGGTGCAGGGTTCTGAGGAAGGAGATGGATCCGTAGGGGTTGGAGCAACATGAACTGTCCCCGAGAGTCTGCCTTGTGGGTCCATTACATTGTTGCCTCATTTAGGCCTCGGGGTAACCCTGTAAGATGGGCAGGCACACCTTGCGATGTGAAGTCTAAACAGGTAACAGTGACTTGACCAACGTACCCAAGCTGCACTGCAGAGCTGGGATTTGAACCGGTATCTTAAAACTTCCTAAGGCATAAGCCCTTGTGATGGGTATATCCTGTTTTACTTTTTCTCTTTTGTCCTCCGCACGTGAACCGTCTAGGACGTTTCCTGCTGTGAAACACCCGTCTTTCAACACCAGACTCATCTCCCGGGAGGACATGTTCCCAACGTAAAAACGTGAGGACTGAGATGCAAGAGAGGCGTCCATCTCCCTCTCTCTGGCAAGTGCTCACCAGGCCCAGGGCAGCCAGTTTACAATGTTATTGTCGGGACTCTCTCCCCCTCCCCACGTGCGAGTCTGCTTGTTTCTCAATAAATTTCCATCTTTTCCTATAAAAAATAAAATGTTATTGTCTTTCTCCCTCTTCTGCCAAGCAGAAATGTTTGAATTCTCGTTAAATGTATGTCATACAATTCAACTGAAAAGTGGCTTAGCACAAGATTTTGGGAGCCCCAACAGGGGTATTTGGCCCTCCCTGAAAAGAGGTGTTTCTGCCGAGTCTAAAAAGCATGAGCAGCCAGCCCTAACCGGTTTGGCTCAGTGGATAGAGCCCCAGCCTTCGGACTCAAGAGCTCCAGGTTCGATTCCGGTCAAGGGCATTTACCTTGGTTGCGGGCACATCCCCACAGTGGGGAGTGTGCAGGAGGCAGCTGATTGATGTTTCTCTCTCTATCCCTCTCCCTTCCTCTCTGTAAAAAAACAATAAAATATATTTTTAAAAAATAAAAGCACGAGCAGCCAGCCCGGTGAGGAGTGAGAGGGCAGTCCGAGCAGCAGGATGGCCTGGCCAGGGGCACAGAGATGAGGAACAACATGGCGGTGTGCATCCATGTCAGCAGGATGAGAGGTGAGCCTGGAGGGTTAGGCAGGAGCCAGGCCAGGTTTGGTCACAGCGTGGCACTCCGTTCTGCGCGGATGACAGCAATGTCCACGAGGTCAGCCGGGAAACACCGGCAGGACCCATAGGGCCTCGGCCTCTGGCAGGGTGCAGGGAATGAGGTCTCCACCTACATGGTTTCTCATTGGAGTCACACTCAATACGAGTAATTAGTCAGTGAATGCCAACAGGTAGGAGATTCAGCGGACACGTCCTCATTCACGAGGCTTCTGGTTTTCATAAAGTCGAGAATTAAAGTAACACTTTGAGCTTTTCATTACACTTATGTGAAGACATCATCCTATATAATAAAAGCATAGTATACAAATTGTCCCCTCAACCGGGAAGTCGCTTGGGAGTTCAACCAGGGGGCGGGGCATGCCAGGGGAGGGAGGGAGGCCCCCACCAGCAGCTGGCAGCCACTAGGAGCCCTACCAGTGCACGCATTTCATGCACTGGGCCTCTAGTGGTACTATAAAGAGCTGGGGTTGAAAGGCAAGGTGTGCCTGTTACATGCCAAAAAAAAAAAAAGGAGGCGGAAGAGAAGCTGAAGGAGAAAAAGAAAAAAGTGTCCAGTCAGGCATGGCTCAGTGATTGTCAACCCAGGAACCAGGAAGTCACAGTTCAATTCCGGATCGAGGCACATGCCTGAGTTGCGGGCTCAATCTCCAGTAGGGGGTGTGTAGGAGGGTTAGGGGCCCTGTAGCCCTGTGATCTGGGGACACCCTGGAGGCCCCTCCTCAACCCCAGCCACAGATGCCCAGGACGGGTCCCTCTACCCCCCCAGCACCCGCAGGCCACCCAGCCTCCCTCAGAACCTGTTCCCCTCCCCCCACCCCCACACTTGAGAACCAGAGGCACCCCTGGCCCTGACGTGAGGGGAGACTAGAGGCTGGAGGTGACCCAGAGGACAGGGTAGAGACCTCTGACTGACTTCTTTCCCTGCCCAGAGACAGAACAATTCATGGTCAAAGCAGCCTGGGGCATTTTTCCTTTAAAATAACCAACAACAGCCCCATGGCTCAGTGGTTGAGCTTCGACCTATGAACCAGGAGGTCAGGGTTCAATTCCCTGTTGGGGCACATGCCGACTGCAGGATCAATCCCCAATGTGAGGCGTGCAGGAGGCAGCTGATTAATGATTCTCTCTCATCATTGATGTTTCTCTCTCCCTCTCCCTTCCTCTCTGAAATCAATATATTAAAAAGAAAAAGAAGAACAAAACCTCCTCCTCCTGACCTCACAAGGACTGCTCAGGGCTGGGCATGGCGGAGCGGCATGGAGCCCACCAAGTCGTTAGAACAGGATTCTGTACCGGCAGTGCAACCTCAGCCATGAGCTGTCCAGGGCTGGCCTTCTGAGTCAGGCCTGAGTCCCCTACACGCCCTCCCGGTGGGGCTGCCGGACTCAAAGCCTCCTTTCACAAAGAGGGCAGGAGCACGGATGACTCGCAGTGTGTAATGTGTCTGAGCTCGGATGAATAATTGATGTGCTTGAATCTTAATAAGCAGGAATTGATTTCTGTGGCCAGGGAAGCCCAAAAGAGATTCTGGTAAAGCAAACTCTTGAATGTGGACCCAAGGCAGGCAAATAAACATACGAACAACAACAAAACCCCAAAACTTCCCTAAAAACAGAAACCTGTACACACATATACCCGGATAATTTATAGGTCAAAGAAATCAAGAAGAAAATGTAGAACTGAATAGTAATGAAAATTTCTGTCTTCACATCAGAAGTTGTGGGATACAATGAAAGCAGTATTTAGAGAGGAAATTATACTGTTGTATGTTAAATACAAAAAAGGGCTAAAAATGTATAAGCTATGTATTAACATTATGTAGTTAGAAAAAAACACACCAATATACCAAAGAAAGCACAAAGGAAAACGAAGGCCTGCCTGGTGCCTCAGTTGGTTGGAGTGTAAACCCTTACACCAAAATGGTGGCAGGTTCGATCTCTAGTCGGGGTGCGTCAGGAGGCAACCAATCAATGTTTCCCTCCCCCATCACTGCTTCTCTTCTCTCTCTCTCTCTCTCTTCCCTCCATTCTTCTCTAAAATTTTAAAAAGGACAAAATAAAGGCAGAAATTAATGAAATAGAGAACAAAGATAAAATGAGATCAACAAAACCAAGAAACAGTTATTTGAAAAAAACTAGTTGAAAAGGTAAAACTCTAGCCTGGCTGAGAATAAAGGAGAGAAAGCATGAGGAAGGCATTAGAAAATATAAAGGAAGACATGGTTACAGATGTTGCAGATTCATAAAAGATCACAAATATTATCAACAAATTTGTGTCAATATTTTGAAAATATATACAAAATTAATTTCTAGAAAACTATAACAACATAACTACCCAAGAAGTGGAAAATGAATAGTTCTATAACTATTAAAGTTGAAATAGTTTTATAAGCAGTTTTACTAAATTGTCAAAGAACACAATATTTCAGTTTTATGCAAATTCTTTCAGACAAGAAGAATGGTCCAGAATTCATGACCTTAGCAAGCACCTCAGGAAGCTTGAAAAGGAACAGTAAGCCCTGGCTGGTGTGGCTCAATGGGTTGGGTATTGTCCCATGCATCGAAAGGTTGTGAGTTCAATTCCCAGTCAGGACACATGCCCAGGTTGCAGGCTTGACCCCTGGCAGGGGGCAGATCATGCAGGAGGCAGCCGATCAATGATTCTCTCTCATCATTGATGTTTCTCTCTCTCTCCCTCTCTCTTCCTTTCTGAAATCAATTCTTACTTGCTTTTCTACAAAAAAAAAAAAAAAAAAGTATTCCCTGCTCAATACTTGTTTGAAAGATCCAGCATTGAAATATCTGAAGCGTTTATACATGGGAATGAAAACATGGCAACAACCAGTGTCCTTCGATAGCTGACAGATAAAGAGGATGTGGTACATGATATATACAATGGAATACTGCTCAGTCCTAAGAAAATATGAAATAGTTATTTGTGACAACATAGATAGATCTTGAGAATATCATGCTAAGTGAAATAAATCAGATGGAAAAAGTCAAGAACTGTATGATTTTACTCATATATGGGATGTAAAACTGAAAACAACAAATGAACACACAAGACAAGACAAGCAAACAAAAACTCAGACACAGACAACAGTATGGAGGCTGCCAGAGGGAGAAGAGAGGTGGGGGTAACAAAGGGTAAAGGGGGTCAAATACATGGCGACAGGAGATTTGACACACAATGCAATATACAAATGATGTATATAGAATTGTACACTTGAAACTCAATTTAAAAATCAACATAATTCACCAAAATATTAGGATGGAGAAAAAAATCATATGAACACTATACATGCAGAAAAACGATTAAAATTTTCCAGCAAACTAGGAACAGATTGGAACTTAATTTTACTGTAATCAAATTTACCAGAATTTTCCGTTATTTTTATGCAATATAGTAAATTTTTTTCTGATTTAATCTCCCTAGTAGTTATAGGTCTGGTCAGGTTTTGTATTCCTTGGTGAGTAGGAACTTAATTATGTCGCTATATTGGTATCTATATGCCATTTACCTTTTTTTCCATCACCATTAATGCCCTCTATATCCTTCTCCACTTTAACCCTCTCCCCCCCGCAACTCATCATCACACTATTGTCCATGTCCATGAGTTTCTTTTTGCTCAATTCCCCCACCAGAGCTGCCCGCCTACTCTCATCTATGAAACTCTCTTTTGATTGTCCATTACATCCCTCATGAGTGAAATCAGATGGCATTTGTCTATGACTGGTCTACTTCACTTAGCACAATGTTCTCCAGGTCCCTCTGTGCTATGGCAAAGGGTAAAATTTTCTCCCTTTTTATGGCACAGTAGTATTCCATTGTGTATCACCCAGTGGGTTTTTTATCCACTCATTTACTGGACACTTGGGCTGCTTCCAAATCTTGGCTATATGCCATCTAGCTTTATTGTCTCTCATTACCTGCATTACTGTAGTCTTCTGTGTTATTTGATACTTTGTATTAAATGCTTATCTTCTCAGTTTCCTTTAATATATTCTATTATCTTTGTGGTTACCATGGGGATTACATTTAACTTCCTAAAGTTATAAAACTTTTAATTTGAATTTATGCCAACTTAATTTTACTAAAGCATGTAGAAAACAAAAAGTTGCAATTGTTAACATAATACTAGCTTTTATAATTTCCCATTTACCTTTATTGGGATCTTTATTTCTTCTCATGGCTTTGAGTTAGTTACTCTCTAGTGTCCTTTCACCCAGCAGGGCATTCCTTCCAGGGCAGGTCTAGAGGCAACAAACCTCATCAATTTGTTTATCTGAAAATGTCTTAATTCTTCCCTTTCTTAATTAGTATTTTTATTGCTTTCAGAGAGGGAGAGAGGGAGTTAACATCAATGATGAAAATCATCGATCTTCTCCCTCCTGCATGCCCTCCCACTGGGGACTGAGCCTGCAATCCGGCATGTGCCCTTGACTAGAATTAAACCCAGAATCCTTCAGTCCTCAGGCCAACTCTATCCACTGAGCCAAACCAGCTAGGGCCCTCACTTTTACTTTTATTATTGATTTCAAAGAGGAAGGGAGCGATAGAAGCATCGATGATGAGATTCTTTGACCAGCTGCCTCCTGCATGCCCCCTACTGGGGGTTGAGCCTGCAATCCTGGAATCGAACCGTGACCTCCAGGTTCATAGGTCAAAGCTCAACCATTGGTATACACTGGCCAGGTAACTTTTTTTTTTTTCTTTAGGCATTTTGAGTATATTAAACCACTACCTTCTGTCTTCCTAGAAATTGGATAATCTTACTAAGGGGTTGGGGGGCGGGAGGGGAATCCCTGTATGTGATGAGTTGTTTCCCTCTTGCTGCTTTCAAGATTGTTTTTTCAAGATTGTCTTTCAAAAATCTGTTTGTGTCTCTGTGTGACTCTCTGAGTTGATCTGACATGGAATTTGTTGAGCCCATCTTTCGTTTACTTTGGGAAGTCTTCTGCCACTATTTCTTGAGATCCCCACAACACATTGGTCTTCTTAGTGGTGTCCTACAGGTTACTCAGGCTCTGCTCTATCTATTTTCTATTTACCTTTCTTCCATCCGTTTTCTGTTCTTCAGAATGAATAATTTCCATTGCCCTAGCTAAAAGTCCAGATATTTTCCTTCTGCCCTTGATTCCCTCTGGTGAAATTTTCATTTGTTATTGCATGTTTTAGCTCCAGAATTTTTAAATTTTCTTTTAACTTTATTAATTATTTCCATTTGGCTCAGATATTGTCTTGACTTTCTCCACATCTTCCTTTTGTTGAGTATCAATAGGATGGTCGTTTTAAAATCTTTGTGAGATCTGCTATCAGATCTTTTTCAGGGACAGTGATTTTTTTCCTTTGGTGCGCCATTTTCCCTGTTGTCATCCTACCTAATAAAATAGTAATATGCAAATTGACAGCACCTTCGCTACATCCAAGCCACGCCCACCAGCCGATCAGGGTATGCAAATTACCCAACAAAGATGGCAGTTAATTTGCATACACTGAGGGAGGGAGGAGTGAAGACTGAAGACAACTTAGAAGAGGGAGGAAAAGGGGAAAGCAAGGTAGCTACCAGAGGGAAAGCCCGGGCGGGGCGGGCGGCAGTGGCCCACGGGTGCAGGCACGGTGGTGGCAGCGGCAGCGCATGCGGCCGCTTGCAGGATTCTTCCTGCAAATGGGCTACTAGTATAGTTATATTGTTGTACATGGGACATCTGAATCTGTTAACTTTGAAAGGAGATTCTCCTTTTCCCCCCAGGGCAGCTGATTTGTTTTTCATTTATTACTATTATTTTTATAGGCTGTCTGGGCCAAGGCTCAGCCTGAGGATACACTTTAAGGTCTTCCCAGGTCTCTGGGCCTTTGCCTTTCACCAGGCATGTGGCCAGCTTCCAATTTTCCGTACATATGCAGCTCTTGTCAATGTCCTAGTCTTTAATGTCTGGTTCCCAAAAGGTGAAAATAAGAGAGAGGCAGGAAGTAGGGCACCAATCTTTAAATCGCCCAGAAGTTACTTCAGCCTGAGAACAGGCTCACAACACTGGGGAGAAGTGCAACAATGGCTTCCCTACTCTTTGTACTTACCCAAAGCTGCATTTTATCAGCAAAAGGGTCTTTGGGGCCCACACGAGTTCCTGAAAGCTGTGTGCATGTTGGGGGAGAATAGGTTAGCTACTGCTGTGCCAGAGTCTGAAATTAACCAAATGAACTGTAACTCTATTGTCCAGGGAAGTTGAAAGCCTTCACTAGACTCCCAAGTTCCAAAATAGTCGTGAGAGACAGATTCTACCAGTGCGATTGTTAGTTAGGTGGGGAGAGATTCCTGGTGCTTCAGACTCTTCCCAGAATCCTCTTTTACTAATATTTTACTGTAGATTCAGGATTGGTGTCTAACTGGGTTCAACCAACAATCTTAGCTAGAAGTCACAATTGTTTTCTAAATTTCTGTGTAGCTCTTTTAATGCACACATGGGAGATTCCTGGTTGTTTTATTCATTGCTCTTAAAATACAAAAAAACAAAAAACAAAATACAAAACAAAACACCGCCATCGCCCTACCCTGGCTAGTGTTGATCAGTTGGTTGATGTCCAAGCCCACCAGAAAGCAGTGGGTTCAATTCCCTGTCAGGACAAGTGCCCAGGTTGTGGGTTTGATCCGTGGTTGGAGCATGTGCAGGAGGCAGCTTATTGATGTTTCTTTCCTACTCTAATTTAAAACATATATATTTATTGACTTCAGAGAGGGGGAGGGAGAAATAGAAAAGAGAATCATTGATCAGCTGCCTCCTGCATGCCCCCTACTGGGGGTCGAGTCCACAATCTAGGCATGTGACCGGGAATTCAACCGTGACCTCCTGGTTCATAGGTTGACGCTCAACCATTGAGCCACATAGAATGGGCTCTAAATTAATATATATATCATTTCCATAAATACTTAAAAAGTTATTTAAAGGAACGGAAAAATGACCCAGGTTCTCATATATTCTTTCTAGAACTATGTATGAATTGGCTTGGAGGGGAAAGCATGTTTTAAATCCGTCACCTCCCAATGCCCCATCCATTTATTCACCCAAACATCCATCCATCCACCAACGTACCTACTCATTCACCCACCCACGGCTCTATCCACACATAACCTATCCAGTCACTTGGTGATTCCCTGGGTATCCCCTGTGTGCAAGCCATTCTAGGGACTTGGGATGCAGACATTAGATTTGTCCCTGCCCTTAAAGATGGCAGTATTTGGTGGAGAAATGGAAACTTTCCTATGAGCAGACTCTACTGTTGCCTTGACAGATACGGCCTCCAAATCAGGACTTTCAGCTCTATCCTCATATCCAGCTGCCTCCTGGGCCTTCTCCATTTAGGTATGTCAAAGGTCTCAAAGTTCAACCACCTTCTTCTCTTTGTGCAACTTGTCCCTCTCCAGATGTCCTGTGTGTTGTGTAGCCTGGGGATTTCCTTTCACACAATATGCTCCTTTTGAGTCTGTTGGGCTCTCCCATTTGGGGCCCGGAGGGTATCTAACTCAGCGACTCCACAAGGCATCCCCCAGGAAACCTTTCCTGACAGTCTTTCACTCAACTCGAACCACAACTGTTCACGACCACCGCTCATAGGACCTCTGGTGGCTTCCAAATGGCAAACTGTGCCTTCCCTACCAGGCTGTAAGATCCGTGTCAGGCCCCATGTCACTATCTGGGTCCCAGTGCTGGATGCTCACAGAAGGGAGGTACCCACTTGCTTTGGTTGGTTGGTTGGTTGGTTGTAAAGGTGCTGAGATGTCCTCAGAGCCTGCTAATCAGGGTAAATAGGTTCCACTGAAAGCAACTTGTTCTGTCTCCAAGTGCCAGGAGTTTCTGTTGACCTGATCACAAACCCTTATTGTGAGGCAGACCGTGGCAGTCATATGTCAAATCCCCGGTGACGCCCTGCCCCCTTAGCCACAGCCGACTGGAGCTGCCAAAGGAGCCCTCTTGGTGGCTGGAAGTGATCAACCTGACAGAAATGTTGATTTACCAGAGGAGCCTACAGACACCTTCCCAGGAAGGTAAATTGGGAAGTCTGGAGAACTGGCCATATGGAACCAGAAACAGACTTGAAGTCATGAAGAGGTTGAATTTTGTTCCAGAGTGCCAGGAAGATCATGGACAGAGACCCAGAGAAGCAGACGGGTGGGCAGCCCTGAAGGGATGTTCCTTCTTGCCCAGATCTCTAAAGCCCTTGTTGGTATGTGTATGCAAGGCTGAAGCCGGTGTAAGCTGGGTCCTCAACAAGGCCAGGCTTGTGCAGTGAGGTTCCAGCTTTCCCCCTCCAATGGGCTCCACAACTTAAGGCAGTGATGGGCAACCTTTTGAGCTTGGTGTGTCAAACTTCGCCAAAAAACTGAGCATAACTCGGGTAGTGTGTCACTTTGAGGAAAAAACATTATTTCGCAAATGTTTCATCCTCAAGAGCAGCAAATGTTTCATCCTCGGCATGCGGCCGCCTCAGCACCGCGTGTCATGAGAAATGGCTACACGTGTCAGCGGTTCACCATTACTGACTTAGGGTTACTTTTTATCAAAAGTACTTGACTAGGCCTGGATGGTGTGGCTCAGCTAGTTGGAGCGTCGAGCCTCCAGAGACACCCTCCTGGATGCTGGTACAAGAGAGGAAGATTTGGTTAGCCTCGAATTCTGAGTCTCTCTCACCTGTCGTCAGGACCCTTCACCAACAAAATGATTACAACTCACTTTTTTGGGGGTGGGCCTGCTAATCCCTCCAATCTAGGACTCTGCACTGTTGGGATAGCCAAGGCTGCTTGAGGACCCTAATCTTTCCGGGCTAAAGTGCATCCTTGTCTGACCAGTCTAGCACTCATGGCAACTGCTGTCAGCTACAGGATGGCCCTTACCCTCCTCCTCCTCTGCCTCTCATGCAGCTGGGTGATGCAAATATGATTCTGTTCCTGCAGTTTGTAAGGTTCATGCCGTCCACAGGCCTTAGGCTTGAGGATGAGGCCCTGCAGCCTCCTCCTCCTCACTACCCACTGCACCCAACTTCAGGGAGTAGCTTCCAATTTCCAGATGTGCCCCCACCCCCACCCAGAGGGCAGAGTCTCACATACCCCAAGGAAGAAAGCCCTGAACACTAATTTAGAGAACACCCCTCCCCACCCAAAAAACCTTTAGGACCCAAATTGGTACCTTGTAAGTTCATCTACTTCAGAAAAGACTTTCTTAGAAAGCAAATAACTACGAGCATACCCTATTTTTACTACGCTTCACAGATTTTTTACAAATCGAAGGAAGGTAAAGACCCTTCACCAGCAAAATGATTACAACTCACTTTTATTGGGGTGGTCTGCAACCAATCCTGCAATATCTCTATATACTTGACATCTGAATTCCCTTGTTAAGTGCCCATAAAGAATTCATGAAATCACATTAAGGCAGACCCTTTCAGTTTAAAATCAATTCAAGTTGCAGATCAGGAACAAAAGACCTAAGGAAAGCCACTGACTCAAGGTAATAAGCAACATCTGTTTTTGAATAGGACCGGCAACTGCAGAAGGAAAAGTCCAACACAAATTCAAAGCAGCAGCTACAAAACAGGGCACATTTCAATAATCCAGCATCTTATGAAAATCTACATTAATTTTAACATTGAAGCAGACACAACATATAATTGTAACATTGTTTTAATCAAGTAATGTAGCGGTTTAAAACAGGGAATTTTAAGACAGTTGAGTAGAGCAAAGTGAAGGATCACTCTATTAGGATAGCCTCTGTGAATAAAATTATGTGGATTTCAATATATTGGAATTTTGGCACCAGACTCAACACCAGTCTATGCCAGAATTTTATTTAGTGTTTAGAAGCCCTAAATATAGTTCCCTTCAGGTTAAAAGGAAAACAAAACAAAAGCCTCTATAACAGAACCTCATTAGCTTGACACTGGGTATGTTGAGTGCAACCTGGCCTATACCACCAGTATCTCCTATAGGATGTCAGATAATGAAAGCAAATTAGCGAATGGCAAAGCATTTGAAACCTAGGTGAGATGTGAATTTGCAAAACCCTTTTCTTTGGTGTGACAAAGCACATTCCCTCCAGATATAGCGTCTGCTTCACTATCATCAAAATCTATCAAAAGGCAGCTGGAGACTAATTCATTCTCTCTCCAGTAAAATTACTAGATTGTAATTTCTTAAAATATCAAGCTAACAAGACTTTATTACATCAAATGTTTGTATAATTTCAATGTGAAAAAGTTTCTACATACATTTGTTAAGGTCTCATTATAATCTGAGATGGATCAAAGAAAATCAGAGGTGAATGAAGAACGCCCATGCTCCAAAAACGAATCCCGTGATTCTTGATTCCCACAGAACCCTTTGTATGCTAAGAAATAACTGCAACAATTTCTCAAAACCCTTTTAGATCATCTTTTTGGGCAAAGAATTCACAAGAAGTTATTTCCAAATCTAAAGACCAGGATGGGCTGGGCCAGGCCCTAATCACCTGTATTCAGTGGCCATCACCAGACTTCATGAGTGTCTAACTATATTCAATGTGAAATAAAAGACACCCAAGTCTCCTGCCAAAATATAGGCTGACTTAGAAGTACAATTTTAGTTTTCTTTTTAAATAAGACATTTTTATGGGGGGGGGGGGGGGGAATCAAGCTCAAGACACAGCAACACTAATTTTGGCAAGATAACAACCAAAACCTGTATGTTCAAATGTAAAAGGCATTCTAGAACAAGCCATAGTATTAGGGAAAATCCACACTGAACAAAATATACAGTATATGTCTAAACATTTTGAAATTGTAATTTAAACCGTGAAAGCTGAAAAATTATGCTGTTTTTTTTTTGCTAGAGATTAAGTGCACCTTTTTCCTTTTCCCCCCAAATAAAATCATGGAACTTACTATCTAATCAGACCCCCAGAGCTTGACCTTTCTCTCAGCACAAAGCAACAGCTACATAGACATAAAATGCTCATTTGTTAATAATTCCCCTGGCTCATCCAACTAGCAATGCATATGACTTCAAAGACTACAGTTTGGGGCAAGGGTATGTGACCTGGAAAAAAAAAATTCAAGTTTCAAAACCTGCTCTTAAAAATTAATTATAGGACACTCAGGTCATTTTTACTCTTAGTAAGATAAAGGTGTTGCACTGTCCACCTTGGCATGGTAAGAATGTACAGTACCAGATGCCAATTTGAGGGACTAGAGATAAGACTTTAAAAAGTACTTGTATTTCTTAATGGCTAAATAAGGTAATTAAAATAAGTTTATGCTCACATTCTGCTAAAGACCTGTTTACAGTCTCAGCACCGAACAGTTTCTAACAGGCTCCACGAATCCCTATGAGGTTAAATGATGGTACAGTGTTTTTAAAAGGAGCCAATTGTTTCAGCAGCTTAAGTCATTCAGAGCCAAAAAATTTAAGAATGACCAAAATCAAATCTTTATTTTTATAACTGTATAAATGTGATCCAAATGTGTCCACCACTAATTTTTCAAAAAGAAACATGCTATAAATAAGCAAACTACATCTGTTCACTGATATGTGTATGGACTCCCGAGGTGTCTCATTGGGGCTTAATTACAGACCACTCACAGCAATACGTTTTTAGCAGAAAGTGTAGCATGATGTTAAGCCATGTCAGCTTTTGCACATACATGTTGCACTTCTGGCTGATGATGCAGGAAGATTCTCAGCATTACAGATAAGCTGGGCTGCACCCGCCCCTTTAAATGGCATCAATGTCAATGTCATCGTCCTTGCTGTCAGACTTCACAGCTTCCACTTTGGGCACACTGGCCGTCTTCGAGTACACCACCTGATAAAACAAATATTAAGTCCATGCTAAACCAAGAAAATGGCCTATGGGCAGCCATCCTCCTTCATTTAAACCCTCCACCCCCAACGAGCTCGCTCCACAGCCTACCAGGATCTTGTTCCTTTTTACAGACCACTAGCACCTCTATATGCAACCTGCATTATTTAAATCTTACATTGGAAATTCTGACATTTATTTGAAATCATGTCTGGGGATATGAGATTCCCATCACCCTTTATACTCAGGATTATTCTCCAAATTATTGAGACTGCATCTTATTGCCTCAATCACCCAAATTTGCCTTTTTACGATTCTCAAGCACCCACCACTAGCACTAAAGTTAACTCTCCCCGTGCTTACCTCAATATTCTCATCCTCATCTTCTGCTTCACCTCCAGAGGATTCCTCCTCTGCTTCCTTCAACCACTTTATAAATGGTTCTGCTTTGACACGAATCTCTTTGGCAAGTTCTTTTGAAACGTATTTCTTTGAGGCCTAAAGAACATTAGTATAATTTTCTTAGTTTGAAGAATTTAAAATATGAGTTATTTATATAGCTCTCAGGGGACTGGGTCATATCTGTAATCTTGAATCATCAACAAAATACATGCATTCCACAAAAAAGTATTAAGAGTCTGAATAGCTTCTTGTTCCAAGCTGCCATGGCGGGGAATCCCCTCCAAATTACATTAGTCAAGCAGAGGAACTGCATTTTCATGTGTAAAGCAACTAAGTGTGAGAAGATACTTGAAGAGCCTGTTTATATATCCCCCACCTTTTCTGACCAGCTGATGATGACTTCTTCTTCCAAAAGGTCTGCATCATACATTTCCTTCAGGATGTGTGGAATCTTGGAGAGCAGCTGAGCTTGATGCATTGCTACCACACACTCCAAACCATGAAGAAGGTAACGTTGAGCTTTTTTATTGTTGTGACAAAACTGCAAATAGAGTATCTTTGTGTTAACAAGCTGTTACAGATGTTCTAAGTTTATAATTTTAACATCCAAGTACATTCACTGCCTTAGGATTGTTCCTTCAAGATATAGCCCCTAACAGTGGTTCAAAATGGTCAACACACGAAGAACTCTGCATTACTTTATCTGTAAGAGACCATGTGCAGTTTTCAGATAGTCCAATGCTTTTAAGGCACGTCAATTATCTCCACTTTCAGGATGACAGAGAACAAATGAGCAAGAGTTAAAGTGATGTTCCCAAGGTCACACAGCTTTAATCTCATTTATGAATCTCAAATTTGCTTACTCGTAGGAAATGGCGCCTGTATTTTTTAATCTGTTCTCTAATCTTCTCATTAAAAAGAACTTCAGTCAAAACAAGAGGTCCCATAGCTTTTACATCCAGTCTTTCTGCTTCAGCAACAATTTCTTTGTCCGATGAGTCGATAATACCCTCTTCTTTCTTTTTCTGCAAATAAAAGGAAGCAATTCAGTGTAACGGAGACACGTTTTGCTCTAGAGATATAGGTTATCCCTACTCTCATAGACATTTCCTCTAATTTGACAGTTCTAAGACTTCTATGATCAATAGCAGCCAGAAACAGTGCCTGGGATCACACCCAAAAAATATGTGAATGAACAAATAGGAAAAGTAAAAGTAAGCCTTGCATTTGAAGATTCAAAAGATAGCATGAAAAGTTACTTAACAAGTATCAGCTTAAAATATTATTTATCAATAGCCTAAGCTGGTTTTATTGATCAAAGGGAAAAAATTTAAAAAAGCCAGCATGGCTCAGTGGTTGAGCTTTGACCTATGAACCTGGTATTCACAGTTTGATTCCTGGTCAGGGCACATGCCCGGGTTGGGAACCCGATCCTCACTGTGGGATATGCAGGGGGCAGCCAATCAATGATTCTTTTTCATTGTTGATGTTTCTCTCTCTCTCTTCCTCTCTGAAATCAATACAAAAATATTTTTAAAAACATGTTCAACCGCCCTCAAAGCAAGTATTTTTACCTTAACAAAATCAAACAGGATATTGACCCGTTCTTCAACAGTTCTTTCCAAATCATCACTGAGTGTTAGAACTTTTGCATGGTCACTGATTTCATCCATTCTACGCCTCTGAGCTTCCTCAGTCGTATCCTCCCCCCAGTCATCATCCTCTTCTTCTTCCTGTTTACAAGAGCAAAAAAGATGCGTGACCAAAGGCCTTAAAATGTAAAAAAAAAAAAAAAAGAGCCCAGCCGTCATGGTTCCATGGTTGAGCATCAACCTATGAACCAGGTCACAGTTCAATTCCCGGTCAGTGCACATGCCTGGGTTGCAGGCTCAATCCCTAGTGTGGGGCGTGCAGGAGGCAGCCAATCAATGATTCTCTCTTAAATTGACTAGAGGCCCAGTGCACAAAATTTGTGCACTTGCGGGGAAGGTGTGTGTGTGTGGTGGTGTCCCTCAGTCACCCTGCACCCTCTTGGCAGTCCAGGAGTCCTGTGGGGAGCGGGCCTAAGCCATCAGTTGGATATCCTTAGCTCTGCCTCGGAGGCGGGAGAGGCTCCCGCCACCTACACTGCACTCACCAGCCCAGCTTCCCACAGGGGGTGCGCACTGACCGAAACCGGCTCTCCAACATCCCCCAGGGGTCCCAAATTGCAAGAGGGTGCAGGCCAGGCAGAGGGTCCCCACCAGTGCATGACCCAGGCCTCTGGGCTGGGGAGGGTTCGTGGGCGGGCTCCAGGGAGTGTCTGGCCCTTCTCAGTCCCAATCCGTTCGGTCCCAATCCGTCAGACCCCAGCAGCAAGCTAACCTACAGGTCGGAGTGTCTGCCCCCTGGTGGTCAGTGCACATCAGTGGCCTTAGCGTATCATTAGCATATTACGCTTTGGTTGAAAGGCCAACTAGACAACCGGGCTCTTAGCATATTAGGCTTTTGTTATATAGGATGTTTCTCTCTCTCTCCCTTCCTCTCTGAAAACAATAAAAAATACTTTAAAAAAAATTTCAGGTTTTTAGTTAACATCAAAAGCTCACTTTCCATTAGATTGGGTTTACCTTAATTCAATCAACCCCACCCAGCACCCAAAACACTGTTGTGGTTTACAGTATTTCTGCTCACTATAACCAAATTTATTTTACACAATCCAAGTACCTAACACACCCTCAACCCTGCACTTACCACTGCATGTGGAGGGAGACTGATTTCATTTTGTGGTGGTGGTGGTGGTGGTGTCTCACTGCTGGACACAGAGCCATTTTCCTTGTCTTTGCCCTTCCTATTTTTCTTTTCTTTTTCTTTCTTTCCTGTACCACTGTCACTATTCTCTACCAGGAAACAAAAAAGTAAAGTTCAGTATCACGACTTATTCTATACCTTATTGCTCATCATGAACATTTAAAACCCTGCCTTTTGTTCCTGAACCCTCCTCTGAGAAAAGCAAACACACTGCTACTTAAAATTCGCAGAGGATTCACAGACCAAAGGCATTCACTGTATTCAGGTTACAAATGGAATGTTCCAAAATATTAATGTACTGTTGGGTAAGATTAAAATGATGACTCAGAAGACGCAGCATTCAGGACCCTCTTCTGTCATTCATGAAGTTGAACACAAGCATAGCTGAACTGCACGTGAGCTAACCACCAGAACACTGTCTAAGTCTATATAACGGCTTGTCTCATAGAGGAGAGCACCGGAATAGGTTAGACTTTGTTGCTATAGCAAGCTCAAATTGTGTCAGACAGTGTCGCTCATCTGCCACAGAGTGTTGCTTGCAATGCTCTAAAGCCACTTAAGCTTAATGAGCTAAGCCCTCCATTCTCCTTGTATGTGTTTTACAGCAACAAGGAAACTTTCAAAGAATCAGTAGCTTTACAGTAAGATCTTAGAAGTTCATCAGGAAGACTTACCAGGTGGGTTTTTGAGAATGAATGTGCAGAGTTTATGATGTGTGTCAAGCATGCCTCGATAACCACAGGCTTTACAAGAATTACCTATTGTTTGCTTCTTTGGATTGACATGCTGCCAAAAAAGTAAAAACAAGTACGTCATCCATAATACATGATGAAAATTCCAAGAAAAAAGTGTGAAAAGATCTAACCAACAGAAAACATCTAAAACACCAGCTTAACATTCAAAGGAATTATTTTCCACAGTGATCTACTTCAAAAAAGTTACTATGAGTAATACTGTCAATAAATAAAAAAACAAAAGTCACTATGTGAACTTCTCCAAAATTTACAGGTTTTGTGTTATACTTCCAATTATGTCTGCTCTGCCTTTCAAAACATTATTTGGTGCTATCACAGGACTGGTCACAAAAGCAGGTATATAGTTTCTGCTTTTATTGACAAACATCTCAAAGTCACTCACCAGCTCTGTTTCAGGATTCTCACACTCAGGACAAAGAACAAATTTTTTAATGAATCCATCCAACATGTCTTGCAGCTTATTCGCCTCATGAGATCCATTGACAATGTAACGGTCATTCTTAACATCAAACTGGGTCTGTGCTCCCAGCTCACAACCAAAATATTTGGTGGGATCTGTTTGGGGGGGAAAAAAAAAAGTTTGATTACAATTAACTAAATTAATCTACTCAGCTAGCTTTATACAATTATCACTCCCTATGTTTTTAAATTACTTTGTATTGGGTTAAGAAATGTGTTGCTTACATAGTTTTTTATACTAACGACAATAAATCAGTTGGCTTTAAATCCAAGGTTCTACTTAACCCTTACACTAATTAGTATACAATCCAGACAAGAGCTGCAGACCCAAGTTGGTCATTGCTGTCAATACTATGCCTTTCAGACTTCTCCAAGAGGCATTACTTACACGTTGGAGGCCGATTAAGCGCCTTTGCAACGTCAACCATGTTGACTATAACTGTCTTGATTCCATTTCCTTTGCCCTCAACCTAGAGGAAATAAGAATTTAATTTTGCACTGTCTAGCCAAGAGATACATTCTTAAAGAATCTACGAAAAGAGCTTACGACTTGTTACTAAAATGAAGAAGTTACCACCTTGGCAATCAGACGGGGCATCTTGTAGCGATAGAACTGGTCTGACACGCTGCGGTTGACGTTGACAGACATTTTGGCTTATTAGTGGCTTTATCAATAAGATGAAGAGATCTTTGATTGCAACTTTTTGGTATCTTCTGTCTGGAGAAGAAGGGATGACATAAACGACTGCAAGAGTTCTCGGTCTCTGACATGAAAAAGTTTTCGCCACTGAGGCTGTAAGCTCCTTGCTTGTATGCTATATTCCCCCAATACAGGTACCAATGGCTGCGCAACAGCTCTGGAAGAGAAAGGAAAGAGAACACACAAGCCCCCACATTTAACATGACTCCTTCCTGTAGGGAACACGTCCCCCTAGGAGGTCTCAGTTAATTCCGCCCCAATTTCCCATGTTAAAGAGCACCCGAGTTCACGTGAAAACGAGTGTTCTGACACAGGACACCTGTAGCAACATAAAGGGTCGCTGTGTGATTAAGACGTGACGGGTAGGGAAATGCAGACTAAAACGAACTGCCTCCAGCTGCCGTGGGATCACGGGCCGGACCACATTCAGCATTTCAACAGCCGGCTTCCATGCAGCGAGTGGCCTCATTTCCACAGCTAATGAAAAACACAGCGCCCCCCCCCCCCCCCAAGCGGCCTGTATCCGCACGGAGTCTACACCGTCCTCCCCACGAGCTACCGTGTGAGGACGGCGGGACTGTTCTTTCCACGGTCCCTTCGACAACAATGCTCACTTCGCGGAGACACTCCCACAACAGCCCGGACACGAGCTCCCAGCGCGAGAACGGCCGACGGGAGGACGCGCCCCGGCCCCGCTCGTGCAAACGCGCCTGACCTGACCTTCGCTCCCGTCCCCGCGGCCGCGAGCTCTCGCGGTCCCGCCGGGGAAGGGCCGCCCCTGCCGAGGCGGACGTCGCGGAGCCGCGACATGGCGAGGCTTCTCCAGGGCGGCAGGTGGCCCGGGCCGCGACCGCCGCGCCGCGGGGCGGGAGAACGGAGCCCGACAGGGGGCGCCGGCCCTTCGCCCCCGCCGCGCCCCGCACGATGACTCACAAATGCAGCACGGAGGCCTGACTCAGGCGCGCGGCGCGCTCCCGGGGGCGGGGCGGGGCCCGGGGAGAAGCGGGGCCGGGGGGTGGGGGGGGCCGCCCGCCCGCCGCCCGAACTGCGCCACACGCGCCGGGTCACGCGGCGCGCCGCCATCTTGTGCGGCCGCCATCTCCCCGCCGGCCCGCGCCGCCCGCCGCCCGCGGACTCACCGTTTTCGTCAAATAAAGACATAAACCCAACGCTGCTCGCCCGGGACTGGGATGAAGTGAGACGCGCGTGAACCCGAGTCCGAGGAGGGGCGGCGGAGGAGCGCAGCGAGCAGCGGCCGGGCAGGCGCCGCCGAGCAGCGGGGAGGGGCTGTCCCAGCGACGTCCGGGGTCCACACCCTTCAGCGCCCGGGGCCTGGCGACCTGGCGCGGAGAAACGTCGCCGTGAGCCACGGCCGACGGGGCGCCTTCCCCGCCAGCCAGCGGCCCGCGGGGGTCGAGGGGGCGGGGAGGACTGGGGAGGGGGCGCGGGGCCGCCACCTCGCCACCGGACTCACCTCTGGAATGTTCTCGCTCTGACTGAACAACGCCGCCGCCGCGCTCAAGCTACCCTTGGCCCCAGTGCCCGCCCCCCGCGCCAGGCGGCACATCCCATTGGCGGGAGGCCCGCCCGACCTCGCTCGTCATTGGCCTGCACGCCGCGTCCATCGCGTCTTTCCCCGCCCCTTCTGCTTCCTGAGGCTCCACTCGCCGCCTTAGCCGGCCCCCAGCCCGGGTCCCGGCTTCCTCCACCTGCCTTCCCCTCCCCTGCGTTTCCCGGAGGCCTTCACGGTCTCGCGAGAGCGGGCGCGCCGCGGCGGGCAGAGGGGCTCGCCCGCGGGCCGCGCTCTGTCGGTTTGGCAGGGGGAAGATGGCGGTTGGCTCCCCCCCCCCCCCCTCCCCCTCCCCCGCCGGCCGGTCCTGGCCCCGTTCCCGCCCGAGCTCTCCCCGCGGTGAATGCGCAGCCTCGTCTTCCCGTCCCCCGGGGTCGGCTCGAGGGGAAGAAGTTGTCTGGTCTCCTTACTTCCTAGGCCTGGGCGCGGGGGGTAGATTGGAGCGCCTGGGGCTTCCATCCGAGGCCCGCCCTCTCCCCTCCCGGGCTCGGGTCTGCGTGGGCCGCGGCGACGTGACCCACCGAGTCGCCGTGACGGGGGCGTGAGGCCGGGCCACTCCCCGCTCCCCTGCTGCGGTCCGCCATGCTCCCCGGGGCACCCCAGCCCCCCGGCCCACACCACTGGTTAGCGGGCCCGGACCTCCTTCCTGGAAGCGCTCCCGGGAGGGCGTCCGCGTGGGGTGACCGAACAGCCCCCCTCCGACGTGTAAGTTGTGACCTAGGGGCAGAGCGTAACCCACAGCCCGTGATCCCACGCCGTCACCCGAAAGCGAGCGGCTGAGAGAGCGCCTGGTGTTTCCGTCGCGGCGATGGCAGACGCCCCCTCCCCCGCCCCCTTCTTTCAGAAACGGGTTTTGTGTGAAAGTTTCGTTGCGACTGTAAAAACCCAACAGACATTGGGGGACATGCTGGGCTGTGGGCACCTGCCGCCCGGAGCCCCGAGCCCGCGCGTCCACGCCCCGGGGGTGGGTGACAGCGCGCTGGGAGGGAGCAGGATGGGGCGCCCCGGGCCGCCGCCCTCGCCCTCTGTTTCGGGCAGGTCTTGTTGGCACGAAGGTTGGAGCTGGAAGATGGGGTGATCTCTTTAGTAAGTTCAGGCGCACTCTTCCATGACTTGCAGCGTTACAAACCCTTTTCAAACTGACAGTGTCCGTGGGGAGACGCAGAATCGCCCCGGGAGCAGGGCCTCCCCCCAGGCAGTGTGTGCGCCTGGGCGGGTAACTCGGAGCGGGCGCTTGTGGGTGCCCGGGTGCCCTGGGGACACGCCGCTCTGGTTCACCTTGGAGCATGACTTCGCTGTGCTGAAACATGGGAGTTTTTGCATGGCTGCAGGCAAATGATGTTATTTTAGAAACTCTTTTTGGAAACTATGGGCCTGAAACTAGTCTGAGGTAAGAAGCCTGCCGCCTCAGCAAAGTTTTAAAATAACTAAACACAAAGTGATTAAAAAAAATTTTTTTGTACGTGTGACGGCCCATCGTTAACCTTATTTTAAAAGTTTGTACTAATGTGAACTTTAATTTTTAGTACGTGTACTGTGGACAAAAAAGGCTTTTGTGGAAAGTAACCTCACAGGCTGATGGGGTCATAAATCCCTAGCCCCCGGTCATGGTGGGTAGCCATGCCCCAGGCTTGCGACTCTTTAGGAAAATGTTTGTCTTTGCCTGAAGCAAGCCCTGTCCATTGCTTTTGTCATCTAGGTTAACACACCTTTGAAATGAGCATAACAACTGGAGAGCAAGTAATCTTGTTAACTCCCCTGTAATCCAATTACCGCCTTGCTCTCTTCCACGTGCATGTCACCTTCCCTACATGCCCTCAATTTCACATGCATGAGAGAAAACTGCAAAACTGTTAGTTTCCTAAGCGTTTGAGGTCTTGCTTCCTGGCAGTTGTCATTAGTTTATTTTTAATTTAATATTTTTATTGGTTTTTAGAGAGAGGCAGGGAGAGGGGGAGAGAGAGAGAAACATCAGTGTGAGAGCGGAACATCGATTGATTGGCTGCCTTCTGACACCTCCTACTAGGATGGAGCCCCAAAACCCAGGTCTGTGCCCTGACTGAGAATCGAATCAGCAACCTCTTGGTGCACCGGACAACGCCCAACCAACTGATCCATACAGGCCAGGGCAATTGTCATCAGTTTTGGCTCAAATCCTATATAATAAAAGGCTAATATGCAAATTGTCCCCTCAACTGGGAGTTCAACCAGGGGGCAGGGGCCGGGCCAGCCAGCCCCTGCCCCCTGGTCAAACTCCCCCTGGCTGGCCTGCTTGATTGCCAGCTGGACTTCACCCATGCACGAATTTATGCACCAGGCCTCTAATAGACACATAAAAATTCACAACAGCTTTGGATGTTCTTATATCAACAGCACCACTCCTTTGCATCCAATCACAGGCCATGCTCTTTGTTGAATGCTTCTATAACCTGGGGATTTGCTAAGTTCTTTGCTTATAACTATCTTATTTACTTCTTAGCTCCTAGGAGGAATTTTTTATTCCCATTTTACAAATGAGCAAACTGAGACTTAGTGGGGGTTGCGGGGGGGGGGGGGTGTGTGTGGAACAAGCAACTTGCCCAAGATCATCGTGTACCTATTCAGGGGCAGAGCTAGAAGTTAGACCAGGTGTGTATGACCCCAGCGTCTGTTCCCTCAGCCGTGTGGGCCACAGCCTGTCCAGGGGAAGGTAAACAACCTCATTCAATAACGATCGCGAGGGGTGTTGCCATACCCATTTCACAGGTGAGGAATGAGACTCGGAAGGTGAGGTAATGTTCCGAGTCACCTGCCTAATAAATGGTGGACAGCGTTGGAACTCCAGCTTGTTTGACGCCAAGATCATTGCACAACTCGGCCTCCCTTTGCTGGTCTCCGCCTCTTCCGGCTGCACTGTTTCCTCGGGTCAGGTCTCGCAGTTGGCCACATGATGGGCGCTGGCGCTTACGAAATTTTTTGCAAATGAGTTCCTGAAATACGCGTTTCAGTGCAGACATGAGTAGCTGCCGGAAAGGTGAATTAGTCTGCTGGCTCCACGGCTGTGTAGATATCGGTGTCTGTGACTGTTGCGCAGGCATTAGCCCCTGGAGCCACATCAAGTCTGCGGGACGGAGAACCTTGTGCTTCTGAGCTGTGGGCCCTGGGGGCGAAGGCCTTGGCCAGCTGGCCTCCCCCATGATGTTCCTGACTCAGCTCTCTCTAACCTCCAGGGAGGTTGTTTTTTTTTTTTATCCTCACCCAAAGATATTTTTTCCATTGATTTTTAGAGAGAGTGGAAGGGAGAAGGAGAGACAAACACCGACATGAGAGAGACCCATCGATTGGTTGCCTCCCACATGCCCCTGACCAGGGCCGGGAGCCTGCAACCAAGGTATGTGCCCTTGACTGGAATCAAAGCCAGGACCCTTCAGCCCGCAGGCCGACACTCTAACCACTGAGCCAAACCGGCCAGGGCTCCGTGGTGTCTCAAAGCTGCCCACTATTGGCCACGAAGTTCCTGTCTCCCCGGCTTGAGGACGAGCTGGGGGGGGGGGGGGGGCGGGGGTGCTGTTTTCCTTCTAGCCCAGCGGTCACCACCCTTTCGGACCTCGCGGACCACCCTGGCCCGTGGACCCCCGGTTGGCGACCGCTGTCCTAGCCCTAGCCTGCGCTGGGCGGGAACGGAAGGCTATCTGGTGTGTGCAGGGTGGGAGGGCGTGGGCTCGTGTCCCGCAGCGCCGTAATCTCAGGCACCCATTCCAGTCAACACTCTGACTCGCCAGGCAGCGAGAATCCAGGCCCTCCTACAACACAGGCCCTGCCCCGGGCCACACGTAAACATGCCTGGTAGACACCCCGGGAAGGCGGGCCCCTCCGTGGCATCTCTGGGTCACTTCTGTGACCCTACCCGCCCCCGCCCCCCCGAATTCATGGAACATGATTGCCCTTGCCTGTTTACTTCTCCTCAGGCTCAACATGGGGCCGGGGGACTTGTCCTTGAGAGCCGAGGAAGCTGAACTGGGGGAGGACGGGAGCCTTCAGTTTTGAAGGGGACAGAGGCAGGCAGCAGAGGTGTCTGAGGCAGCGCCCAGGCCAGGTGTCGCTGGAGACCGACATGAGCCCGCCTCCTCCAGGGCACACAGCTCCAGCCGAACTGCACCTCGTGGCACTCCTGGAGAGAGAGAAAAGTGCAAAGTGGCCCTAGCCGGTGTGGCTCAGTGGATAGAGTGTCAGCCTGCGGACTGTAAGGGTCCCGGGCTCCATGCTGGTCAAGGAGTCAAGGGCACATACGTCGGTTGCAGGCTCCTCCCTGGCCCTTGGCCCTGGTCAGGGCTCATGCAAGAGGTAACCAATCAATATCTTCCTCTCCCATCGATGTTTCTTTCTGTCTTTCTCTCTCTCTTCCTCTCTCTCTAAAATCATGGAAAAATATCAAGTGAGGATTAAAAAAAAAAGTGCCACATGGAGAAATGTGGAGGCCTGGGAGAGCAGGCCCTGCCGGCGAATGGGTTGTGTCTCTGTCACATGGAAGCCACACACTACACCCCACGCTGCCTGCCCCTGGCCGCCTCAGGGCCTCGCGCCGGGAAGCAGGAGCGTGGCTGCCGACGCAGACCCTCCCCTGCACGACCCGAGCGGCATTAGTCTCGCACAGCGCGCTGCCCTGGTACACGCGTGTGCACGGAGGCCTGGGACAGGCTGAGGGGTGGCGAGACCGGACCCCGCCCGTTCTCCTTCCTGACAGCCATTGCGAGCCTTTGCAGGAGAGCATCTTAGGGCGGTCCCCACCCTGCACCCGTCGTCCTCCTCAGTGTGAGCCTGGCAGGCTTTATCCACCACCCAGACCGTGCCCACGTGCCAGGCCGTGAGCTCACGGGTCGCTGGTGGCTGTGGCCTGTGGCCTGTGGCCTGTGGCCTGTGCTGACCACTTGACGCGCAGCAGCGGGAAGCTCGGCCGGGTACCTTCCCCGCTGAGTCAGCGGCCACTTTGGGCAGAGTTGCCAGCAAGGTGGCGTTTTTTTGGTTTTTTGTTTGTTTATTTCAGAGAGGAAGGGAGAGGGAGAGAGAGAAAACATCAGTGATGAGAGAGAATCATTGATCGGCTGCCTCCTGCACGCCCCCTACCGGGGATGGAGCCTGCAACCCAGGCCTGTGCCCTTGACTGGAATTGAACCCGGGACCTTTCAGTGGATGGACCTTTGGCTCTATCCACTGAGCCACACCAGCCAGGACCAAGGTGGCGCTTTGAGTACACATGTCTGTGGCCGCACTCGGGGCGCCTCTGGGCACGGCCTGGTTTCCGTGAGCCAGCACTTCTCCTCTGAGCGAGACACCGGAACCGGAGGGCCAGGCAGACACGGGTGGCTGGGCTCCCACAGTGTGATCTAGGTCTGGGCAGGGCCCAGAATTGAGATCTCTAAGAGATGTGGGGGGATGCAGGACCCCACTTTGCCCTAATGCCGTGGCGCCCAGGGACCCCTCTTGCTCTCCCCACAGTGTCAGTGGCTTTCTTCTGCGATGGTCCAGGGCCCTGGTTCAGGCAGACGGGTCTGTCTGTGAATGCAAATGAGCGAAGAGGAACAAATGGATGGTCCCGCCACCGCGTTGCCGAGGTGGGTCCCGGAGACGTTGCACCTGGTGAAGCCCTGTCACCTGTTCTCTCATTCACACCCTGACCTCAGCGAGGGGGCAAGTGTGTGTGGTGGCTCTGCTGGGAGCAAGTCTGTCATTCAGAGCCTCAGGCCACAGTGGTCACAGACATGAGCCATTGGATCCCACCCCACGCCCGGCCAGGCTCCAGGTGTGCATGCACACCCACACCTGCCTGGCCACTGCCCCCACTGCCTGCCTCCACTCTGTGCTGGTCTTCACTCACCTATTCACGTGTTCATTCATTCCACCCATATATATGGGCCAGCTCTAGGAAGTTTAAACATTTAAGACATTGTGTTAGTTTCCTGTGGCTTCTGTAACAAAGTATCACAAACAGCCTGGCTTAAAGCAACAGTGATTTATTCTCTTCGTTCTGGAGGCCAGAAGTTCAAAATCAAGGTGTTGGTAGGGCCGTGCCCTCTCTCCTAGCTTCGGGTCCCTGGTTCCTGGGCTCACAGCTGCTGCATCACGCTGAGCAATGCCTCAGTCACCTGACCCTCCCCTGGGTCTGGTCTTCACGTGGAGTTCTCCGTGTGCTCTGTGTCTTCCCTTCTTTTTATTTTCAAAACTAGAGGCCTGGTGCACAGAAATCATGCACTGGGGGGGGGTCCCCTCAGCCTGACCTGTGCTCTCTTGAAGTCCAGGAGCCCTCAGGGGAGCAGGCCTAAGCCGGTTGTTGGACATCCTTAGCGCTGCAGAGGTGGGAGAGGCTCCTGGCACTGCCGCTGTGCTCGCCAGCCATGAGCCTGGCTTCTGGCTGAGCGGTGCTCCCCCTGTGGGAGCGCACTGACCACCAAGGGGCAGCTCCTGCGTTGAGCGTCTGCCCCGTGGTGGTCACTGCGCATCGTAGCAACCGGTTGTTCCATCATTTGGTCGATTTTCATATTAGCCTTTTATTATATAGGATATTTTTATTGCAGAGAGGAAGGGAGAGGGAGAGAGAGAGATAAAAACATCAATGATGAGAGAGAATCATTGATTGGCTGCCTCCTGCATGCCCCCTACTGGGGATCGAGCCCACAACCCAGACATGTGCCCTGACCAGGAAGTGAACCATGACCTCCTGATTCACAGGTCAACCACTGAGCCATGCCAGCCGGGCTGTCTCCCTTCTTATAAGGACACCAGACACACTGGATTTAGGGCCTGCCCTACTCCCCAGTCCAGTATGACCTCATCTTAACGTAGACCCCCGAAGACACTGTTTCCAAATAAGGTGGCATTCCCCTCTTTCTGGAGAACCAGTTTAACTCACAACAGACATTAAAAAAACAAATTTGGCCGGTGCCGGTGGCTCAGTGGTTGAGCATTGACCCATGAACCAGGAGGTCACAGTTCGATTTCCGGTCAGGGCACATGCCTGGGTGAAGGACTCGATCCCCAGTGGGGGACATGCCAGAGGCGGCCGATTGATGATTCTCTCTCATCACTGATGTTTCTATCTCTCTCTCTCTTGCCCTTCCTCTCTTTGAAATCAATAAAAATATATATTTTAAAAAAACAACAGCTTGGAATGACCCAACATTTAAAATACCACCTTGCTCATCCATTTAGGGGCACAAGACTCCTAAAACATCAGCAGGAGCCCCAGGGACAAGTCATGTGTGCAGAGTGTGTACGCGAGATGGTTCTGTGGCCTCCGTGCTTCCCAGGCCTTAATCCATTCCGTCCCCCCACAGCCCTCCCAGGTAGATTCTGTTGTTAATTCTACTTTGCAGGTGACTTTTAAAAAGTATATTTTATTGATTTCAGAGAGGAAGGGGGAGGGAGACAGAAACATCAATGATGAGAGAGAATCATCGATCAGCTGCTGCCTGCATGCCCCCCCCCCCCCAATTGGGGATCAAGCCCGCAACCCCGGGCATGTGCCCTGACCAGGAATCAAACCATTACCTCCTGGTTCATGGGTCAGTGCTCAACCACTGAGCCACGCCAGCTGGGCATGATGGCTTTCTTGCTCCATAGGGCGATGTTTCTAAACTTCCCCTTAAACTTAAGATTTAGTCCAGCCCTAGCCAGTTTTGCTCAGCGGTTAGAGCGTCGGAATGGGGCCTGAAGGTCCCCAGGTTTAATTCCGGTCAAGGGCACATGCCCAGATTGCGGGCTCGATCCCCAGTAGGGGGCGTGCAGGAGGCAGCTGATCGATGATTCTCATCATTGATGTTTATGTCTCCCCCTCCCTCTCTTAAATAAATAAAAATATATATTAAAAAATAAAATAAAATTTTAAAAAGGTGTAGTCCATATTTAGGGTCAGTTTCCTGTATCTGTCATATTCTCTAGTCGATGGAAGAGCCATCAGAAACCATAAGGACATGCTCTACATCACCTCCATTTTGTGGTGCCGTCTACGCCCATGCCGTTAGTACCAGATGGGACTCCGCAGTGCGGACTCTGGGGAAAGCGTTTTCCTGAATTAGGTGAGAGGTTTTTTCCCTGGGCCTTCGGCGCCCACGTCTGACATTCCGGCGTGGCGTGCGCTGTTGGCCTTGGTGAGAGAGCTCAGCTGTTCCCAGCTCCTCTCGTAGCCCAGCTCACAGGCTGCCCGTGTGTTTGGGGTTTTTCACGCAGAAGGAGGTCTTTGGGCCGAGGCCTTGCACGTGCGCAATCTCTTGCTAGATATTTACAAGCCTGGGCTGTTTTTAACACTCACTTTTGCTGCCTTAAGACCACAGTCCGAATGCCAAGCTGACTGGCTCCTCTCACCCAGCACGATGTGATGTCTCCAAGGTGCATCCGTTCCGCTTGGAGAGAAGCCACTCACAGAAGGACACCTGCTGTGCGAGTCCTCACGGAGGCGGAGCAGGCGAGGCGGGCAAGGCAGGCTCAGCGGCGGGGACTGGATGGGACGGGCAGTTAGTGTTCAATGGGGACAGGGTTTCGGTTTGGGAAGATGGAAAAGTTCTGTAGACGGATGGTGGTGCCGGTTTCACAGCATGTACATCACCTCGGACACTGAACTGGGCACTTAGAAATGGCCACAATGGTAAATGTTATGTTACGTCTACTTTACCGCAATAAGAATACAGCCCTGCAATAACCCAAGAGACTACATCTAAATATATCCAAACTAGAGGCCCAGTGCACAAAATTCATGCACGGGTAGGGTCCCTAGCAGCTGCCGGCTGCCGCCTGGGGCCTTCCTTTGTTTCCTGCCGCCCCCTGGTGGTCAGCACATGTCATAGCGAGCGAGCAAACTCCCAGTCAGTTGAACTCCCAAGGGGACACTTTGCATATTAGGCTTTTATTATTTTTATTTATTTATTTATTTATTTCAAAGCGTGTCATGACTTTATTTTTTTTAATAAATCTTTATTGTTCAGATTATTACAATTGTTTCTCCTTTTTCCCCCCCATATCTCCCCATCACCCGGTTTCCTCCCCCCCGCTGTCCTTATCCATAGGTGTATGATTTTTGTCCAGTCTCTTCCCATACCCCCCACACAGACACCACTTTCCCCCTGAGAATTATCAATCCACTCCCATTCTATGCCTCTGACTCTATTATGTTCACCAGTTTATTCTGTTCCTCAGATTTTTAATTCACTTGATTTTTAGAATCACTTGTTGATAGATGTTTGTTGTTCATAATTTTTATCTTTACTTTTTTCTTCTTTTTCCTCTTTTTAAAGAATACCTTTCAGCATTTCATATAATACTGGTTTGGTGGTGATGAACTCCTTTAGCTTTTTCTTATCTGTGAAGCTCTTTATCTGCCCTTCAATTCTGAATGATAGCTTTGCTGGGTAGAGTAGTCTTGGTTGTAGGTTCTTGCTATTCATCACTTTGAATATTTCTTGCCATTCCCGTCTGGCCTGCATAGTTTCTGTTGAGAAATCAGCTGACAGTCGTATGGGTGCTCCCTTGTAGGTAATTGACTGTTTTTCTCTTGCTGCTTGTAAGATTCTCTCCTTGTCTTTTGCCCTTGGCATTTTAATTATGATGTGTCTTGGTGTGGTCCTCTTTGGATTCCTCTTGTTTGGAGTTCTGTGCGCTTCCTGAACTTGTAAGTCTATTTCTTTCACCAGTGGGGGAAGTTTTCTGTCATTATTTCTTCAAATAGGTTTTCAGTATCTTGCTCTCTCTCTTCTGGCACCCCAAAAATTCGGATGTTGGTACGCTTAAAGCCATCCCGGAGGCTCCTTATGCTATCCTCACACTTTTGGATTCTTCTTTCTTTCCGCCTCTCTGGTTGGGTGTTTTTTTCTTCCTCATATTCCAGATCTTTGGTTTGACTCTTCGGGTGTGGTGGTCTACTCTGTATATTCTTTATTTCAGACAGTGTATGCATAATTTCTGACTGGTCCTTTTCCATTTTTTTAGTATTCTCATTTAGGTCCTTGAAGGTCTCTTCAAGTTCCTCAGCGGTTTTTAGAAGATTCTTGAGTAACCTTATAACTATGGTTCTGAACACTGTGTCGTCCATTAGTTTGCTTTCATCTATCTCTCCTACTTGTGACATACTCCGATGTCTCCACATTTTGGCTGCCTCCCTGTGTTGATGGAGTGGCTTTGTGTGGTCGGTGACCTATAGGGGCCGGTAGCTCAGCTTCCCCAATCACCCTAGGTGGTCGCTGTTGGTACTCCCCTTTGTGGGCTGAGTGGAAAGTCTTGGTGAAGTTAAAAGCCCTGATTGCTGTTGGTACACTGGGAGGAATTGACCTCTGGTCCAATTGGCTGTGAGGGCCTGCTGTGTCTATAACGGAAGGATTGCTGTGCTGGAGACACAGTAGGGCTTTGGTGCTCACTGAGTCTGCCTCTTGAATGTGTCCCTTATGAGAGTGGTTGAAATCTGGTGTCGTCCACACCAACAGAAAAGTCACTCTCACTCTCCGACCGATGGCTGAGAGTCCTGTAGGCGTCTGGGTCCCCCACGTGTCCCCAGAAACTGGAGTTCAGAGTGGTTGGGATTGTTGGTATCACTGGCGGGAATTGATCTCCAAGCCAGTTGGCTGTGAGGATCAGCAGTGTCTCCGCTGGGAGAGCTTCTGTGCTCAGCTTGGATGGGGCGGAGTCTCAGGGTGGCGCAGACAAGCTTTGTTTTCCCGTCTGCTCCGCCCTAAGAGGGGCGGTTTCTCCGTGCCCGAATTAATGGCTGCGTGCCTCTGAGAGAAGGCAGCTTTTGAGCCTCTCCCGCTGCCTAACAGACCAGTTTCTCCCCAGCTGGGGCTTTGTTTTTCTCCCGAATGAGAAATCCAGTCACTGGGAGGGCTGTGCTCAGCTTGGATGGGGTGGAGTCTCAGGGTGGCGCAGACAAACTTGGTTTCCGTCCACGCCACCCTAAGAGGGCCGGTTCCTCCGTGCCCGAATTAATGGCTGCGCGCCTCTGAGATAAGGCCGCTCTCAAGCCTCGTCCGCTGCCAAACAGCCCAGTTTCTCCCCGACCGCAGCTGGATTTCAGTGCAGTCGGGCGGCCCTGCTTTTCTCCCAAACGAGAAAGCTAGCCACGCAGCGTCTGCTGCCCTCCCTCTCCGCGCTGTGAGCAAGCCTGCCGCGTATTCAGCCGCCCGCCCTTTCCGTGCTCACGGATCTCTGCACCTCCACAGCTCCTGAGGCTCAGCGTCCCCCTCTCTGTTTTTCTCTAGTTGTAGGTTTTCCACTCTGCCAGCTTTCTGGTGGTTTTGGACGGTGTGCGCTCTGTTTTCCAGTTGTAGTTTCAAAATTGTAGTGGTAGGCAACAGTTAGGTGTTTACCTTATGCCGCCATCTTGGTTTCTCCGCGTGTCATGACTTTTCTGCATATTAGGCTTTTATATAGAGAGATGATAGTCGGTACGTAAGAACTCACAGTCCTGAGGGCGGGGCTAGGAGAGGGGCAGAGTGCATGTAGGGCAGAAGGGCAGGCAAAGGAAATATTTTAACACTTATGCTATGAGTTGGGTTGGGGTTGTCTCTTTTTTTTTTTAATTAAAAAAAAATTTTAACCCAGCTGGCATGGCTCAGTGGTTGAGTGTCAACCTGTGAACAAGAAGATCACAATTCAATTTCCAGTCAGGGCACATGCCCAGGGTGCAGGCTCGATCCCCAGTGTAGGACTTGTAGGAGGCAGCCGATCAATGATTCTCTCTTATCATTAATGTTTTTTATCTCTCTCTCCCTCTCCCTTCCTCTCTGAAATAAACTTTAAAATATATTTAAAAAAAGAATAAAGTGAGCCAAAAATATGCTCAAGATCAAGTTGGCAAGAGTGGCTGGGAGTAAAATCAACTTAGTGGGGCCAGAAGACCGTTGGTTTAAGTTTTTTTGTTTTGTTTGTTTGTTGTTGTTAATCCTCACCCGAGAATATTTTTTCCATTGCTTTTTAGAGAGAGTGGAAGGAAGGGGGGGAGGGGGGGCAGAGAGAGAGAGAGAGAGAAACATCAATGTAAGAGATACACATCAATTGGTTGCCTTCTGCAAGAGGCTGAGATGGAACCTGCAACCCAGATATATGCCCTTGACGGGGAATCGAACCTGCGACCCTTCCGTGCCTGGGCTGACACTCTAACCACTGAGCACACCGGCCAGGGAGCATTTTTTTAAAGCAGCTTATTGAGGTGTTATGAACACACGACAAACAGCACATATTTAAACGATGCAATTTGATACGTTTTTTTTTATAGTCTATAACATAATCATTTATTTCCTTTAGCAGCTCAGCCTTTCTTATTTCTAAAGTACCATCACAACCTCTGACTAACAAAACAAAGTAGGCAACAACGGGGGAGGCACGAAGAAAAAGAACACATTGCTAAGTCATGTGGTGTTTTCCTGGGGGATGATACCCGGACTGGCATCTGCAGCCCTCCGGGGCTATGACATAGGCATGCACCCCTGGACCCGCCGCCAGGGCAGGGTGGGAAAGACGCATCACTGCGTGTGTCCGTGCCCTTTCCCTCCTCCCACCTGCCCTTCTTCTCGCCGCTCTCCAGGTCGCTTCCTGTCACAGAAGATTAGTTCGTATTGCCCAGAGGTTTTTTCTGGCCTCTTTTCTGAGGATTATTGTGAGATTCATTCATGTTGTCACATGTACCCATAATTCCTTCCTTTGGTTGCTGACTCATATACCATTGCAGGGATATAGCACACTTAGTTTTTGTTTTGTTTTTGTTTTGTTTTTTAAATATATTTTTACTGATTTCAGAGAGGAAGGGAGAGAGAGAGAGAGAGAGAGGAGAGAGAGAGAGAAAAACACCAATGATGAGAGAGAATCACTGATTGGCTGCCTCCTGCACGCCCCCTACTGGGGATTGAGCCCATCGAACCCGGCATCCTTCAGTCCACAGGGTGACGCTCTATCCACTCAGCCAAACCAGCCAGGGCGAAGCACAACTGTTTACTCATTCACCGATTGATAGTGAATCTAGGTCTTTACAGTTTGGGGCAATTAACAATGAAGCTGCTCTGGATATTTGTATACACATCTTTGTATGAACATATATTTCCTTTCCTTGGGGTAATGTCCTGGGAGTGGAATGGCTGGACTGTGTGGTAGGTGTATGTTGGATTTTCAAGGGAACTCCCAAACTATTTCCCAGCGTGGCTGTATCATTTTACATTCTCATGCGCAATGTCTGAGAATCCCAGTTCCTCCACATGCTTGTCAACACTTGGTTAGTCTGTCTTTTTTTTTTTTTTTTTTTTTAATCCTCACCCGGGGACACTTTTTCCATTGATTTTTAGAGGAAGTGGAAGAGAGAGGGAAAGACTGAGAGAAACACATCGACTGGTTGCCTCCTGCATGCGCCGGGCCAGGGCTGGGGAGGGACCTGCAACCGAGGTACATGCCCTTGACCTGAATCTGGGACCCTTCGGTCTGCAGGCCAGCGCCCTATCCACTGAGCCACGCCGCCCAGGGCCAGTCTGTCTTTGTAGTCGCAGCCGTTCTAATAAGTGTAGACTAGTGTCTGGTGGCTATTTATCGTGCGTTTCCTTAGTGACGGATGGTTTTGTGCATCTTTCCACTTGCTTGTATGCCACTGGTCTACCTCCTTTTGGTGATGTGTCTATTCAAATCTGTTGGCCATTTAAAAAATTGTTGTGTTTGTTTTTGAGTTTCAAGAGTTTGTTGACTTCAAAGAAATAGAAAACTCGATATTTCTCCAGCAAAGCGGATTTTTATTTTATTTTTTTAATAGTCATTGCAAATGCTGGCATCACGGGAAACTGTCGTCCAGCAAAGAGGATTTATTGGGGAACAACACAGAATTGTAATTCCGCACAGTCCATTGGTGGAAACTGGGAGCTGAAGTGTTGTGGCTCCTCATTGGTGCAGCTGTCACTGTCTCTCATTGGCTGAGTGGTTGCTAGGCGGAGAGAAGATCCTCCTTCTTGCTGGAGTAGCTGTGATGGAGACGGGAAGTAGTCTCTTCCTGTTTGGGGTGATTAGCAGGTGGGCGTGAGAGCTCCCCCTGCAAACGCTCTCAACTCTAATCCAAGTGGAGTTTCTGTTCATTCATTTCCACAAGTTCTTTTTGAAGAAATTATTTTTATTGTATAAAGTATTTCAGATGCCCCCTTTCCCGCCCCCACATTGCCCCCCCCCCACTTCGCTCCCCCCTTGGGCCTTTGTAAATTCTGGATAAAACTTATTTTATTTTGATTTTGGTCCCTCCTGAGGTTTGGTGTCGTCCTGCACAGTGAGAACACTTCCATTCTGGAAAGTTCTATTTCATCTTTCTTCCTCTCCCCTCCACTGTCTTTTCTGGAAATCGCTAGTGGATGAAGATGGGCCTCTCTTAGCTTTTCCTCCACCCGTCCCATCTCGTCCCCTGCTGAAGGCAGGTGTTCGTCCCATCTCGTCCCCTGTTGAAGGCAGGTGCTCCCCGGCGCCTGGGACTTCGCTGGTGAGCAGAAGCAGCGAACCTCTGCTCTCACCTGGTGGTGGGGCGGGGGGGGGGGGGGGGGGCTGGCGATGGATGACGTGGCCTAGTAATACATCAGCGAGTTATTTCTTCTGTTCCAGGTGATGGAAATGGAAGAGGGGAGGGGGCAGGGGCCTGCGTTGGGAGCAGGTGAGGCCCATCTCGCCAGGAGCAGAGATGACGGCCTGGCTTCGTGGGTGAGTGCGGGTGTGAGGAAGGCTGGCCGGAGGTGGGGCGGGCGGCAGGTCTCTTGGAGAAGCAGTGAGAACAAATGCTTTATTGTGGGAAATGCTCTGGGAGGCATATGAGGAGGGAGGTGCGAGGCGGGAACTGCTGGTCGCCACGAGGGTCTGACTCAGAGCGTCCTGGGGGCCCGGCAGCCTGAGGACGGTGTGGCACGGCCATCCCCTCGGCGAATCCTCAAGCCAGAGCCCGTCATGAGAGGAGCGCGTCCCTCTGCCTTTACACCCTGGCGCCTTAGGTCCCTGGCGGGGAGCACCCTATGCGGTAGGTCCCTGGCGGGGAGCACCCCTGTGCGGTAGGTCCCTGGCGGGGAGCACCCCATGCGGTAGGTCCCTGGCGGGGAGCACCCCATGCGGTAGGTCCCTGGCGGGGAGCACCCCATGCGGTAGGTCCCTGGCGGGGAGCACCCCATGCGGTAGGTCCCTGGCGGGAGCAGCAGGGGCAACAGAACCCCAGAGCTAAGCAGCGGGGACCCTCCCTGGAGTTGGGGGCCAGTGTCCTCATGGCCACACTGTCCTGGGCATGACTAGCCTGGACTGTCCCCTCACTCGACCTCCATGACTCCAGAGGCAAAGGTCAAAGGGAAGAGTGACCCAGCCCGGCTGGTGTGGCTCAGTGGTTGAGCACCGACCTATGAACCAGGAGGCCGTGGTTCAATTCCCGGTCAGGGCACAGGCCCCGGTGGGGTCCTTGATCCCCAGTAGGAGGCAGCCGATCAATGATTCTCTCATTGATGTTTCTCCCTCCCTCTCCCTTCCTCTCTGAAATCAATAAAGAAGAAAAGGAGAGTGACCCTAAGTGCTGTGTGGGTCCCCGGTTTCTCCCGGCTCCTCCTCCCTACATCCTTTGCTTTGGGGTCAAGCCCTACGTGAGGGGTGTTGAGGGGAAAGGGGAAAGTGAGTCTATGGCTAGCACGCACTAGTAGGTTCCCGCGGACAGGGGATGGAGGATCAGGTCACAAGATGGAGGAGAGAAGGCAGGTTGTTAAAGTGTAAGCCCAGAGCTTTCTGCAGTGGTCCCGTGAGTCGGCATCCAGCCGGGGGAGCGGACAGGACAAGGCACGTAGGCGGGGTCCTGGCAGGGTCCTGCCTGGGCCGAGGCCTCCGGCCGGTGCCTGCACCGTCCTCTGCGCTCTGCGCGGGAGACAGTGGCCCAAGTTCGCTTCCAAGCTTTCTGCTTTTAAAAAGCAACATTTACATTCAGCCCAGCACACCCTCGCCTGCCTGGGGACGTCCTGGTCCGGCTGGGAATCTGGGGCAGTGTTTATAAGAACCGCATTTGCTGAATGAAGCTGGCAGCCCCCACGGCGGGTGGCTTCTGGGGGGAGGAGGGGGTGAAGGGGGAAGGCTTTGGCCATGAGCGCGTCCCGTCCGTGTGACATCTGCTCTGGGCCGAGCTGTTGGGTGTTGACCTGAGCGCTGGAACCTCCATGCGCCTCCGGGGAAGGCGCTCCGAGGGTCTGTGGGAGCCTGGCGGGGTGTCTCCGCAGCGGTTTGGGGTGAGGGTCCTGCTGGGCCGGGCTGTGCTCAGGTCCCTGGGCCCTGAGACCCCAAGGGTCCCAGACTGTTTGCTTCGCCTGCTTTAAGCTCCAGCACCCGTGCCGGGGGCTGAACTGGGACCCCTCCCCCAAGGAACAGGTTGGAGTCCCAAGCCCAGAGTCTCCCAGGGGACTTATTAGGGGACAGTCCCGGTAGAGGTGACCAGGTGCTCACGCAGGTGGTGCGCGAGGCGGAGGCCCTGGCCCCGCCCGAGGCGGAGGCGCATCATCGCCAGGGCGCGCCCCGGTTCGCGACGGGGAGCCCGGACTCCCCACCGGCCCGTTCACCCCCAGCCGCCTGGGCCTCACCCCGCAGCCGCCTGGGCCTCACCCCGCAGCGCTTCCGCAATCTCTGGCGCGCACTTGGCAGCTGTGTCCCCGATGGCGCTTTAAGGAACCAAAGTCTCCCATTTCCCCGTGTTTGTGACAGAGGGCTGCTGTGTTTTAATCCTCATCATCAGACATTTGAAATCAGTTGGTCGAGGAACGTGAACTACAGTTTAGCTTTCGATTCAGTGAGGTTTGCGTGGGTCCCCCTCGTGCTCGCAGCACTAAGACCCCCTCTTCTCTCTAAATACAGTTTGACGGGCCGGGGCGGCCTCAGAGGGATAGTGTGACCCTGGGGGGGGGGGGGCCCAGCTGCCCTCACAAGGGGCTCAAAGCTGCCTCCTCCAGCTTCTCCAGGGGGAGGAAGATAAAGGACTTGGGGAGCTGGTAGTTTCACTGTTTGCCTTTCGAATACGCAAACCTGCGATGCGGGAAGTTTCCATACCCGGCCTCTGCTTTCCTGTTATTTTCCAGGAAATGGCTGGTCGCTGGAGGGAAGTGACTCCCTCGTTGGGCCGAGCAGGACATGCTGCGTGTGACTAACAGGGACACGGACGTGGACAGAGAAGCGGAACACGCGGGTTCTGTCCAGCCTCCGCTGCGATGCCCGCGGCTCCCCGGCTCCCGCCCGCCATGTGCTTTAGGGTCTAAACTGCGTCCGGGGTGCGCGCTGCTTGTGTTTACTCCGAAGATCCCCATTTCACCTCGCCCGACACGTTTTTCAGAGTGAAAGACCTAGCCTGGCCGTGGGAGCATCTTCCTAAACCGTGGTCGGCAAGCTGCGGCTCGCGAGCCACCTGCGGCTCTTGGGCCCCTTGAGTGTGGCTCTTCCACAAAACACCACGGCCTGGGCGAGTCTATGTTGAAGAAGTGGCGTTAGAAGAAGTTTAAGTTTAAAAAATGTGGCTCTCCAAAGAAATTTCAATCGTTGTGCTGTTGATGTTTGGCTCTGCTGACTGACGAGTTTGCCGACCACGGGCCTAAGAGAAATAAACGGGAAAGCCCCACGTGCCCGTGATCCGTGATGCGCAGCAGCCGTGTTTGTTGGGGGGGGGGGCACGGTAAAGCGAGGCTGCACAGCGCTCTGGGCGTTCTGTTGGCTCGTCTATTGCATGTGACGTTTGGCTGGAGAAAGGGTTTTATTTTAACATTAAATTCATATCCATTTTAGAAGCTAGGAGTGCCTGACCGTTCGCCCCAGGAGAGGCTGGGCTGGGACATCCCCTGTCTCCCTCTCTCTCTCTCTCTCTCTCTCTGTCCCAGGACATGGGGACATGGGGTGGGGAGTTGGGACCCAGCTAACCCACTCCCCTCTCTAGCCCTCTGTCTCCTGGGTCACTCTCCTGGCCGTGGCCCCTCACACCCCTCTAGGCCATCATTTCTTTTTTTTAAATATATTTTATTGATTTTTTATAGAGAGGAAGAGAGAGGGATAGAGAGTTAGAAACATTGATGAGAGAAACATCGATCAGCTGCCTCCTGCACACCTCCTACTGGGGATGTGCCTGCAACCAAGGTACATGCCCTTGACCGGAATCGAACCCAGGACCTTTCAGTCCGCAGGCTGACACTCTATCCACTGGGCCAAACCAGTTAGGGCTAGGCCATCATTTCTTATGTACATATATTTAATTGATTTCAGGGAGGAAGGGAGTGGGAAAGAGAGAAACATTGATGAGAGAGAATCATTGATTGGCTGCCTCCTACAGGCCCCCCACTGGGGATCGAGCCCACAACCTGGGCATGTGCCCTTGACCAGAATCGAACCCGGGACCCCTCAGTCCACAGGCCGACGCTCTGTCCATGAGCCACACCGGCCAGGGCTGGGCCGCCGCTCTCTAGGGGACGTTCGCACAGAGGGAGGAGAGGAAGCCCCCTCGGCCTGAGCTCTGTGTCTCAAGCTGCCCCTTCCTCTTGCAGGACGGATGGCTGGGCTGCAGAGGAAGCAGCAGGGAGCGGCCAGCGGCCACGCCCAGCAGAGAGCGTGGCCCCAAGAACTGGAAGCTGGGTGACCCCTCCCCGGCCCCGGCCCCGACACCCACCCGCCTGCCGAGGCCTGCAGGCGGCCTTGCTCCCTCTGGACACAGGCCCAGGCCAGGGAACTATGTACGAGGAGCGATTCTCCCGTTCGGTTCCGGGGACCACCCGGTCCCTCCCACTCAGGCCCGCACTTCAGCTCGGAGCCCAGTGCTGCTCCTGGCTGGCGGGCAGCATGACGTGTGACCGGGCCCACACGCTCCGCCGCTGTGACCTCAGGGGCATGTATGAAGCAGCCTTCTGAGTGACACACGCACATGCACACGCTTACATACACACAAAATAAAAGCCCACACACCGATTTCCTTCTCTTCTCACCTGCTACCGTCTGCCGTCCGGATGTCACACACGTGTTGCCGCAGTTCCTCTGGAGCCACCGGAGTCCCACATAACCCGAAGGGAACTCGCAGCAGCAGAGGCAACGCTTGTCAGGGGCACCCAGCAGGGCCCTGAGAGCCCACCCCCCAGGGGAGGGCCCTGAGACCCCAGGGGAGGGCCCTGAGCCCCACAGGGGAGGGCCCTGAGCCCCCGGGGGAGGGCCCTGAGAGCCCCAGGGGAGGGCCCTGAGCCCCCAGGGGAGGGCCCTGAGACCCCCAGGGGAGGGCCCTGAGCCCCCAGGGGAGGGCCCTGAGACCCCAGGGGAGGGCCCTGAGCCCCACAGGGGAGGGCCCTGAGCCCCCGGGGGAGGGCCCTGAGCCCCCGGGGCAGCTAACTCATCAGCTGCAGGTGGTTGGGATGTCACCCTTCGCGGCGGACACTGGCGGTGGGCTCCGTGCCCGCTCAGCATAACCAGGGAACGGGCGCCGGGTTCCCGAGCGGCATGCCGTTCACTTGGCCACACGCAGGCGGGCACGGGCAGGGTCTTCCCGCCATGGTGCGGTCGGCGTGGCGCAGGGCTGTGGGGTGGGGTGTAAATGCCCCCCTCCCTCCCCTGTGGCGTGCTGCTCGCGTGGCCAGCTGTTCTTCGTGCTCTGCGGTCTCGCGCAGCCCCGGCGACGGGCAGCCTGAGACCCCGGCTGCCTCCTCCTGCGTGGTTCCCTCCCCTCGGGTATGGCGACTCTGCTAAGAAACATAACACGCCAAGGTGAGGGCATGGCACCCCCAGGTGACACCACAAAGCACTGCCCCCCGAGTTCCTGCCCTCTCAGCCTCCGTCCAGGCCCGGGTTCTGGGAAAAGCAAGCCGCCAGGCTGTGAGGTCAGGGCTGGCTCTGCCCTCCTCCCCGTGTCTTCACATCTCCCTCTGCATGTCTTTGTCCCAAACTCTTCTTAGAAATACAGCCATCACCCTGGCCGGTGTTGCTCAGTGGATAGAGTCCTTAGTGCCTGAAGACTGAAGGGTCCTGGGTTCGATTCCAGTCAAGGGCATGAACCTGGGTTGCAGGTTCGATCCCTGGACCTGGTTGGTGCGTGTGGGAGGCAACTAATCGCTGAGTCTCTCTCACATCAATTCTCTCTCTGTGTCTCTCCCCCTCCCTTCCACTCTCTGTAAAACTCAATGGAAAAATATCCTTGGGTGATGGAAGGAAGGAAGGAAGGAAGGAAGGAAGGAAGGAAGGAAGAGGGAGGGAGGGAGGAAGGGAAGGAAGGAAGGAAGGAAGGAAGGAAGGAAGGAAGGAAGGAAGGAAGAAAGGAAGGAAGAGGGAGGGAGGGAAGAGGGAAGGAAAGGAAGGAAGGAAGGAAGGAAGGAAGGAAGGAAGGAAGGAGAGCAAGCATCAGCCTGTCCGGCGGGGCTCAGTGGTTGACCATCTAACTATGAACCATGAGATCAAGGTTTGATTCGCCGTCAGGGCACAGGCCCGGGCTGTGGGCTCGATCCCCAGTAGCGGGTGTGCAGGAGGCAGCAGATCAATGATTCTTTCTCAGCACTGATGTTTCCATCGCTCTCCCCCTCTCCCTTCCTCTCTGACATCAATAAGAATATGTTTAAAGAAGAAAGAAAGACAGCAGTCATACTGGCTTCGGGCCCACCTCCATGTCCGTAGTTGAACTTGATCACCTCTCTGAAGGCTCCCCTCAAATACAGACACAGGGTCAGGTAACGACGTCAGACACAAAGGAGAACGTCATATAGGATTCTGTTTATATGAAGTTCAAAAACAAAGTCAATCTCTGGCCACAAGAAGGCCTGCCTGGGTGGGACACGAAGGAGCGAGGGGCCGGGGAACTGTCCCGTCTGGATCTGGTCCATCAGTTCTGCAGATGTAGGTTACCCTCAAGACTAGTGCACTCCCCAAACATCAGTTATACCTCAAGGCATTTGTTTACATTGCTCTGGTATTGAGATTCCATTAGATATATTTGCAAGAGTGATGTGGCCGTTTTATTTTAAAACTAGAGGCCTGGTACACAAAATTCATGCACTGGGGGGGGGGTTGTCCTTCAGCTCAGCCTGCACCCTCTCCTATCTGGGACCCCCTGTGGGATTGGGCCTAAACCGGAAGTTGGACATCCCTCTCACAATCTGGGACTGCTGGCTCCCAACTGCTTGCCTGCCTGCCTGCCTGATTGCCCCTAACCACTTCTGCCTGCCAGTCTGATCAGCCCCTAACCACTTCTTCCTGCCAGCCTGATCGATGCCTAACTGCTCCCCTACTGGCCCGATTGCTCCCAATTGCCCTCCCCTACTGGCCTGGTTACCCCTAACTGCCCTCCCCTGCTGGCCTGGTCGCCCCTAACTGCTCTCTGCTGCAGGCCTGGTCCCCCCCAACTGCCCTCCCTCCCCTGCAAGCCCGATCACCCCCAACTGCCCTCTCCTGCCAGCCTGGTTGCCCCTAACTGCCCTCCCCTGCCAGCCTGGTCACCCCCAACTGCCCTCCCCTGCCGGCCTGGCCCCCCAACTGCCCTCCCCTGCTGGCCATCTTGTCGTGGCCATCTTGTGACCACATGAGGGTGGCCATCTTGTGTGAGTGTGTGATGGTCAATTTGCATATTACCTATTTATTATATAGGATGTCAATGTTGCCCTACCCAGTTTGGCTCAGTGGATAGAGTGTTGACCTGCAGACTGAAGGGTCCCAGGTTCAATTCCAGCCAAGGGCACATGCCCGGGTTGAGGACTCGACCCCCAGTGGGGGCGTGCAGGAGGCAGCTGATTAATGATTCTCTCTCATCATTGATGTTTCTATCTCTCACTCCCTCTTCTTTCCTCTCTGAAATTAATAAAAAATACATACATTTAAAAATGTCAATGTGAGCCCTGGCCAGAGTGGCTCAGCTGGTTGGAGCATCATCCCATACACCAAAGTGTTGCCGCTTTGCTCCCAACTGCCCTGGTCATGGCACGTGCCCAAGTTGTGAGTTCGAGCCCCAGTCCAGGCGTGCAACAGATGGATGTTTCTCTCTCACACTGATGTTTCTCTCTCTAAAAAAAAATAATTAAAATAAAAAAATCAATAAAAACATATTTAGAAAATTAATAAATAAAGGTCAGTGTTAAAATTCTGGCAGTATCCCAGAAATTACGTATGCCCTTAGCGACAATTTAAACTTACATTTTTAAAGTTGTATGCGCACATAAGAAAGTGCGAGACGGTTACAGATTTTAAGTTGCTCAGCGAGGGCTTCAGCAGGAAGTCCGCGTCTCCTGCCCGCGTTGCCCTGGCGGCTTCTGGAGGTCCCCGGTGCTGAGTGGGTCCGAAGGCTCTGCAGGGACCCGGCTCCTAGATCACCAGCTCCAGGAGGCAGGGGAGGGGAAGGGACGTGCCCAGGACAGAACATCCCCGTCCCCCACTAGGGGGCAGAGCCGGCTCAGGGGAGGAGGAGCTGCTGGTTGTGGAGCCTTCCAGGGCGAGGTGTGCAGACAGGACCTGCAACCCCCCAGAGCCTGCAGCAAAGCCTAGGTGGCGGGGTCCCAGGGACTGCTCTCCAAGGCTCCCCTTGGGGAGGGGTCCCCCTCCCAAGAGCTTTCTCTGTGGCCATGGTTTCTGTTGCCCCATAGTGTCCAGGACACTCACTGTGCGGCTGTGTCCCCCCACCGTCCTGCGCAGTCTCCGGGGCCAGGGAGACCCCCCTGGAGGTGGCCACACCCATCATCCTTAGCGGTCCAGCCCCGAGGCTGGCACGCCTGTCCCAGGATGTGGGGAGCTTGTGGCCTTTGGGGGACCCTGGGCTGCATCTGCACCGGAGCACACAGGGAGGGCTGGGCAGCCTGAACCCCATACCCTGATCCCCACAATCAGGTGATCAGGGGTCAGGGGTGAGTGATGTGGACAGCGGGCACAGGATGTATGTCAGCAGGATAGCTTCTTTTATATACTGTGCACCAGAGGGGTCCCTTGGCCTGGCCTGCAGAGATTGGGCCGAAACCGGCTCTACGACATCTCCTGAGGGGTCCTGGATTGTGAGAAGGCACAGGTCACGCCATGCACCGGGCCTCTAGTATGCATATAGGATCTTTGGCTAATCTCTTCCTGCCCTCTCCCTTCCCCCCTCCCCCCTCCCCCTTTCCCTGTGAGATTCATCAGTCTGTTCCATGTTTCCATGCCTCTGGTTTCCGCTCCTGCATTGACCGTCTGCCCCCTGGTCGTCAGTGTGCGTCATAGCTATGAGTCGGCTGGTCACTTAGACTTTTATTTTTTTTTAATTATTTTTTAATTTCTTTATTGATTAAGGTGTCACATATTTGTCCTCATCCCCCCATTCCCATCCCCCACCCCTCCCCATGAATGCCCCCACCCCCCTGTTGTCCTTAACCATTGGTTAGGCTTGTATGCATGCACACAAGTCCCTTGGTTGATCTCTCCCCCCTACCCCCACCCTCTCCTACCCTCCCTCTGAGGCCCGACAGTCCGATCGATGCCTCCTTGTTTCTGAGTCTGTTCTTGTTCATCAGTCTATGTTGTTCATCATTTCCCCTAGATGAGTGAGATCATGTGCTACTAGAAATATACTTATAAGAACCGAATGTGAGACGAGCAATAATGGTTATGCTGACAGGCAAATGAATCAGTCTGTAGTGAGTTTTTTTCTGGACCAACAGTTCTTTTGAGACCCAATTTCAATGTCCACCAGTTCCTTATGTGTACATGTCAGCACTGACTTTTCAGCTCTGGATGGTGGACAAATGGTGGTAATGCAGGTCCGACTCCCTCTGGTTTGGACTCGCCCGGACGCAGGGGCGCGGCTTCACCCGGACTCAGGGGCGCGTGGCCTCACCCGGACCTGGGACCCAGCATCACCCAGGCCCCGGGGCGCATGGCCTCACCCGGACCCAGGTGTGTGCGGCCTCACCCGGTAGACTTTTATATATATATAGATTATAGAATATATATATTTTTAAAAATATTTTTATTGATTTTAGAGAGGAAGGGAGAGGGATATAGAGAGAGAAGCATCAATGCTGAGAGAGAATCATTGATCGGCTGCCTCCTGCATGCCCCTTACCAGGGATTGAGCCCAAAACCCGGCATGTGCCCTTGACTGGAATCAAACCTGGGACCCTTCGGTCCGCAGGCTGGTGCTCTATCCACTGAGCCAAATTGGACAGGTCAGGACAGCTTCTGGTTAAAGCTAATCTCAAGTCCACGGGCAGCTCACCCTGCGGAAGGATCTGGAACAATCCTTGGGTTGCTTTGGAAGAATAAGAGTTCCCCTTTCTCCTGTTCTTCCAAATCCCACCTCCAAGTGGTGGGGCCTGGGTGCCTGGGGAACGCAGGGCGGGATGGGCAGACGCTGTGGGGAGCTGAGGCAGAGCCCCTCGCTGGGCTGGGAGGACCAAGGACCCAGAAGGTGGAGGTCAAGGCGACAGGAGGGCCTGGGGACAGTTCCTACCCTTGAGGCTTCTGGCTCTGCCACCCCTGAGAAACAGGAGCCCCTCTGCTGGCCAAGCCCAACCCCGTGACCCCTGTGACTGCGTCCTGGGCAGACGCCCACTTGGATACGTGGCTGCCGCAGCACGGTCTCCTCCTCTGGGAGGCTCTGCCCAAACCGAGGCCACCTGCTCATAGCCGGGCAAGACCAGGCAGTGAGGGCGATGGGTTTCCTGCCTGTCCTGGGGTCCACAGCGCCCCCTCCTCTCCTGGCTCTGCCTGCAAAGCTCCAGGCTAGGCTCTGGCTTTTGGGGGAGGGAAGAGGCGCCCTGGCCTCCCCCTCCCTCTCCCTCCCTTCCCCTCCCTCTCCCTCCCCTCCCCCTCCCTCTCCCACTCCCCTTCCCTCTCCTTTCCCTTCCCCCTTCCTCTCCCCCTCCCCAGCCCCTCTTCCTGGACCTTGACTGAACTCTTGCGAAATACCTTGTGGAATACCTTCCGGAAGGACTGGCCAATCCTGGTGGGAGGAGGCCCAGCCCTGCCTTCGGGGGCTGGTCCCTCCTCCTGCCTCATCACACAATCAATATGCCCTTGTCAGGAGTCCCATTTTTAAGTAAAATCCTAACATCCTTTCCTCTGTTATATAGACTTAAAAAAAAAGTTTTCTAGTTCCAAAGCACTTCATTGGAGAAAATGTCCAAACGAAATAAGGTCCTATATAATAAAAGGCTAATATGCAAATTGACCGAATGGTGGAACGACCGGTTGCTATGATGCACACTGACCACCAGGGGCAGACGCTCAATCCAGGAGCTGTCCCCTGGTGGTCAGTGTGTTCTCTCAGGGGGAGCCCACTTAGCCAGAAGTCCTGAGCCGGGCTCACGGCTGGCGAGTGCAGCGGTGGTGGTGGGAGCCTCTCCCGCCTCTGCGGCAACTCGAAGGATGTCTGACTGCTGGCTTAGGCCCGCCCCCCCATGGGAAGTGGGCCTAAGCCAGCAGTCAGAAATCCCCCGAGGGCTCCTGGACTGCAAGAGGTTGCAGACTGGGCTGAGGGAATCCCTTGAGTGTACAGATTTCGTGCACCAGGCCTCTAGTATCAAAACAAGACACTTAAAATTACAATTCCAACACTCAACTACTACGGACATGGGTGAGTCTTCAATGCCTTTCCTCATCCTGTTTGTACAAAATACTGTTTTCTTTTTGAAAACCTGAACGAAGAGTCACTCCCCCCATTCTCAGTATTCCGGGAGCACCCCTCCCTCTCGGCCCCTCCAGTCCTCTCAGCCCCTCCAGTTCTCTTGGCCCTCGGGGCGCAGGCCATGCTAGCGTTTGGGGCAAACACATGCCTATTCCTGCAGCAACCTGCTCTAAACTGTCCGGCAGACCCACACTTCTCCCTTCCCGCCCTGTCAGGACGTCCCCACACTGACCAGGACCCGCCCTCTGGACCCGCCACTTGCCCTGCCAGTGAGAGTGTTTGCTTCCTCCGTGGCTGGCTGTTTTGGGACTTTCCAGCTTTCCCGACAATGGGAATCCTTGTCGAGAGGAGACAGGTGTCTGCCCTTTTGTTCCTGGCACGTGCATTTCCTGAGAGTAGAATTGTTACCTCGGAGATCTGGTTTAAGGCGAGTCAAGGTTCTTAGTCTCTTCCCTCCCATCAGACGTCTAGCGGAGGCAGCCCGTCTCCTGCCGGTTCGAGAACTCTCCGGGTGCGTGACCGTGTGGGAATCCGGAAATGTCATTCCGGGACCCTCGCTACCAGGGCGACAGCTCTCCGTGGGACCAGCAAGCAGAGGTCCAGGTTTCTGTCTGAAGTTCTGCAAAGCCAGGGCAGCAAAGATGGGAGTCTTAGGAACCGTGTCAGTGCGTTTAAAGGAGCCGCTTTGAGATGGAGCACGTGCAGGAAGGTGCGTGCAGTTGACACGTACCGTTTGGTGAATGATCACATGTGCACATGCTCATGAAAATATGATGAAGGCAGTGACCATATCCATCACCACCTCAAGTGTGCACGTGGCCCTTCGTAACCATTCCGTCTGGCCCTCCCCACTCACCCACCCCCAGCACCCTCTCACCCACCCCCCTCTCACCCACCCCCCTCTCACCCACCCCCAGCACCCTCTCACCCACCCCCCTCTCACCCACCCCCAGAACCCTCTCACCCACCCCCTCTCACCCACCCCCAGCACCCTCTCACCCACCCCCCCTCTCACCCACCCCCAGAACCCTCTCACCCACCCCCTCTCACCCACCCCCAGCACCCTCTCACCCACCCCCCTCTCACCCACCCCCAGAACCCTCTCACCCACCCCCTCTCACCCACCCCCAGCACCCTCTCACCCACCCCCCTCTCACCCACCCCCAGAACCCTCTCACCCACCCCCTCTTACCCACCCACAGAACCCTCTCACCCACCCCCCTCTCACCCACCCCCTCTCACCCACCCCCAGAACCCTCTCACCCACCCCCTCTCACCCACCCCCAGAACCCTCTCACCCACCCCCCTCTCACCCACCCCCCTCTCACCCACCCCCCTCTCACCCACCCCCCTCTCACCTGCCTCTTAGCGGCATCAGGTCCCAAGGGCTAATGGCCAGGCTGGCGACCACCAGGGCTCACCCACAGCCAGGGGCAGGCCCTCCGCCAGCATCACAGACCTGTGCGCCTCCCTCCCCCCCGACGAGGTGCCTCAGCGATGCCCCCACATCCACGCACAATGACGCAGGCGCCTGGCTGCTGACTTTTTAAAACTGATTTCAGAGGGGAAGGGAGAGGGGGCGAGAGAGAGAAACATCAATGATGAGAGAGAATCACTGATCGGCTGCCTCCTGCACGCCCCCCACTGGGATTGAGCCTGCAACCCGGGCCTGTGCCCTGGTGGGAAATCGAACCCTGACCTCCTGGTTCATAGGTCGACCCTCAACCACTGAGCCCCGCCGGCCGGGCTGGCTACTCGCTTTGGCTGCAGTGAAATACTGGAAAGTCCCTGAGAGCCCGCATCGGCTGAACAATGGAGCGCCGTGCAGCCGTGAACGGGGAGGGGAGGTGCTCTCTGTTCCGAAGCAGGAATTCTCTGAGAGGAGACGCGGGGGGAGCATGTGCACACCGCAGAGGGGGCGTGCGTGCCGCTTCCCGGGGGGGGGGGGCATTCATGAGGGCCATGACCTGGCCCTGCCTCTCTGATCGCCCCACCCTCGCCCGGAGAGGAGCCTGGCACTGCTCGCTCCCGGGCAGTTGGTGGCGGTATTAAGCCTCGTTCCCTTTGCTTTTATGTTGGGCCTGTTCTGCTTTTCTCCTGTGTCTCCGAGGAGAGGATCCCCGCAGGTGGGCACCGCTGCCCGCCCCAGGGGCGTGCCTGCCCGGCGGCGGTCGGCACTGGACGGGCGAGGCCGCCGGCGGAAGCCGCACTCTGCACGCAGCTTGTCGGGAGTGGCTGTGCGAGCTTCGCCCTCGCCCGCCTGGCGACCTCGGGCTGCACCTGGGCAGGTGCTTTAACCCCGGCCGTGTGGCTGTGTGCCACCCGCTGACACACCTCTGTGCCCACGGGACACCGGGAGGCACCTGTGTTTGTGCCCGGTAGAGCACACACCACATACAATGTGCCTCGTAGCCGATGTTTTCAGTGACAGCTCAGCGGTACCTGCAGGACAGGAAGTACAGAGGATGCTACGTGCGTTCACGATGCTGTGCAAACATCACCGCACGCCACCCCAGCAGTGCCTTTCCCCCGGTAAACGGAACCATTCAATGACTGCCCGCCCTCCCCTCCCCACCCCCTGCCGCCACCATTGCACTTCCTTTCCTTTTTTAAATCTATTTTTATTGATTTCAGAGAGGAAGGGAGAGGGAGAGAGAGAGAGAAACATCCGATGAGAGAGAATCATTGATCGGCTGCCTCCTGCACGCCCCACACTGGGGATGGAGCCCGCGACTCGGACACGTGCCCCGACCGGGAATGGATCCGTGACTTCCCGGTTCATAGGTCGACGACGCTCACCCACTGAGCCACGCCGGCCAAGCATGCGCTGTCTGTCTATGGCTTTGACGACGCTAAGCGCTTCGTCTAAGGAGGATGGTGTCACCGCTGTCTGTCTCTGACGGGCTTACTTCACTCAGCATAAAGGCCTCGTCTCATCCATGTTGTGGCATCTGTCAGGATTTCCTTCTTTTTTTATCGATTGACTGATTGATCGGATTGAGAGAGACACAGAGAGAAACATCGATTTGTCGTTCCACTTACGCATTCATTTGTGGATCTTGCATGTGCCCTGACCAGGGATCAAGCCTGCAGCCTTGGCGTGGGCCTCCGACCCGGCAGACCCAGGGGCTCACGTTACCCAGGGCCGGCGTCAACGGGGGTCACAGCGCGGCCCCAGAACTGGGCACGGGCCTCGGCGCCCCGCCGCGGGACCGCTCCTTCAGGGGCACTGCTTCCGGCTTTCGTCGGGGACTTGGAGATGGACAGTCCGGCCACGGGACACGGTGACCGTGGGCCCGGTGTGGTGAGACCGCCTGGACGGGGGTGGTGTGGGCAGCGGCACTCCGTCCTCACGGGGGAACGTGGGGGCTCCCGGGCCCCACGGGCCCCGGGCCCAGCCATTTGCAGGGAAGGGAGGCTCGGGCCCCATCAGCACCAGCTCCTGGTGCTCCCTCCCTCCCCGCAGGCGTGCCGCCGGCTCAGGGGGTGTCAGCAAGAGAAGCTCCCCATGGGCAGACGGAGCCCCTGATACGCTCGCTGCCCTGAGACTGGACAGCCTGGCAGCGCCACTCAGAGGCGACCCCGAGGGACAGGGGTGGGGAGACGTCCCTGGGGCCGAGCGGAGCAGTGCGTGCCGCTCTCCACTGTGTCCCGAGGTCAGGTCTGTGTTGATATTTTTAAATATATTTTTACTGATTTCAGAGGGGAAAGGAGAGGGAGGGAGAGACAGAAACGTCAGTGATGACAGAGAATCATGGATCGGCTGCCTCCTGAACGCTCCCCACTGGGGCTCGCCCTGACCGGGAATCGAACCGTGAGCTCCTGGTTCATAGGTCGACACTCAACCACGGAGCCCCACAGCCCTCGATCTGTGCTGATTTCGCAGCTGCTGGCTTTGGGCCGGGGGGTCAGGGACTTGGGAAAACAGAATCGGGAGTTTGGTGACGAGAAAACCTGGGGAGGAAGTGTGCAGACGGCCTCTCAGAGCGGGCACAGCGCTGTGTGCGCCGCGTGAGTGCCCCCCGGGGCGTCTGTGGGAAGCAGCTCTCCCTGACGGAGGGGAGACCCAGGGGAAGACGCAGCCCCTGCGGGTCTGCCAGGGCTTCCGTAACGGAGCCGCGGGCCGCGCGGGCCGGGATCGAACATCTCAGCGCCAGAGGCTCGGAGCCCAGGCTCGCATGGCTGAGGGCTGGCGCCTTCTGAGGGCCCGGCTTCTCACCTCGCCCCGGGGTTCTCTGGAGATCCTTGGTGCGCCTGGGCTCCTGGGAGCGTACCCCAGTCTCCGCTCCATCTTCACCTGCATCTTCCCAGGTGAGCGTGTCTCCATGCCCCTCTGCGAGGCCGGCAGTCCTGGCTCATCTGGTCCCCCCCCCCCCCCCCCCCCCGCCCAGTGGCCTGGTGGCAGCTCGCTCACCCTACAGCGACCCCAGCTCCACAGGAGGTCACATCCTGGGCGCTGGGCTGCAGGACTTCAATGTGAACTTTTGGGGACACAATCGGACCCATAACAGAGTCTTTCCCCAGTCCCCCAGGGCTTCCACAATGGACCCACGACATAGCAGTGATGGGGACAGGGATGTGGGCTATCTGTGGGCGCACAGCACACGCTTCCTCTTACCAGCTGCTCTGGCCTCGCCAAGTGTCCGATCCGGGGGGGCGCTTAGCTGGGGTTGGCACACTCCTGGGAGCAGGTGGGTGACCTGGGCCTCTCCCGTCTCGCAGGGGCAGGGCCGCAGCCTCCCTGGAACCTGGATATGGCTCCTGATCCATGTGCTCCTGCTGGGACCAGGGCTCCCGGCCCCCAGAACCCGTATCCACCACCATGGACTCCCCACAGCGTGGCTTCTGGCCGAGATTCGTTTTGGCGCCTGGGCAATGCCACAGAGGGCCAGGGCCGGAGTCCCTGCTCTCGCCGCGGGCCCTGTCCCCGGGGAGGGTCCAGGTGGCTGAGGGCTGGAAGACAGCAGCCAGGAAGGGCGGGCCCTGCGTCCCAGGACATGGCCCCCTGCCCAGGAAGCAAGGAGGGGCTGTGGGTGGGTCCTCCCCCTCTGACCTACCACCTTGACCTCTGCTAGTGTCAGGGTCTCAGTGCCCGAGGGCAGAGGCTGGACCGGGACACGCAGTGTTTCATTGAATTGAAAGGTGGCACTGCCCCCGACCGCTTTGGGCTCTATGCCACCGCGCCAGAGGCCTCAGAAGGGATGCTCTCGTGGGAGCGATGGAGTGTGGGCACTCCAGGGGAGGCCGGGGGTTCCCTGCAGCTCCGCCTGCGACATGCAGGGCCCACGGCGGAGACCACAGAGGCAGCATCACCAGGACAGGCCCCGGGAATGGCTCCGGTCATTCCTCCAGTAAAGACCCCAAAGCAGCCGAAACCGGTTTGGCTCAGTGGATAGAGCCTCGGCCTGCGGACTGAAGGGTCCCGGGTTCGATTCCGGTCAAGGGCATGTACCTTGGTTTCGGGCACATCCCCAGTGGGGGGTGTGCAGGAGGCAGCTGATCGGTGTTTCTCTCTCATCGATGTTTCTAACTCTCTATCCCTCTCCCTTCCTCTCTGTAAAAAATCAATAAAATATATTTAAAAAAAAAAAGACCCCAAAGCAGCGGCTCTGGCTGGGGGGGGGGGAGCGGGGCAGACGGAGTGACGGGAGGAGGAAGCACAGGTGCCAGGCTCGGCTCCGGGCATCACAGGACGGTGGGGGGTGGGGGTGGTGAGGGGGGGAGGGGGTGTGGTCGCACCTCCTCTGCTTGTGCTAACCACCGGCCTCTCTCCTCCTCGGCGTTCTCATCAGTCCAATCAGCTGGAGGTTGCGTTGCAAGCCCGTCTTGGGTGACAGTATTTGGGGACGGGGACCGGGACCGGGTCTGCGGAGTGACGGAGTGACGGCGCAGGGCGGTGGGCGCAGTGGCTCCTGGTGTTTGGAGAGGGGAGGGGGAGCGCTTTCCTGGCGGGAAGGAGAGACCGGCGTCCAGTGGAAACGTTAGAAAAGGGTAACTGTTCACAGGGGCCCTGGAAGCTGAGGACACTGACCCCGGCCTCTCCTCCAAGGTCTCTCCGCCGAGGGGGGCGGCGGGGGGAGGAGAGGGGTCAAGGGCGGTCTGGGCCGGCTCTCCCTCGCCGAGGCAGAGCGCTGGTCAGTAGAGGGCGCTGGAGGGACAGGAAGAAGGGCTCCCAGGTGTTTGGGGGCCGCACCTGGGACCTCGCCCTGGAGCTGCTGCACCCGAGCAGGCGCACCGAGGGCCTGAGCCCCAGGCCGGGTTCGGGCTGCCGGGCTCGCAGTTGGCTCCCTCCTGGAGCTCGGCCTCAGCCCTGGGGCTCGAGTCCCCTCCCTCCTGCAGCGGCCACTGCGGCTGTAAATGTTTCTTCTCGAAGGTTCCCCACCCAGTGACCGTGTGGTTCGGGCTCTGGACTGGACCCTGAATGAGACGAAGCCGGAGAAAGGTGCTCAGCTTCGGAGGTGCGCGCTCGGACCCCGGGCTGGTTGGGGTCTTGTCCGTGGCTCAGGGAATCGTCCTCCCTCCCCCTGCCTGGAAGCTAGCTCCTCCCCCCCTCCCCCCACGTGGTCGCCTGGCCTGCCCCTGCCCCTTTCTCCATGCAGCAGCCAGGAGGATCTTTTTAAAATATACTAGTGGCCCGGTGCACAAAATTCGTGTAGGGGGGTGTGTGTCCCTTAGCCTGCCTGCACCCTCTCCAATCTGGGACCCCTCGGGGGATGTCCGACTGCTGGTTTAGGTCCGATCCCTCTCACAATCTGAGACCACTGGCTCCTAACCACTCACCTGCCTGCCTGCCTGCCTGATGGCCCCTAACCACTCTGCCTGCTGGCCTGATCACCCCTAAATGCCCCCCCTCCGCCAGCCTGATCACCCCTAACCACCTCTGCCTCGGCCCCACCACCATGGCTTTGTCGGAAGGACATCTGGATGGTCTCCCAGTCTCATTAGCATATTACCCTTTTATTAGTATAGCTATTTCTATTGATTTCCGAGAGGAAGGGAGAGGGAGAGGGAGAGAGAAACATCAATGATGAGAGAGAATCACTGATCAGCTGCCTCCTACACACCCCCTACTGGGGATCGAGCCTGCAACCCGGGCATGTGCCCTGAGCGGGATCGAACCCTGATCTCCTGGTTCATAGGTCAACGCTCAACCACTGAGCCTCGCTGGCCAGGCCAGGAGGGTCTTTCCAAGGATCACATGTCTCATCAGCCCCCGATTGGTTCTTCGAAACCCTCCCATGCTTTCTTCCTTTACAGCTGAAATGAACCCCAACCCCCACCCCAATTAAGGCCCCGGGAGCCCTGCCCCCTTCTGTGGGCTCTGCTCGCTCCCTGCCTTCACCCACCCCTGCCTGAGCACTCCCTCCCTCCCTCTCTCTCTCTCTCCTGCCCTCCCTAAAACAGGAGCCCTTCCCAGTCCTCCTGGCCTTCGCCCAGGTGGTTTCCTCCCCTGCACTGTTCCTTCCAGTGGGGGGTCCCCTCCCCAGTGAGCACTTCCAAGCCACGGTGCCCCCTTAACTCCACTGCTTCCCCCACCCACCACCCCTGCACTTGGACCCCAACTGTTCATCTACTCACTCCCTGTTTGGGGCGGGAGCTCCAGGAATGTCAGCCCTGTGGGAGGGCTGGGCCGCCTTCCCCACTGCCCCTCCTTGTCCCACATGCACTGTGTGGGCTCCCCCCCCCCGCCCCGCCTTCACAGGAGGGACGGGGCCAGGGCTTTGTGCTGGAGAGCAGGGGCCCGGAGCCCCGCCAGGCTCTCCCCTCCCTGGGCCCATGACTCCCGCCTCCTCTGAGGCAGATGTTCCTGGGCCACAGCTGCAGGGAGTTACTGAGGGGGAACCTGGTGGCGATTGGGGAGGTGGGAGAAAGACAGGGGACTCTGGGATGGGATAAAAGTAAAACAGGGTGGACACATGTTTTCCGTCGGCAGGGACAGGACGGTGAACGTCCCACGCATGGAGGTGGAATCCAGGGAAGGAGATGGCCCAAGGCGAATGTGGTCCCTGCTCTGGGGGAGGGTGTGTGGAGGAAGAGATGCTGGGACATTCCTAAGGCATGTCATCTTAGAGGCCACAGTCCAGGGGAGGGACACACTGACCTTTGTCCGGAGATGCCGGCCGAGGACATGACCACCCGCCGCAACCCGCTTGTAGTCAGAAAGTTTAGTTCCAGGCCATCCTGTGTGGCCGCTGTGGGTCTCTGCGTTTGTAAGGCTGCCGCTGAGCTTGCCGGGTTTAATATGTGGCTCCGGCCTGACCGGCGTGGCTCCGTGGAAGAACGTTGCCCTGGGAGCCAGGAGGTCAACAGTTCGATTCCTGGTCAGGGCACATGCCTGGGTTGCAGGCTTGATTCCCAGTGGGGGGCGTGCAGGAAGCAGCCGGTCAATGATTCTCTCTCATCATTGATGTTTCTTCCCCCCCTCCCCCTCCCTCCTCTCTGACATCAATGAAAATACATTTTTAAAAAAATGTGGCTCCGTTTCTCACCACAAAAAGTCCCCCTGGTCCTGGCTCTCCCCACCCTGTGCCCAGAGGTGCCGTTAGGGTCATTGCGCCCCCCCCCCTCCCGGCCCCCACTCGGTGCTCCACTGGGAGGCGCGGTGGGGAGACCAAGGGCAGGGACTGCAGCCCCCAGGGGGCTCCAACAGCCCAGGACCAGGCACAGGTGCCACGTGGACCGGGGCCCGCACCACGGGGCGCCCCATAGGGTCCTCTGGGGCTGCCACCCTTCCCCCCTCCCCCCCGCTGCTCTGTCCCATCCTGTTGGCCCCACAGGTGGAACTCCCCAGAAAGGCCCCCCTCCCCCTCCAGCTCCCTCTGACCCTGAGCCAGGCTGCTGACCCCAAAGGGGTGCCCTCGCCCGCCTCTCTGTGGAACGGGTGGCCCAGGCACCCTCTTCCCTGCCCAGATCCTGGCCCGGGTGCGAGAGCTCTTCTTTTGACCTGCCCACTATTTTTAATGTTTTTCCTTTGACTTACACAGGCCTCCCTGACTCACCCACCGCCCTCTCTCTTGCTTAACCGTTACGCCCCAGGGCCATGAGGCTCTTCGTAGCCAAGCCTCGGGCCGTTGACAGAGGCAGCCTTTACTGTTTACGACATCCAGCCTCCGTTGTGCTTCAGCTCCAGAAGGCCCCACGTACTCCTCCCGGTAAACCAGGACACCCTAGACGCCCCTCTAGCCCTCGCAGGCCACCCCCGGCCCGAGCATGAGCACCGGGACCCTGGGCGTGGCACCCCCATCTCCCTAGTAAGCCCTCACTTCCTGGCTGCAAAGCCCTGGGTGTGTCCTGCTGGGCTTTGCTGTGCGCAGCTAACGCGCTCCCGGCGAGCCGGGGCCTCTGTCCACCGACGTAGCTCTTCAGGTCAGTCCCGTCCCCGGAACAGGCGTCCGCTCCCCCTGAGCCCTGTGCGTGGTGATGAAATGACTGTCCAGCGTCCTAACCCCCGCCCCCCATCCTCCTCAGCAACGAGCTGTGGGGGGTCGTTACAGGGAAGGACACCGCGGGCCTGACAGAGCCAGGACGGGCTGCCCAGACCCCGAACCCGGAGAAAGCCGCCGCGGCCAGCCCTGCTCCCCAAAGAAATCACTCCACAGCCACTTCTGAAGTCAGCTTTATGTCACGCTACAAAACCCGAGGACACTCGTACAAAAGCAGTGCTCTCAAAAATAACATTAATGACTCCCAACACGTGAGTTCCCACAAATGTACAAAGGCTCTGCGCACCGTTTACACGGCCAGTCCCTGGCCAAGTACCTGGGCGGAGGGGACAGACCCTGGAGAGCGCTGGCCCGACCTGGCGGTGCCCTCACAGGCTGTCACTCACACCGGAGTCTGCTGAGGGCCTGTGGGGTGGGCAGAGGCCAGGGGGTAACTGAACCCGTCTTCCTGGGGCAGGACCAGGTGCTCTCCAGGGCAGGGGATGAATGGAGGCCGTGGTGGGCAAAACCACGGTCCCCCAAAGATGCCCACGCCCTAAGCTCTGGAACCTGTGACCATGCGAGGTTCCGCGGGAAAGGGAACGAAACCAGGTTGCCAACCAGCCGGCCTTCGGAGAGAGCGGTGCGGGCTCTCCGTCCGCAGGGGCCAAAGGTAAGCGCTGGCTCCTTGCGAGTGGAAGCGGAAGGCAGGAGCGAAGCGCTGCACGTGCAAGGCTCTGACACGGATGGGGCCCCAGCCGCGCCGTCCGGAAAGGCGGCCTCTAAAAACCGCAAGAGGCCGGGAACCCTCCCCTGGAGCCGCCAGCGGGGCCCAGCGCCGGGCCCCGTGCCTTCAGCCCACCAGACCCGCATCAGAAGAACTCTGACCTCTAGAACTGAAAAGTTAGTCTTGTTTTAAGCTACCAAGTTTGTGGAAATTCGTTATAGCAGCAGTAAGAAACTCATATAGGTGCAGAGGGGTCAGAGGTCAAGCTCGCCCAGCCCAGACCTCAGCCGGACTTCCAGGTGGAGGACCCAGGAAGGCACCCCTGGGCCTGGGCCTGGGCCTGCCTGGGGGGCAGGCTGAACCCTAGAAAACCCAGGAGGCCCCCTTCTGGGCAGGGGGTGCCTTCGGGCAATGCAAGCAGAGAGGGGTCGGGGTCTGAGCTGCAGGGGTTGGGGGGCAACTGGAGGGGCTCTGATGCGGGCTCTGCCCGAGCCTGCAGGTGACTGCCCCGCCCCTTTCCAGCCCCAGGTAAGAGCTCATCTTTCCCTTCTTCCCTCCCAGCTGCCTTCCATTCCAGACTTGCTGAGCGCAGCTGGTCGCAGCCCTGGGTGAAGGGGGCAGGTAGGTAAGGCTCGGCCTCCGGCCCTAGGCACTCAGCCCCGGCCACAAGGGCAGCTCTGAGGCGGACGGGGAGGGCCCCCCGGATAGGAGGGGACCCAAGGTCGCTGACCCATGGCCACTCTGCCTCCTTTAGTGCATGACGACCAACGGCCACTTCTCAGGTACGGCCTCTGGCTCCTCAGAGCGGTGCTCCGCCCCACCAGGCTGGTAACGAACGGGGACTCGTCCGGTCCAGCTGCCCCCGGGCCTGCACCATGGCCAGGGCTGGGCAGCAGCAGCAGAAGGCAGGAGGCCTGGGAGGGCTGGAAGCCAAGTGGGGTGACTGGCTCGAAGTGGAGTGTGTCTGAAGCTCGCCGGGCTCACAAGCAGGTCCGTCCACAGGAAAAGCTAACCAGGTTTTATAAGTGAAAATAGGGACTTGGACGGCTCTCGGGCCCCCGTGGGGACGTCCAGGATGCTCCGGATGCTCTTGGCCTCACTGCTTGACAGGTTCCCCTTGATGGCCAGGATGGCGCTCAGGTGGCCTTTGCTGGCAAGAGGAAGTCCCGTCAGTCCAGCAGGTCACCAACGCCCCTGCTCACACCCTTCCCGCTCTCCAGCCCCCCGGCCTGAGCCACAGCGCCCTGAGCAGCTCCCCGCCGCTCTCCTCCCGCTGAGCTCCGGCAGCATGGCCGCCTGGCCCCCAAGGGCACGCCTGCTCCTGCCACCTCAGGCCTTTAACTGGCTGTCCCTCCTGGAGTCTCTTCCACACGCTCTGGAGGCGACCAGTTCCTCTCACCTTTAAGCCTCAGCTAAAATGTCACCTCCCCCAAGAGGCTTCCCCACCCTAAAGTCAGCACCTCCTGCCGGTTACGTCATCTTTACAACTTGCACGTGTGTTCCTTTGCCTGATTATTTCATTACTGTGAGCCCTCAGTGGACTCTAAGCCACATGAGGGAGAGCTGAGGCCTGCTCCGTCTTGCACTTCATTGCATCCTGGTACCTAGAACAGAGCTTGGCACCTAAGACCACTGGTAATTGTGGGTGGGATGGTGGGTAGATGGATGCATGGATGGATGGATGGGTGGATGGATGGGTGGATGGATGAATAGGTGGGTGAATATATGGATGGAAGAGTGAGTGGATAAATGGATGGATGGATGGACGGAAGGAAGGAGGGAGGGAAGGATGAATGAGTGAGTGGGTAAGTGAATGGAGAGATGCAGAGTTGGGTGGATGATGGATGGATGCATGAATGGATAGGTGGTGGATATGTAGATGAATGGATGGCTAGATGGCTAGATGTGGATGGTGGGTGAGTAGATAGCGGGATAGCTACATGGGTGGTTAGATGAGTAAATGGGGAGATCCTGCTTTTATGGGTGGGTGAATAAATGGGTGCATGTGTAGGTAAGCAGGGGGCTAGGTGGATGAGTGCAGTGGCTCAGCCAGGGGCTACACTAGGCTGAGCTGTCAATCCAACACAGGGCCTATTCAAACTTTCTCTTCCATGTCGGAGGACTCAGCCCAAAACCCCATTTCCTTGGCTCACAAGATCCTCAGGCAACCTCCACTCTGGAACCGGGGCGCAGGGCCCAGGGCCTAGGTCCAAGCCCCCGAGGATTCCTAGGCTGAGTGGTGGACCCCAGCTTCAGCACTGACCTGCTACGGCCTCTAGCAAGTCCCTGGTCTCTCTGGCCTCAGTTTCCCCTCCAAGGGGCAGTATCATAAAAGGCTAAGAGTGTGGACTGTGCAGCCATCTGAGCTCCACCACTGACTCACTGTGTCACCTTGGACACGTGCCTTTCGCTCTCCAGGCTCATGGGTAAATCAGGGATGCAAAGCATCAGTCTGGCTCAGTGGATAGAGCGTCCGCCTGCGGACTGAAGGGTCCCGGGTTTGATACCGGTCAAGGGCATGTGCCCAGATTGTGGGCTTGGGCTTGATCCCCAGTAGGGGGCGTGCAGGAGGCAGCTGCTCAGTGATTCTCTCCCATCAATGATGTTTCTGTCACTCTCTCCCTCTCCCTTCCTCTCTGAAGCCAATACCAATATATGTTTAACAAAGAAAAAAAGAAAAGCGTCAGCCTGGTAGGGCTGAGGATCAAAGGAATGAGCCGCTGTAAGACCTCGCCCGGGAGCCGGCCCAGTCCCGGCCCTCAGCAAGGTCAGCAGCCAGGACCGCGCTGCGTGGCCAGTACTGGAGCGCCCACCCCAAAGGGCTGACTGCAGCCAAGCCAGGCTCTGACCACGGGACCGGCAGGGCTCTGACTGCCCAGGCCCTGGGCTGCCCTGTCTCACCTGAAGTCAGGGTACCAGGTGGCGTAAGTGGCCACCTCGATCTTGATGGCACTGGGGTCTTGCAGGCGAATGATCTCGGCGAGCGTCGGGAGGGCGTGTTGCAGCCAGGTGGCCGGGGAGCCCTGCGAGCACAGGCCTGGTTGGAGGGAGCTGCCCCGCTCCAGAAGTGCCCCCCGGGCCCAGAGAGGGTCAGGCCGGAACATTGAGTTTGGAGAGGCCCAGAGGGCAAGGGCAGCCCATGGGTGTGTGAGGGGGGGTGGGGGTGGGGGGCAGTCGGGGCTTACGTTCTGAGTGCAGAAGTGCTGGATGAGGTTGGCGTTGTCCAGGACCTGCCCGGCCAATTGCTGCTGCTGCTCCGCGGTCTTGAGGACCAGGCGCCGCTTGCTGAGCCGCACGATGTACTCCTTCACCAGGTGCAGGTGGACCAGCTCCATGAGCTCCTGCGCGGCCAGGGGCAGAGCAGGGCTGTGAGCCAGCTCCCCGCGGGGCTCACACCCTCCCGATGGGAGCTGGAAGCCCCGGGGCCGGGAGTTCAGGGAGGACAGATGCCAGGGCAAAGGAGTGCATACATGTGTGTGCGTGTGCAGCTGGTGGGTGTGCACAGGCCTGTTAGCTGCGTGCCCAGGCTGCACGGCTGCCAGGACCAGCCCCCAGCCCCGCGCCTCACCTCCCGGAAACACTCGCGCAGTTCCGAGAACTCGGGCAGCCTGGCCTCCACGGTGGAGGCGACTTCCTCCAGGGTCTGCGCGGAGGCCGCCCAGCGGGTCTGCGTGAGCCTCTTGAACAGCGGCTGCGCCGGGAGAAAGGCAGGATGTCTGGCCCGCCCTGCAGGGGCAGGCTGCCAGCCGGCCCACACGCAAACACGCACACTGACACTCAGGGTGGACCAGAGGCCAGGGGGCCCAAGAGCTGCCAGGGACCAGGGCAGGACTCAGATCACAGACAGAAAGTGGAGGGGGGTCTGTGTACCTTCCCCAAGGACACCCAGCTGTGGCTCCTGCAGTGCAGTCTGCCTGCTGAGGCCTTTTCCCCCCCATCCCCCCCCACCCCGACCCTAAATAAATAAATTCCTGCATAAACAAGGCCTCGCGCCTGACTGGTGCCAAGTCATCCCGGGTCACGGTGTGGCCTTCACTGCCAGCTGGCCACCCACGGCCTCCCACTCTGGTCGCTGGGTACAGGGCGGGCAGGCTTGGAAACCCTCCTGCTTTTCTCCCGGGAGCCGAGCCCTTGGCTAAAGTAATAAGGGCTTTCTGTGGGCTTCTTGGCCCCGGCAGACGGCAGATGTGGCGTGGCGGTGGCTGCCAGAGGCTCTGAGCATCACAGCTGGAGTTCGGCATGGGGACAGGCGGGGGTGGGGGGCCGGGGGGAGGGAGTGTGTGCAAACTTGGGGACTAGGTGGGGGCACGCTGAAGCCTTTCTGTGTCCTCCCAGCCCTGGGAGGCCCCTCTGAGGCCAAGACCCCGTGGAGGCCTCGACCTCACCTGGGCACACCAGCCTCTCCACACCCAGCCCCACACCGTGCCCTCCACACGGCAGCCTGGCTCCTGCCATTCCTCTCACCCCCACGTCCTGCGCATGAGCCTCAGCGGGCCCAGGGCGGGACGTAGCCTACCTTCAGGTCCCAGAACAGGCCCTGGAGCAGGGTGTCAAAGCCGTGGCTCTTGAGTTCATTCAGGGGGCTCAGGAGGTCCTGTGGCGCCTGCCACTTCTCAATGGATATCCTGGAAGGACACGGGGCAGGGAGGTCACACCGGCTCTGCTGGCCCACAGCCCAGACCAGAGAGCCAATTAGCCCGAGGCCAATCTTCCTAAACACCTCCTCGCTCTAGAACCCTCAATGGCTCCCCACTCCCTTGGGAGCAAGTCCAAGTCACCCCGTTATAACCCCCAGGCAGGCCCAGCCTGCTCAATCCCCGCACACCCCACACCACATCCTCTTCCTAACTTAGGGCGTGTGGCTCAGCCCCTGCACACCCGTGTGCTCAGCTGCTTCATGGGCAGAATCACTGCCCGTTGTTCCGAGGACAAAATCACCAGCGAACCCTTTGCCCGAGGCGTGGCCCCACCCTGAGCGGTTTCCGCTGGGCAGCCCTTCCTCATTTACTCCACGGCTGTGCTTAAGCTGCTTGTGGCCTCCCCCGGCCCCGCCCCTCCCCACATCTACCTCATCCCCCACCCTCCGCACTCTCCTCTACCTCCCAGCAGCCCCTTCTCTCCAGCAGGCAGGCTGGTGCTCTGCTCCCACCCCCCATCCTGGCCTCCCAGCCGCACCGCCCTCACCCTCTCACCGGAAGGACAGGCAATTGTTGATGTTGGCCATGACATTGGCCCTGTAATTTCTCAGCTGTTTGCACCTCTCCAGAAACTCATCAAAGGCCCGCTGGTAGCTGGTGAGACAGGAAGGGGCATTTGCAGGACCAGCACAAACACTGGGACAGGAGCAGCGCCCTGGGTCACAGCGCACTTTCCCAGGGGGGCCCCTCAGCTTAGGGCGGCGGCTGGCCCCAGGCACCCCGCGGCTGACTTCGCCCTCGGGGCCAGTGGAGCCAGGTCCTGCCCAGCTCCTGAGCAGGGGGCCGCCACGCTCTGGGAGACTGGAGGGGGCCGTGGGTAAATGGAGGGGTCCTCAGAAGTGGGGAGGGAGGCAGCCAAGAGTTTGGGGGGTGGAGACTAGAGCTGTCACTGAAGGGGAGCCCAGGGTCTCCGTCCCTCGTGAGGCATCCCCCTTGCAGCTGGAGGGTGCTCTGCTGGGAGCTGAGCCCAACAGAGTGGGGGCCTCAGGGCCCAGTGTAGGGGGAGAGAGCTCCTGCCCATAAGGACAGACACCCGAGGGCCGGAGGGGCACTAATCTAGCCTGGACGCCCAGCCGGGCGCGGGGAGGAGGCTGCAGGGCCCTCTGTGCACGCCTCACACACACCCACCTCCTCAGAAACGCAGCCAGCTCCGCCAGCAGCATGTGCTTGATCTGCTTGCCCAGGTCCAGCGTGATGCTCTCGGCCTTGACCTGGCCCTGGGAGATGATCTGCAGGGAGGGGGTAAGCTGAGCAGGGGCCCAACTGGACCAGGGCTGGGGGGGGGGGGGGCATGCTGGGAACGGGGGCGGGCTCAGAGGTGGCACGTGTGTGCACACGGGATGGACAGGGCGGGCTGCCGTGCACGGGGCGGACTGGGACACCTGAATGATGTCGATGGCCAGCTCGCTGTGACAGTGGCCGTTCAGCCTCTGGGGGGCCACATCCTGGGCCCAGCGCTGCGACTCCAGCTCCAGGGCTCGGGTCATCAGCTCCTTCACGCTGGCCTGGGGGCAGGGGCGAGCCAGGTCAAGGTAGCCAGGAACCCATCAGCCCTGCCCCCGGGGGAGCCCTGTCAGGTTCCCTGATGTCCTGTCTGCCCCAGTGCCTCCCTCCGCTTCCTTCCTGCCCCTCCCCGGCGCCGTCACTGGACTCACCACCTCGTTGTACAGGAACGTGGCCTCCAGCAGCCGGATCTGCTTGGGAGGCAGGAGGCTCCCCAGGTTGACCCCCTGCAGCTCACCTGCCAGCTTGGCGCTGTTGATGATGTCGCTGTGGGCAGAGGGGGCTGGTGAGGAAGACAGCCCTGCCCAGCTCCATCCTGAGGTGAGAGCCTACCTCCCTACCTGCGTCTCTTCTGCCCTGAGCTCCGCTGTGACCCCACTGACCCCCACCCCTGCCTCTCCATCTCCGACGATGGATCCTCTCTGTTCAGGTAAAAAACCTTGGTGTCATCGTGCCTTTTACCCTCTCATCCACTCAGGCTCCAAAACATCCCCCCCAGCTCTGCCCCCATCAGCCTCCAGACCCCAGCCCAGCCACCCCATCTCCCCCTGGCTCACTGCCGGAGCCTCCTCCCATGCTCCGGCTTCCGCCCGTGTCCACCCAGCAGGCAGAACCTGCTCGCCTCCTCTTGCAAATCAAACCCCATCTCCACTCTCACACACACAGGAAACCCCGCTCCCTCTGGCAGCCAACCCCTCCCCCTCCGATGCTTCCCACCCTGCACCCCAGCCCTGTGCCCCCTCCCTCCCGGCCACCCCTGCTGCCCACAGAGGCTGGGCCCGCCAAGCAGGAAGGGCTGCTCACAGGGCTCTGGAGGCGGCTCCCCTCACCCTCCTGGCGCCTCTGCAGGGTCCGGGCCCCAGGGACGGCCCAGCCCTGCCACTTCCTCAGGGCCTGTGGCTGCGGAGGCTCAGGAGCGGCCCTCTCTGCCCCTTCGCAGCCTGGATACCATGTCCCTTTGCTCCCTGCACTCCTGCCACACAGGCCCCCACAAGCCTCCCGAGCCCCCCTCAGGGCTCCCGGCCCAGCCAGCTCCGTTTCCTGCTGTGGCGGCCCCCGGGGGCCCAGGCCAAAGGCCCCTGTCACCGGGACAGGAAGGCTGCCTGCCTGGCAGAGGTGTGTGTGCCCAGCGTTTCCTGGTGAGTCAGGCCCGCAGTCCCTGCCCTGTGCCACCTCCCTGTGACCTGCTGACTCCTCGCCCACCACCCCACTGGGCCCCTCCTCCGGACCCGCTGACACACCAGCACCAACTGAGCCCACCGGCCACCCAGGTGGTTCCCCGAGGCCCTCAACGCTGCTCAGACTCTGCTCCTCCAGGCTCCACGGGCTTTCCACTTGGGGCTGGGTCAGCCCTCATGGCACCCCTGGCTTCGTGCTGGGCACGTCCACACTCGCTCTCTCCCCACCCAGCTGGTGCTGAGACCCACGGAGTCTGGGTAAAGCGGGACGCCGAGGCTGGACCCACGGCTACCAGGTCCCCTCCGCCTCACCGCCAGCCTCCCGAGAAGCTCCGGGCCCTTGGCCAGAACTCAGCTCAGCTGTGGGCTCACAGGGGTCATCCAATGGGCCACGTGGCCCAGCCCACCCCTGCTCTCCGTGCCTCCTGGGGGCCCCCATAAGCTGTCCATAAATCCAAACATGGACAAGCTCAGCACAGCTCCCTGAATGCCTCCCGGCTCAGCTCAGGCCCAGGCAGGTGACTCCCTTAGCACCACTCTCCCTCTGCCTTCTTCCCGGCCCCGCCCCTCCCCCTGTGGGACTGGGAGCGCCCCCTGCTCAGGGACCTTGGCTCCTGCTCCAGGCAGAGCCTATGGGCACCTCCTCAGGCCCACTTCCCGGACTGACCAGGCCCGGCCAGGCCCTGCCCTGGGCTCCCACAGTCCCTGGCCCCCTCGGCGTCTGCCCCACCCCTTGCCCAGTTCATGAATGAATGAAGTTCTTGGCCGGCGTGGCTCAGTGGTTGAGCGTTGACCTATGAACCAGGAGGTCACGGTTCTTTTCCTGGTCAGGGCACAGGCCCGGGATGTGGGCTCCATCCCCAGTGTGGGGTGTGCAGAAGGCAGCTGATCAGACTCTCTCATCATGGATGTTTCTCTCTCTCTCTCTCTCCCTCTCCCTTCCTCTCTGAAATCAATAAAAATGTATTTTTTAAAATAAATGAAGTCCCTGCCGTTCTCTGCACCTCAGTTGCCCCAACTGCCCCTGTTTCCCCAACTGAGGCCCTGGAACGAAGGGTTCCAGGTGCAGAGCAGAGCCCAGCAGGCCTAGGCTTCACCGCGACCCCGCCCCGCGGACCCCGCCCCGCGGACCAGGGCCCCGCCCACAGGGACGCCTCCCCCAGTACTTTCCCCCTACCACGGGGACCCCGCCCCGCGGACCTGCCCTCCCCCCCCCCACGGGGACACCTCTCCGCGAACTTGCCCCACCCGGACGCCTCCCCCACGGGGACACCTCCCCGCGGACCTGCGCCCCCCCCCCCCCCCCGGCCCCGGGACGCCTCCCGCCGCCAGGCCGCACTCACTTGGGGTAGAGGTTCTGCACCCAGAGCAGCAGCAGGTAGGTGTCGCGCTGGCACAGCTCGAACTGCGCCATGGCCGCGATCTGGGCCGCGAACTGCGCGTGGTAGCTCTCGGCGTAGGTGGCCACGACGCCGAACTCGGCGGGGAAGAGCGGCTTCAGCCGCTGCACCACGGCCTCCAGGTCCTCCTTCATGGTGCGGCCCATGCCCAGGAACGTGCGCTCGGCCTCCGAGAGGCCCGCGGCGGCGGCGGCCGGCCGGCCCAGCCGCTCCTCGGCCTCCCGCGCCACCGCGCGCTGCCACAGCTGCAGCCAGTGCCGCGGGCGCGTGGCCGCCAGCGCCGAGGCCCCGGGCTCCGCGGCCGCCACGCGGCGGTCCTCGCGCTCCTGCTCGGCCAGCACGGCCAGCGCCTGGCGCAGCCGCTCGGGTTCCGCCTCCAGCGGCCGGCGCAGCGGCCCCAGCACCTGGTCGCGCAGCAGCACGTACAGCGCCTCCACTTTGCTCTGGCGCCGCACCAGCTCCTCCTCGCTCGTGCCGCCCGCCGCCGCCGCCGCCCGCAGCTCCCGCTCCAGCTGCATCAGCGGCGCCGCCGCCTCCAGCCGCCCGCGCTCCAGGTCCGCCTTGAGCTCCTCCACTGCAACAGGGACACGCGTTAGCGCGCCGGCCACGGGCCGGGGGGAGGGGGCCAGGGGGGGGGGGGGCCGGGGCCAGCTCACCCCCATGGCGCCCACGGGAGAGCCCCAAAGGCGAAGTGATGCGCCCGAGAGCCCGGCGGCGTCCCAGACAGGACTGCAGCCTGCTTCGCCTCCTCCCAGCCCCCCAAATTAGGCAGGGGTGCAGCGGGGAGCCAGGAGGGGAGAGACGCCCACGCCCATCATTCTGCCCTCCCTCCTGGACGAGTGAGCCAGGCCCCGCCAGCTCTGACCCGGGACCCTAACCCCGGGTCCCCGCCTACCTGTGGGCAGCCGGCCCCCCGGCCCGGGCTTGGCTTCAGGCCTGCCCGCGGGCTCCTGGCCCTTCTTCCTCCCTTTGGAGAAGATGCCGAACATGTTGGCCAGGCCTTTGGGCTTCTTCTTCTTCTTCGAAGCCTCCTCCTCGCCCCTCTCCTGGGCCACCTGGGCCTCCGGGAGTGGCACCAGGTCCTCCGAGGAGGCCTCGGACATGGAGGCCTCGGACATGGAGGCCTCGGACTCCGCCTCGGACGCAGTGCGAAACTTCAGGGGGCTCCCCGGGAAGTCAAGGGCCCCTGGCCCCCGCTGCGGGCCTGGCAGGCCTTGGAAGGTCATCGTCTTCAGCATCGCTCCGGCTCAGGCCTGGGTGGCGAGGGGAGGGCAGGACAGGGTCAGCGGTCACAGCCCCGGGCGTGTGGCAGCCTAAGTGTGCTTGCCAGCCGTCCCCGGGGTGGCCACCAGGGCTCTGGCCTTCTCCTGGCCCACCTGGGCACCAACTCAGCTCCCTCCCTGGACACGGTTTCTCAGCACCCACCGCTCCCCCACCCCAGCACCGCCAGGCAAAACCTCCCTTCCCCGGCAAAGCTTCCTTGACAGCCCACCCTCCGGGCAGGGGCTGCAGAGCATGCGCCCTGGGTCCCACGGGGCCTGGGGAGGGACAGCGTGGGTCCGGTCCCCTTGCGCGGAGCACGGACCGAGGTCCGCAGGGGCCCGGGGCAGCGAAGGCGGCTGAGGCAGAGGCCCACCCCGGCACACCCTCCATCTTGCCCAGCTCTTCTCCGGTCCTGTCTGGCTGTGGGGTCCCCGAGGGACACTGTGAGCAAGCAGGGCCGCCCCCTAGCCTGGCTGTGGGGCTCCGTCTGCAGAAGCCACAGCACGCCCCCCACGCCAGGGGGAAGGGCCTCGGAGAGCCTTTCCCACGTGGTGAGATCCGGGGCTGCCTGCGGCCGCAGCAACTCCAACTGGGGACCCCGACTCCTGGCCTCTGCTTCTCCCTGCTCCCACACGGGTGACGTCATCATCACAGCGGCTTTCACTTTCTGTGCCTTCCCGGGTGCCCACCCATCTCTTCCTCACTCCCACTGCGGGGGGAAGCGGGGTCCTCATCTCACAGAGAGGACTCAGGGAGGCTTAAACGCCCCACAGTCAGCAGCGTGAACTCGGAGCTCACCCCCTGCCTCCGGGTCCCCCACCACCTTGCAAGCTGCACCCAGAGAGGCAGGGCCCCTGTGCCCAGCAGCGCTTGGCCACTGTCAGAGCGAGGCCAGGGTCCTGGAGGGGGGCATGGCTGACCCCAGGGAGTGAGTGGGGCAGAGCTGGGAAGAGGGAGCAGACGGGGCCAGGCCTTCCTGGGAACTGGGGTGACCCATAACCACAGTGCCTTCTCTCCCACCCAAGAGTAAATATACCCAGTCATGACGCAGGCAGCGCGATGACTTAGACCGCCCCTGCCGCAGCCCCGCAGCCCCGCCACGCGGATGGGCTGGCCCCCCAGCCAGGAGCAACCGAAGTGTGGGTGATGGGGAGGCTCAGCTTGACCTTCTGGAGCCCCCCTGCCTCCCCATCACCCACACACCTGTCCCATCCCCCCCGCTGCTCACCCCAACCCTGAGCTTGGCCAGAGCCACTCGGGGCCAGGGCGCCTGGCATGTCCCCACTCCCACGGGCCTCTCCAGGTGCCCTGGGCAGGGTCCTCCAGCGCTTCCCCTGCCACTTGGCCTGGCAGTCCCGCGGCAGAACCCAGGAGGGGTGCTCTAGGGAGCCCCCAGACCAAGGTCCCCATTTCTGCCTTCCCACCCACTGCCCCAGCATCCCCTCCCAATCCATCCATTTCATGCCACTCACCCCTAGGAGCTGGTCTGGCCGGCTGGCTGGGGTGCTCAGGGCCACCCCAGGGACCTGCCCCACCTCTGCCCTCTTCTTGGGGCGAGGGAGAGGCCATCCTGACCAGCAGGGCCCCCAGCCCCACCTCCCAGGTCCCCACACAAGCTGGGCTCCGTCTGACCTCCAGACCCTGCTCTGCCGGGTCCCCACGTGGTGCCCGCCTCCTCCCCTGGGCACAGACTCCTTCTCAGGGCCCTGCCGCCCGTGGCCATCCAGGCCCCCCAAAACTGCAGACCCACACAGCCCAGCGCCCGCCCCACGCGGGGCCCAGGACGGGTGTGGGGGTCTGTCAGGCCGCAGGGGCGGCAGGAGAGTTCATTCCGTTAAGTGCAGCCCTTGCTGGGCAGTGAAGATAAAGGGGGGCTCAGTCCGATTGCGTGGCATCCCCGCCCTCCCCGCTTCTCCTCAGGCATACACCCCTCTCTCTCCCCCCTTCCCTGGGGGTCCGGGCTGGGGTCACACGCCTCCCCTGCCGCTGCTCCTGGGTGTCATCCCCCAGGTGAGGACCGCAGGCGCCGCAGGTGGGGTGATGGCTGGTCACACAGCCCCCCTCCCCTCCTCCTGCCAAACAGGGGAGCCCCGCGCCCTTCGCCACAGCCCCCTCCCCGCCTTCCCCAGGGGCACCCCGCGCTGGGAGCGCAGCCCCGGCCCTCTGCGCCCGCACGCGCAGCGCCCCGGGCAGGGGCCTCGGTTTCCCTGGGAGTGGGCTGCGGGGTGCGGGGCCCTTGGGTCGGCCGCCCCTCGGAGGACCGGAGCGCTGGGGACGGACGCCGGCGCGGGAGAGGGAGTCACTTACTGAGCCGCCGCCGCCTCTGTCCCGGCCCAGCCCCGCGCGGCCTGAAAAAGCCTCCGACTCCGCCCCCCGCCCCCCCCCGCCCCACAACCGCGGGCGGGGGCGGGGGCGGGGGCGGGGGCGACGGGGCTGCCCGGCCCCCGAGCACGGGAGCGCGCCCCCCGCCGGCCGGGCCTGTCCGGCAGGGAAGTGTGGGCGGGTCACTGCCTCCCACCGCGGGCCGGGGGCCCGGGCCGGAGTGCGCGGCCGCCGCAACCTCGCCCCGGTATTTGGGGCGCGGGGACCCTTACCCACGGCCGACGGGGATCGGGCCTGGCTCCCCCCCATTGTGCAACGGCTGCTTCTGATTGGCCAGCTGGAGGCCCCTCCCTCCGCCCTCTCCCCGACCCCTCGCCCCCCGGTTCAGGACCACGTCCCCGCGTCACAGAGCCAGCCCCGTGCCAAGCTCTGGGAGCCCCTCCCCACACTCGGGGTGCCGGGCCGTCCCGCCCTAACTCTCTGGGCCACGGGCGCATCCCACTCCGGGGGCACTGTGGCCTCACAGGGCGCGGAGGGCGTCCTGGAGGAGGCGTCCTAGGGGAGGGCTGAGCGGTCGCTGTGGACGGGGCCCCGGTGCGGGGTGCTGCCTGCCTCGTGGTCAGGTCCCCGCAAAGGGGGAGATGCCGAGGGCACGCAGGCAGGACGGCGGACCCGCAGAACCTCCGCTGAAGGGCTTTCCTTTCTGGGACCCGGGCCGGGCCGGGCCGGGCTCCTGGGGCCCAAAGCCAGGACCCAGGCAGCGAGGGCTTGAGCGTCCCTCAGCCCGGCTCTGTCCTCACCGTGCGGCCTCGAGCAGCTCACCGCCCTCTCTGGGCCTCAGTTTCCCCTCTCAGCCCGGCTGCCTGGGTCTGTTGTGGGGTGGGGAGAGGGTGCTGGCGGAGAGCACCCCCCAGCGGCGCGCCCCTCGCTCCGGCACACGCCCGGAATCCCGCCCCTGGAAAGGACAGTCATCCAGGAATTTCCCGGCGGAGCCCCGCTTCCCTTTTGCTGCCTCTGCCCCGCCCCCTCTTGTTGGCTCCCTGACCCCTCCAGCTCCGAGAGCCGCCCGCTCCCCGAGGGCCTGGGAGGGTGACGGGGCATGGGAGTTGGGGGTGCCCCTGGGAACGGAGAACTTCCTCTTCCTCGTGGGTGGGAGTGCCAGGCTTGGGTTTGGACATCGACCCTGTCCCTGGGGGGCTTGGGAGGAGGGGCGGGGCTTCAGGAGCGACAGTAAGGTGGACCCCACCCTTTCTCTCCCTGACGCCCGCATTTTTCAGAGAAGCCAACGGAGGGGGTGCTGGGAGGTCATCCCATCTGCTGCACAGATGAATGGGGAGACGCAAGGCCAGGCCCCCAAGGCCATCCAGCCTGCCAGAGAGCCTGGGGATGAACCCGGCCTGCCGGCCTGGTTGTGCAAACCTGCTTTCCGGTCAGCCTGCCGCCTCGCCCGCAGATTGGGACACGGGTGAAACTCCCGGGTGCGAGGGGCGGAGGGACCTGGTCGGCAGGGACAGGAATGACACTCCACAGGCCACAGCCTGGTCCCGGCCGCCCGGGCCACCTGCCCCCTTCTCCACGCTTCACCTGAGCAGCGGCCAGGGCCAGCGGGTGGGGGTGGGGGGTTTGGGGGGGGGAGCTGCCTTGCCCTTGTGTGTTGCACCAGTCACTTCCCGCGGGCAAAGGGCGTGCACCTGAAGCCCCAGCGCGAGGGAAATCCTCTCAAATGGGCCCCACTGAGGCCGTGGATGACAGCTGGGGGAGGGGGGCGGACAGGACAGGAGCTATTCTTACTCCGTGAAATATGAGGACACTGTCCTCCCGAGGCCAGACCGTCCAGGGAGAGCCAGCCGGGCCAGCCAAGAATCCACCTCAGCAGGAGGGCGCATCGATGCGGTGGGAGTGCTGCTGGCCAGCTGCTGGCCCTCCCCTCCCAGGCCTATCCCGTCCCCTCCCCTCGGGGCTCCCGGCTGCGGCTGCGAGGAGGGTGGCAGCAGGAGCCGTGGGTGGTCTGATTCTCACCTGCGACCAGGGCCGTGGCCCCACCGCACGCACGCAGGGGAGCCGCTCGCCTGTGGCCCGGCCTCCCTCCCCTCTGCTCAGCAGTGACAGCTGACTTTTTCCTTAGACCTGTGGTCACAGACGCTTAACCAAAAGGACCATTTGACCCTGGACGGGTGCAGCTGGGCGGCATTAAGCACCTTCGCCCTGTGGTGCAGCCATCGCCGCGCCATCTGAGAACTTTGTTCCCCGTGAGAAACTCATCAGACACTAGCCCCTCCCCCTCCGCCAGCCCCTGGCGACCACCGTTCCACTCTACACACGTGACGATTCTAAGTACCCCACGGAGGTGGGATCATACAGTGTCCGTCCGTGGGGCACCGCTTAGTTCTCTTAGCGTGACGTCCCCAAGGTTCATCCCTGTCGTGCGTGTGGGCTTCCCTTCCTTTGTAGACCGAGTGCCCGCTGTTCATTCCTGCGCACGGCGGCCACGGGGCTGCCGCCACCTCTTGGCTGCGTGAACGCGGCCCTGCGCGTGGGGAGCGCAGATCCTCGCGCAGATCCTGGCGCAGCCTGCTGTCCGTTCTCCCGGGCAGACAGCCGACGTCCCTGGACCTCACAGGCCCCAGGCTGTTGGGAGGGCTTTGCCGTGTTCACTGCTTCCGTCAGGCCAGCTTCTGAGATGAGTGCTCGCTCACTATCTACCCCTTCCACAGGTGGACCCTGACCACACTCCTTGCGACAGGTCCTGTCCTGCTGGGCGCCCCACTAAACATGGCTCCCCCCAGTGTCGATCAAGGTGGAAATGCAGTTTTATGTACTAAGTCACACGGAGGGGCTGCCAGGCCAGACAGCGTAGATGCGGAAATGAGAGGTTTTACTGCCTTCTGCTTTGTTTACACCTTTGCGGGGGGAAAAGTCCCAGTATTTCATAATCCTGTTCATTCACTGAGTCTTCCCCCGCTCCCCCTGGGGCCCAGCCACATGGCGGGGGGAGAAGGGGGTAGTGAGTGCCGGCTGTGCTGACTGTCGGGGGGGGGGGGGCAGGGGGACCTTGCTGGGGAGAAGCTCCTGGAAAGAGGGGCCTGGAAGGCCGAGGGGCACATTCAGGGCAGAGGCTGAGGGTCTCAGGAATGAAGGGCTGTGGGTCGTGGGGCCGGCTGCACCCGGAGGACCAGCAGTGGCCTTGGGCACTGGGGGGTGCTGACAGTGGGGTGGGCTCCGCGGACCAGGAGGCCAGGGCACCGGGCTGTCGCCCAGCTCCCCGAGGCCCGGCCCACTTCCCTCTGTGAGATGACTTGCATTTCCACGGCTGGCCCGTCAGTCCTGCTTCTCCCTCTACTTCTCAGGCTGCCGCCTGACCGGGGGACCCTTCCTGGGGCCTCTGGTTCCCTGGGGTTGCCCCCTCACTAACTGCACTGGGCAGGGCCCTTGTGCCCCACGATGACAGAGGAGGAAACTGAGTCTGGGAAGAGCGAAGGAGCTCGCAGATGGAGGCCTTGAGGCTGGGCCTGTGGCCAGTGGGAGAAGTCACTGGCTTGGGGTCACTTGCAGCTGCACAGTCCTGGGCCGGAGTCAGCTGACCTCCCCAGGGCCACGGGACAGCTGGCCAGGAGCCACCCTCCCGGGCACCCTCTCCCTCGGGGGCGCTTGCCCCACATGAAGCCGCCCTCACCTCCCTCCTAGGAGGAAGCCAGGCCCCGCACTTCCTTTTTTGTCTGGCAGTTGGGGAAACTGAGGCCTGAGGAGAAATGGCTTCTGCAGGGTCCATGGGGCAAGAGGACCCCAATACCTGGCCTTCCACGGAGTGCAACGCAGAAGGGCTTCCTGGAGGAACCGCCCCTCCAGGGAGTCAGGGACTTCTCCACGCCAGCCCCAATGGCCCAAACTCTCCCCTAAAAAGGCCTGGGCTTACGCAGTGGCTTTTGGTGGTGATGCAAACGGCCAAGTTCAGCTGCTGTCCTTCCCCTAGCCCGCATGATTTCCAGGAAGTCATGTTGCTCTCCACTGGACTTCACCCAATGGCAGAGGCAGGAACTCTCCTGGGAATCCCAGGGCTCTGCGGGGCCGGGCCAGGGCCCAGAGGCCAGGAGGCTGCCCAAAGGACAGTCCCAGCACAGCCGGCACTCACTCTCCCCCCTCCCCCCCCCCTCCCCCATGTGGCTGGGCCCCAGAGGGAGCGGGGGAAGACTCAGTGAATGAACAAGATTATGAAATACTGGGACTTTTTTCCCCCAAAGACGTAAAGGGCCTGAAGCCTCGGTGCTGGGCTCCCCTCCTCATCGACACTCGAGAGCTCGGGGTGTCCGGACTTTGGAGAAGGAAGGCGTAACTCACACCGGTGTTTTTATTTTGTTATTTTTTAATAGATTTTTATTGATGTCAGAGAGGAAGGTAGAGGGAGAGATAGAAACATCAACGATGAGAGAGAATCATTGATCGTCTGCCTCCTGCACACCCCTCCCCCACACCCCCACTCCCTCATTGGGGATGGAGCCCACAACCCGGGCACGTACCCTGACCGGGAATTGAGCAGTGACCTCCTTATTCAGAGGTCAATGCTCACCCACTGAGCGGCACCAGCCGGGCTACATAGGGGCTGGCACGTGGTCTGGGTTTGCCAGGGAAGCTGCAGTGCCCGTGCATACAGCCAGCAGTACCTGCTCCGCTCCGGACACTGCTGCCAGCCAGGCCCTCATGAGCCACATTTGCATTTTTGCACGAATGCTCCCCATTTTACCCCAGGAGACAGAGCCCAGAGAGGTGGAGTCACTTGCCCAGAGTTACACAGCTAGGAAGGTGCCGAGCTGGGACCCCAGGCCAGGGGCGTCGGAACCCAGAAGCTGATTCCTAACTCTGCACAGAGGGAGGGAAGGAGGGAGGGAGCCGGGCACACGGTGGCTGACAGCCCCACGGCTCAGGACATTCCTCTTCCCTAAGATCCAGAGATCCAGAGATCCCCTTATTTGGGATCTGGACCCCGCTGGAGGGCTGCCCCGCCCCCAACTGCCACAGCAAAGGCAGGCTCTTGGCCTGGGGGCGCCTGTGTGTCAACCTGGGCTGTTTACACACAGGCGCCGCCAGGGAAGGACACAGAGGGAGGAACTGGAGACTTTTTACCTTATATCCTCCTTATACCTCTTTAATCTTGAACTAAGTGAATGGACCACTATCCGAAACACACCGAAGTCACAGATGAAAACATGGAACACGTTTTACTAGCCGCTAATAGGTGTGTGGTGTATCCAGCCTTGGCAGGGGGACGGCCCCAGGAGAGCAGTGGCCAGGTGTGGGCCTGACATGTCCACGTGTCTGCCCCCTCCAAGCATGTCACTACAGTAGAGGTTCCGGGGAGGCTGGGCTGTGACCTGGTGGCACCTACCCTTGGCGCTCAACTCCCAGCACATCCCCCTTGAGGCCCAGGAAGGGACCCTGCCCTCTGTGTTGCCATGGTGCCCAGGACAGAGCCACTGCCCAGCACTCTCACAGACTGGAGGGGCAAGGGCAGTGAGCAGGAGGAGGCCGGGTCCCTGTGCCTCCCCCCAGGCCTGAGCACAAACAGACACTGACCACCATGGGGGGCCGGCTGGTCTGTAGGGTTCCTAAAGGGACTTTGTGGTGGCAAAGGAAGGAAGTGAGATTGGGGAAGCAGGCTGCTCTGGGAACCAAGCACCCTCCTCTCCCCTCCTATGCTGCAGTCTTTCGCAGCAAGGGTTCAGGAATCTGGAGAAGGGCCGCGCATAAATGGGTACACTAGACAAGAGATATAAAGTTAGAAGGCATGGGGAACCAGGCGGAAACCCTTCTCTAGTGGAACGGGCTCGCCGAATCTCCGGGCCCACGGCTTTTTATTTACACACTAGGGGCCTGATGCACGATATTCATGCAAGAGTAGGCCTTCCTTCCCCTGGCTGCTGGCAAGTACCTGAGATCCAGTTTTTTCTTGCAGCCCCAGAAGGTCATCCAGAGGTCTAATTAGCATATTATGCTTTTATTATTATAGATTTTGTCCTTTAGCAAAGCAAACATACATATCAAAGGTAAGGTTTGGTAAACAGTAAAAGATTATCAGGTTAGGGGAACCCCTGAGCCATTCAGCCAACATTGTCTCCACAGAACAATTGGTGCATAGCTTTTAGCCCTTGCTAAAAGCCCCAAGGTCACCAAAACCGGTTTGGCTCAGTGGATAGAGCATCGGCCTGTGGACTGAGTGGTCCCAGGTTCGATTCTGGTCAAGGGCATGTACCTCGGTTTCGGGCGTGTCCCCAGTAGGGGGTGTGCAGGAGGCAGCTGATTGATGTTTCTAACTTTCTATCCCTCTCCCTTCCTCTCTATAAAAAATCAATAAAATATATTAAAAAAAAAAAAAAAAGCCCCAAGGTCCATCAGCCTTCTAAAGGACTTTTTGCATAATTATGACCTGCTGGTCTTATGACCTCCAGCACTCCTGGGCAGTGGTGAGGGGCCCTTCAAGGGGGGCTGTCCTCGTGTACAGGGATCCTGTGAGGTGCAGGGCCAGGCAGGAAGGGGCCTGCAGCCGTGGGGCAGGGTTCAGGCCTAGCTCTGCACTTTCCAGCCACAAGCCTGTAGGCCAGGTCCTTCACCTCTCTGTGCCTCAGTTTTTCCAGCTGTGAAACGGGGCGCTGTCTGTGACTCCCAGGCTGGGGAGGGTGACGTAAAAGCCAGCCATAAAGCCAGGCCCCTGGCCCCGCTGTGACTGCATGTTCCCAGGGGCCTGGACTGGCCATGGTCTGCAAGAAAATGCTGGGAAGACCCTGGGTGCAAGGCTGGGGGGGAACTCTGAGTGGCAGCAAACCCGAGGTGAGTGGGGCAGTGCGTGGGGAGGCCCCAGGAGGACTGAGCAGCCTCCTCAAGGTGCAGGGGGTCACTGAGGCGGACACCACGCGGTCTCCCTGAGCTTCCAGGTTCGGAGACAGGAAGTCAGAGTTTCCTGGCAGGAACTCCATGCCTGGCAGGCCTGGTGCGTGTTCCTGTGAGCCCGGCCGCGGCTGGGGGCTGGAGTCAGCTTCCCAAGGCCAAGTCGGGATGAGCCGCTCCCAACGAGGGTGCAGTTGGGGAGGCTGGGGGCCACGGGGCTGGCTGAGGTGGGGACACCCTGGGTGCTTCCGGCCCAGGGCTCTGGCCATTGGTCATTCTGGCCCAGGGGTAGGTGGGGGCTATGCCCAGGACCCTGCCACCCTCCCTGGTACCAGGTCCCATGAGGCCCTGCAGAGAGCCCAGAGAACTTGGCTCCTGTGGTCCAGGCCAAGCGTGGGCTAGGGCCTGGCTCCAGAGCTGCTTCCGGGCTTGCTGGCCAAGTTGTCTGGCTAATAAGGAAGTGTGTGTGTGAATGTGCGTGTGTGTGTGCATGTGCGTGCGTGAATGTGTGTGTGTGTGTGCGTGTGCGTGTGTCCCTGGAATGTGCTGGCCCTGGTCCACGTGGAGGACGGAGGGACTGTGCCCGTGTCTGTGGTCCTCCGGGGGCAGGACGGCCCGGCTGCGGCCCATCCAGCGGGCTCCTGGCCCTGCCTCTGCCTGGCACCCTCCTCCCTGGCGGTGCCCGCTCCTCCCTCTGCTGGCCTCCCCCCTGTGCCCATGTTCCCGGGCTCCTCCATGGACAGGGTTGTCCTGCTGTCCAACCCTGAGCTGAGGGGCCTGGAGGCGGGGCCTGCCCCGTGAAGTTTGGGGGCTCCGGCCCAGGCCCCTCTGGAGGGCATGAGGCCGTGCCCAGGGCAGCCTCCAGCCCAAGCGCAGTCCTGGGGTAAGCCCAGCCTGGGCTCGCACCCTCTGTGGGTCCCCTCCCCGTGGCTGAGGATCCAGGCCACCTGTGCAGGCACCTGGTGTGCGGCAGGGCCAGCCCACACTCTGCTGGCCGTCCCCCCCACCCCCACCCACACACACACGCACAGGACTGCTGGTCAGTGGCAGTTCTGGAATATTCCCTGCCCCACCCCCAACCTGGAACCTGAGAACTCCAACCTCTCCTCTTCCTCATTCCACCCCACCTACCCCACCCACCCCACCTGATTCCCACCAGGGAGGTCTGGGCACTCCCTCTCCCCCCCACCCCACCTCTAGCCCCTGAGCACCCATGGAGGGGGCAGCCCCTGGTACCTGCTCCCACCCCCTGCGGCCCCACCCGGACTCAGCCCTGGCTGTGCTGCAGCCCCGGGGAGGGAGCAGGTACCAGGGGCTGCCCCCTCCATGGTTGCTCAGGGGCTCTGCTCAGTGCCGGTCTGCAGTGCGGGAGGTGGGCCCGGAGGGTCTGGAGACGCACTGGCCCCTGGTGCGGCCCTGCGGCCTTTCAGGACCCTCGGCCTGTGCTTGGGAGACAACTTCCTCGGGCTCCCGAGGGGCCTGGCTCCAGAGGGGTAAGCTGAGGCCCAGCAGGGAAGTCCTGCCCCCTGCAGTTACCTGCTCCCTCCCGCAGTCATGGTCAGGGCCAGGCTGAGAGCCAGTGGGGCCTTCTGTGCGGGGGGGGGGGGGGGGGGGGGGCGCGGGGGGCGGGAAGGAGGGGAGGCCTCTACTGCTGCCTGTCTCCTGTCAACCCCTCACCTCCATGCCCAGGTTCCTGCCAAGCTGAGGTTGCCAATGCAAATGGGGTTCCCAGCAGCCTCGCCCAAAGGCTGGAGTCAAATTTCAGTGCCGCTTTTGGCTTTTGGTGAGAGGATGGGGTGAGGAGGGTGCAGGTGCCCAATGGAGGGATCTCCTTTCAGCGCCCCCTCCGAGGCCAGGCCTGTGGCGTCAGCCCCCCTCCCCCCCCCCCCCCCGCAGGGTCTCACTTGCCTGGCAGGAGCCCCACAGCCTGAAGTCCCTCGTGTCTAACCCAATCCCTTACGCTGCACAACAAACCTTGGCGGTTCCTTGTCTCCCGGGCCCCCCGCTGAGTGGGGCTCCCAGCACCTGAGGGCGGGAGCCTGTTTTGCCGGCAGCCACAGGTGTGGGCCTTCCCAGCTCTGGGCCTGCCTCCGTCTCTGCATCCACGAAATGGGGCCACAGAGCCTTCCCTGGCACACGGGCCCAGACCTGCTCCCGGCCACCTCGGCCTGCCTTTCTTAGGGGAACACCATTGTAATTCGTGTTTATTTTTTAAAAATATATTTTATTGATTTTTTAACAGAGAGGAAGGGAGAGGGATAGAGAGTTAGAAACTTAGATGGAAGAGAAACATCGATCAGCTGCCTCCTGCACACTCCCCTACTGGGGATGTGCCCGCAACCAAGGTACATGCCCCTTGACCGGAATCGAACCTGGGACCCTTCAGTCCGCAGGCCGACGCTCTATCCACCGAGCCACACCGGTCAGGGCTCGTGTTTATTTTTCAAAACTCTGTGTCTCGTGCTCAGACAGGGGTGGTGCCGGGCAGCAGGGACGGGAGCCCCTGCCCCACGCTCCCCCGCAAATGCCTGAAATGCCTCTCTCACTGCTGTCCCTTCTGGCCCAGCGGCCACGCGTGGCTGAGGATGGAAGTTTCATGACTCAGTGCTTAGACGGGGCAGGGCTGGGAGTGCCTCCCTGGCCCGGGGGACAGTGGCTGAGCCGCCACCTCCTGCAGCGCCCCCTGAGGTCAGCTCTGCTCCCCGGAGCACTAGATGCAGGTGATGAGCAGGTCCACGGAGGCGGGCACCGGGATCTCCGCAAAGAGCACGTGGCCCCCCGCGGGGCCGGCGGGGCCCGCGCTCAGCAGGTCCTGGGCGCGCTGCAGGAGGCGGTGGTTCCGCCCGCGGCCCAGGCGGCGCAGCGCCAGGATGGCCAACACGTGCTCCCGCCTGCAGAGACACGGGCCCTGGTTGGAGACCCAGCACCTCCAGGGTCACCCCAGGCCCCGGGTGAGGGGAACCCCTGCTGGGGCTGGTCTGAGAGAGGGGGGGAGGGACGGGGGGCGGGGCAGTGCTCCTGGAGGAGCTGGCTGGCTGTGGAGGGTCCGGCAGGTGGAGAGAAGGGGCCGCCAGCTGGGGTACGGCCTAGGCAGAGGTTCAGGAAACGCTGGGGTGGGGAGGAGCGAGGGAGGAGGGATGCGTATGCAGAGGGCGGCGGGCCAGGAGCATCACGGGCCTGGGAAAGGAGGGCCGTCTTGAGAGCACTGTGCCGGGAGCCCAGCCAGGCAGCAAGGAGAAAGGCCGGTGGAGGCGGGGGTGGAGGAGGCCTTGTTAGTCACCCCTTCCCGGCCAGGGCACCCCGCCTCCAGGAGCTTGGGAGGGCAGGGCCACTGAGGGTAGGGGAACCCCACGGGGCCAGGAGGGGAGCCCCAGAGCGCTGAGGGTGGCCACTCTGAGTCAGTCAGAGAGACAGAGCCAACTGGGCAGGAATGCTCCCCGCTTGGGGCTCCGGGAAGGACCCTGCACCCTACCATCCCATCTCCAAGGCCAGGAGCTGGGATTTCCATGGTTTGATGACTCACCCCTCCCCCGGGCCCCCCCCCAATCAAAGTCTCTTTCCTCCTGGCAGGGCTTCCAGAGCGGGGTTTGTTCCCCAAAACTCCCCCGCGGGGGTGGGGAGGACATGTCTCCACCATCAGACACTGAAGAGGGCCCGGACCCCGCTCAGATTCCAGGAGTACCCCATCCCACCACAGGACTGAGTGAAAGCCACAGAGAGTAGATGATGAGGTAGGGAGCCCCCTTTCCAGGCGCCCCCCTCCCATGAGCTCGCATCACCCTCGGGCTCCTCACCTGCCCACCTAAGCCTCAGGGATGGGGCCCTTGGGAAGGCACGAAGGACCCGCCCCAGGGCCCGCAGCGCTGTGGGAACCCTGGGCAGCCGCAGGGTACAGACCTGATGTCGGGGTAGCTCCCGATGAGCGCCTCCAGGTGCCGCTGGATGTCGTCTTTGTGGGTCTCACCCAGGATGTCAGCCACGCACGGGATCGCCTGGTCCAGCCACGTGGCCTCCGAGCCCTGCGGAGGCAGGGAGTCGAGCCTGTGGGGCTGGCCACCTCCCGGGGACCCCTTTGCGGCCCTGCCTGCAGCCCCTCCATCGTGCACCGCTGGCCTTTCGCAGCCCCCACCGCGACCCCTTCCTGGGGTAGACGGGCCACAGCACAGCAGCCATCACCTGCCCTGACAGGGACAGCTCAGGGTCTCCCCGCCTCTGCTCAGAGGGTAAACTGAGGCCCAGCCGGGAGTGCTGCCTGGAGTCAGGCCCGCAGCCAGGCGAGGGTGGATGTGTGGGGAGGAGGCCCTCCGCTCCCCAGGCGGGAGGTCGGGTGGAGGGAAGGCCTCCCACAGCCCCGCCCATCAGATGCAGTTGCCACCCTCGCTCTGGGAGCCCCACACAATGTATGTAAATATATGCAAATGTATGCGCCGCGCCGCCCCGGCCCCGCCCCTCTCGCAGAGGCCCAGCTGTGAGTAAAGAGCCCGCGGCCCCAGAACCCGCCGAGGGGAGGGGAGGGGAGGGGAGGGGAGGGGAGGCGAGGCCGGCAGGCAGCCGCTCACCAGGCCCCGGAAGGTGTCGCCGATGGCCTGGGCGTCCTGGCCCATCTTCTGGGAGCCGGTCAGGCGCTCGGCGCCCCGGAGCCGCTCGCGTGGCCTCAGCGCCTGCGCCAGGTACTCGCGGACCACGTAGCGGTGCGCCTCCTGCAGAGTCTCCTGGGGGGGGGGCGGGGCGGGTCAGGGGTCAGGGTCAGGGTCAGAGTCCAGGCTTTGGGCAGGAACCCACCAGGGCCACGCTCCTCCCAAGTACCTGGGCGCGAGGTGGCGCCACGCGCTCCAGGTGGCCGGCAAAGGCCACCACCTTGTCCATGAGGGGCCGCAGCGCGTCCTGCGTCAGCCAGGCCTTGGTGCACAGGAGCCTGAAGAGCGGCTGGGCGAGGACGAGGGGGGTCTTCCAACTGTGCCCCCCAGCCACTAGCGCCTCCCCTGGGAGCCGTGCGGGGCTCCTGACAGCCAGGCAGGCGAGGCCAGTCTGTCAACAGGAAGAAACCCTGGGGGTCTCTCTGACCCCCTTCTCCACACAGTGGCCGGGCACCCCTGCTGCAGTCATGCCTCCGGGGCTTTCCCAGGAACCGTGGGCTCCAGGGGCTCGGGTTTGGGGTTGAGCCTGCAGCCAGGTCTTGCTGGGTAAGGGGCCTGGTTTCTTTCTTTTTTATTTGATTTTATTTTTATTTATTTTTTTAAGTGATAACGTTTTTAAATATATATATATTTATATATCTTGATTTCAGAGAGGAAGGGAGAGAGAGAAACATCAATGAGAGAGAATCATTGATTGGCTGCCTCCTGCACACCCCCTACTGGGGATGGAGCCTGCAACCCAGGCATGTGCCCTTGACCAGAATCGAACCCAGGACCCTTCAGCCTGCAGGCCAGCACTCTGTCCACTGAGCTAAACCGGCTAGGGCTCTTCTTTTAAAAAAATATTTTATTAATTTCAGAGAGGAAGGGAAAGGGAGAGAGAGGTAGAAACATCAATGAGAGAGAATCATTGATCGGCTGCCTGCTCCAGGCCCCACACTGGGGATGGAGCCTGTAACCTGGGCATGTGCCCTGACCAGGAATCGAACCATGACTTGGTTCCTAGGTCGATGCTCAACCACTGAGCCACACTGGCCGGGCAGGCCTGGTTCCTTGACCTACAGTCTCCAGGAAGTGGAGACTGACCATCCCTGCCCAGCTGGGTCCTCGCCTGGGTCACCTGCCCCACACCGCCCCTGAAACTGCCCCTGGAGTAAATGAATGCTGTGACTTGGGCCCCAGACCCCAGGGTGCAGGGGCCACTCCCTGGGTGTGGAAAGTGGGCAGAGGGGCCCGTGCCACTCACCTGCACGTCGTGCTGCAAACCCTGGAGCAGCCGCTTCTGGAAGATGCCGGTGGCAGCCACGAGGGGCTGCTCCAGCTCCGTGAAGGCTCCTGGGAACCTGGCCAGAAGGTTGGTCCTGGGGAGGGGCCAGGACAGGTTACTAAGTAGCAAGGGTGGCGGACAAGGCCTGGCATCAGTCATGCGGGCTAGGTGCCATGCAACTTCATCCCTTAGACTATAATGCAAAGGGCCTGGGGCCACGCAAGGTAGGAACCCTGGGAGCAGAGCCAAGTGAGGGCACGGCACCAAAGCCCCAGGAGCCAGTCATGGGAGCGCAGTGCATGGGGGGCATGGGGGGGCTGGGGGGGCCCCACTGCACGCAGAGCGCCCCTGCGGCAGCTCTAGGCCAACCCGGGATAGTGCAGCCCAGCCCAGCCTGGCACAGGGGCCCTCCTTGGAGCCTCAGGACCGCCCCCCTGAAGGTGCCAATGTCCCATTTCCGTGTGGAGGCAGTTGAGGGCTAGGCTATGCCCAGTGCAGGGACACAAAGGGCGGCTAAAATGCCATCAGGGCTGGGCCAGAGGCTACCTGCCCAGGGGTAGAGAAGGGTCCCTGGGGCTGAACGGACAAGCCGGACCCAGATCAGAGACAAGAGAGTCGTTTCTCACTGTGGTCTTGCTGTGGATTCCCGAGTCCGGCTGCAGCACGTACTGGCTGCAGACGGTGGGCAAGTGGCATTTCTTTTCTAAGCCTCTCAGTACACACAGTGCACGGGGGGCATGTGTCCCTCTGGGTCCCTCTCAGGACACAGGGACGCCGCCCTTGGGTGAAATGCACCGGCGGGTAAAGCACTGGCACGGTGCCTGGCACATCCCCAGTGTTCCTGAAGCCGCTATGCACGGACCCCCGAAGGCACTGAGTCCCAGGGAGCCGTGGTCTGACCTCCACGGGAGAGGTCAGGAAAGGAGGCGCAGAAAGCGGAAGTGACTTATCTCAAGGCACGCAGCCAGCAATGGCCGAGCTGGGATCTGAACCCAGGACGGCTCAGTCTGTGTCCACAGTTGCTGGCTGCCCTGCAGCAGCGGTGCCTCCACAACGGAGGACACTGAGCCTTGGCCTGGGGTTGAAGGCACAGAATGGGGGCAGCACTGCCTGCCCAGAGGGAGGGCCTCTGGCTTCGGGGGGGCAGAGGGACCCAGGCCCCACGCCCAGCATAGCCTCGCTTCCCAGAAAGGGGAGTGTCCTAAGGAGAAAGAAGGCTGCTGGGAAGCAGGGAGGAGAGAAATGGAGCCACATTGGCAGGATGTGGGCCGGGTTGGCAACAGACAGAGACCGCCGGCTGGAACGTCTCAGCCGCTGCTCAGCCTTGGAACTCTCTGCATCTCTTCCGGGAACTCGGCTCCGCGGTGCCCAGGGGGCCCACAGCGGGGACCGGGGCAGGTGAGGGGCATTTCTGGAGGCCTCCCGGGAATTCCCCCTTATGCCGGGGTTCAAATTTGTCTCCTTTGCATGCGCCTTCCGTGTCCCGATTTCCAGAGTTCGCGCGCCCCCTGCTGACCGTGCTGGGCACCGCGCCGAGGAGGAGCGGGAGACCCACCTGAGCTCCTCGAAGGCGTTGATGTAGGCGCCCAGGTGCGGCTCGCTCACCGCCTCCGACTCCAGAAAAGTCTTTTCAAACCTGTGGGCGGGGAGCGCAGAGGCCTTGGGGGGCCTTCCTGGCCGCGCTAGGACCCGGGTCCTCCTTCCCTTCAGGACCACCCTCCCCTCCAGTCCCCATCCAAACTCCGGGCCTTGGGATGAGGCTGCCCCCCCACACACACGTGTCCGGATCGCCCACTCTGAGCAAACAGGCTGGGCTCTACCCGGGGAGACACCACCCACCCGCCCTGGCCGAGGATGGCGCGCACCTGGGCAGGAAGTGGCCGAGCGCCCGCGCGCAGATCCGCAAGGTGGTGGCCTCCAGCTCCGCCGAGATGGCCCCCGCCGCCTTCACGTGCTCTGCCACCAGCTGGGAGCGAGGCCATGCGTGAGCCCGCCTCTGAGCCCTGGACCCCGAGGCCCCAGTCCCCCAGCTAGTGGCTCCAGCCCGCCCTGCTGTCTCACATCTCGGCTCCAGCTTCCAGCCGCCTCAGCGTGGGGGCCAACTGGGAGCTGTGGCCTGGCGTTCCCTGCCTGGCCATCCTCCCCACGTGGGCCTTCAAGCTCCCGTCTGAGTTGGGGAGGGGGTACTGGATTTTATAGCTTTTGGTGTCCTTACTTCGAGGGGGACACCCAAACACCGCCTGGGGCCCAACACAGGTCCCCGCCTCAGCCCCCCCCCCCCCCACCGGGCCGCACCATGTGGATGTCGATGGACAGCGACGAGTGGTACCGGCCTTGCAGCACCTCTGGGGCCACGGCGGCTGCCCAGCGGCTCTGCTCCAACTTCAAGATGCTCTCGAAGCAGCTGGCGATCTTGGTCTTGGGGGGGAAGGGGGTGGGGAGGGCGGGGAAAGGGCGCGGTGAGACCCTCCCGGGAGGAGATCGGTGTCCCCTACTTCAGGAGCCGCACCGCGCGTCCTTGGGGACAAGGGCCACCTCGCCAGGGCTCAGGCCGCGGGGAGCCCTGCATGGCGATTCTGGGCAGCCTGGGCGCTCAGCGTAGGCCCGCCCCCTGCCGTCTAGCCACGCCCCGCCTCACCTCTAGGAAGCTGGTGTAATCGCTCTCCAGTTGGGCCCACACTTCTGGGGCCAGGAGCGGGGGCAGTGGCTCCGTGGACAGAGTCAGGTCCGGAGCGCCCAGGAAATCAGGACTGGAAGGCAGGACGGGGGTGATGAGGCAGCGGCTGCCCCCCACGCCCCACTGGCTGGGCTCAAAGGGTAACACTATCACCACCATCCCCGCAGAGCCCCAAACCTGGGTCTCCAATCTCACCCCGCCTCACCCCCAAGCTTCTCCCTGCCGGGGTTCCTGGCTCCGGTCCAATCAGCTGTGTGCGCACAGAACGCACAGGAACGGCTTCCACGTGGACCTTGGCCAGGCCGCCTCGGAAGTGACCTCTACCCTCATGGTCGGAGTCCACCCCAAACTGAGCTCTAAGCGGCCCAGTGCCACGCAGCTCAGGCACCTGTCGCTCTCCAGCCCACCCCAGGGAAGCCCAGAGAGGGGCGCGTGTCTCTGAGAACACACCCAGGACCCTCCCCCCACGCGCTCTCCCGCCTGTGGCTGCGGGCGCTCAGCCAGAGGTGATCCACCCGTCACCCTGCAGAGCCGGGGTGGGCCGGCCTGTGTCCTGCTCCTCGGGGGCATCGGAGGAGAGCCTGAGGGTAACATCCAACCCACCCGAGCAGTGTGAGCCCGCATTGCGTCCTGCCTGGAGGGTGCCCTTTTCTGAGTCGCCTAGAGGCACCCTGAGGACTAGCATAGGCCCTCTAGCTGGGTTCCCTGCCCAGGTAGGAACGTCCCCCTGGCGCTCTCCAGTTTGGGGAGCCGGCGCCTGGGTGGGCCTGGTGAAAACACTGGTAGGGCACACCGGGGCCTAGAACCGGAGGCAAGGATCCGAGAGCCTTCGGGACTCCCCCGCCATCACCAGCCCGCGCCCAGGAAGGAAGGGCAGGAGGAGGGGCCGCCCCTGTGGCCGCCGGGGGCCCTCACCTGCCGTAGACATTGGCGGCCCAGTCCAGCAGGATGTAGAGCTGCTCGCAGCCGCGGGCGTCCCGCGCGAGCTCCTGGAGGCGCTGGGCCACGGCGCCGTGGTAGGCGCGCAGGTAGGTCTCCCAGGCCGGGAAGCCGGCGGCCGCGTACGCGGGCTGCACCTCCAGCCGCACTTTCTGCAGGTCGCGGCGAACCAGGCCGCCCAGCTCGGCCAGCAGGCGCGCCAGGCCCGACGCCCCCTCCGCGGCCTCCCCGGCCTCCCCGGCGCCCGCCCGCTGCACGCGCTCCTGCGCGCTCCGCCGCACCGCGTCCTCCCAGTGCTGGCGCCAGCGGCGCGGCGTGCGCAGGAAGTCGCCGTCGGCGGGGGAGCCCGGGTGGGCCTCCTCCTCGGCGCGCACGACGTGGGCCAGCTCGGCCAGCGCGTCCGCGGCCACGCCGTCGGGGCCCAGCGTTTCGCGCACGATGGCGCGGATCTCCGCGCCCAGCCCGTCGTAATGCAGGCACACGTCCATGGCCCGCCGCGCGAAGCCCGTGGGGTCGTGCTCGAAGGTGTGCGACGCTTTCTCCGCCACCAGTCGCGTCTCCAGGCGCTGCAGCTGTTCGAAGGCCGCCAGCAGCTGCCACTCGGTGATGAGATCCGCCACGGATTTGCCTTTTCGCCAGGAGGCAGGAGAGGGGCAGTGAGGGCGCCTGCAGCCCCCAGTCTGACCCCGGAGCGGCGCTGCCTGGCCCCAGAGCTCGGCTGAAGGCCGCTCCAGGAGCAACATCCCCAACCGCCGGGACCCCCAGAATCACGTTTGAAGAGGCAGAACCCCAGGCCCAAGCCTGGCTGCAGACAGCATGTGGATCAGCCCCTGCACCCCCCCTCCGCCCCTGCTCCCGCCACCCCAGCGCTGCTGAGCCTCATCTGGGCCTCAAGTGCAGCCCCTCCTGCAGGTCCAGGGGTCAGACTGCAACGCCCAGGCTGCTGCTCCTGCTCGGGGCCAGCCCCCGCTCTGGGAGCCGCTACCTCCCCCTGTTCCCCCTTCAGGGCCCAGCACCTGTGTGTCCTCTCCTGGGCCCCTCCAGGCCACCGTGGCTCCCAGCAAGCTCTGTGACCCCGTGACCTAAGAGGGCGGGGCCTTGCCCATCACTCTGGTTGGGCCAGGAGCCAGGGAGGCTGGAAGAGGCCAGGGCTCTGGAGCCGCAAATCTGCATTCAAACCCCATTTCTCCCCGTCCCAGCTGTGAGCCGTGAGAGTCACTTCATCTCTCTGAGCCTCCCTCTCCTGCGCCATTGGAAATGCCAGAGGAATTTAAAATGCAACTGTGCGGGGGTGGGGGGCAGCCCGCCAGGCCCCGGCTCCGCTGTCCGCCCTCTGGCCTCAGTTTCCTCCCAGACTTAGTGCTGTGGGTGCAGCCCTCACCTGCCTCGGGTTCCGGCTCCTCCGGCTCCTCCCTGGGGGAAGCCTGCCGGCCGACACCGTCAGTGGCCCTGGAGGGCTCCTCGGGGCCGTGGCCCGGCCCTGGCACAGCAGGGGCCTGGCACTGGCCCACAGCTGGCCTGTCGTCCTGGGAGCGCCGCAGGGACCGGAACAGGAAGCGGGAGCTGCGGCGGAGCAGGCCTGGGTCCTCCTCCGAGGCGCGGCCCGCGGCCCGCTGGCTCACCCGGGAGAAGGCCCGCCGGAAGGTGCCCAGGCCTGGCACCAAGGCCTCCCGCTGGGCGCTGGGCGCTTCCCCGCTGCTTGCCCGCCGAGTGCCCTGCGCGGGGGGCGGTGGCTCCCCGGGCTCCTTGGGGCTGTGCAGCTCCAGCGCAGCGGCCGCTGTCCGAGGTGTGGTCAGCATCGCAGCCGCAGGAGAGCTGGGGACGAAGAGGAGGCGCAGGAGGCCTGAGGGTGCCCGGCCACGGGGAGCGGCACAGAGCCCATGAGCGCCCTGCGGGGCCTGGTGGGGGCCCAGCCGCGGGGTCAGGGAAGCTTCCCCCAGGAGGTGAGCCCCGGGCTGTCAAAATGGCGTGTCACCAGGCAGCTCTCAGGCCAGTGCTGTGTGCCAGGCTGCAGCCAGCGCGGAGAGGTAGCCACTTCCTCCAGGAAGCCCCCCGGACACCCCCTCCAGGGCTCTCCCCCAGGTGCCCGTCCTCACCGCTCTGCCAGGCCAGACCCTCCAGCAGAGTTGGCGAGGGGAAATGGGCATGCAGTTCCCGGGGCCCAGCCCGAGCCACGGTCCCCTGGGCTGGACCCAGCAACCACATCCAGGACTTCCTGGACCGCAGGTCCTCAGGCCTGAAATGCCAACCACCACCGCAGCGTTCACCGCCCCCCAGGTCCAGCTCACCCCACGCGGCCTGCCAGGCCTAACTGCTTCTGCTCAAGGGGCACTCAGACCCTCCTGGGAGGCCCCTTTCCCAGGGGAGTCGGAACCAGAGGGAGGAGGGGTCAGCTTGAGGGCATTGGAGGAGGCAGCTTATCGGGGACTCGCAGCAGGCCGGGGGAGTGGTGGGAGGGGCCCTGGTCTATATTTAACTAGGAGCTGGGGGTGCCCAAGGCAGTTTCTCACCCATTACATCTGCCCCCATAGCAGGGGAGAAGAGGGTCCCTAGGCTCTGGGGGTGCAGACCAGAGGCTGGCCCTGCCCACCCAGAGCTTGGGTTGCCCCCACCCAGGCCCCCAGGCTCTGGCACATTCCCTTTCAGCCAGCACGGCTGTGCGTGGCTTCCAGGCTCTGGGTTAAGCTCTGGGAGGGAGAGGAGAGAGCCTTTGTGCCGGCGGGACAGGAAGGGGGTCCCAGCAGGGCTGTGTGGAGGGGCTTAGCCTCAGAGAAACGGGGGCAAAGGAAGGGCAGGACCTGCTGAAGTCACTGACCACGAGGCTGAGCCCCAGCGCAGTCCCAGCTCCCTCACCCCCACAAAGGCCAGCTGAGGACCAACACCCGGTGCTGGCACATCGGGCAGGAACTGGCCCTCACCCACCCCATCCAGGGGCCAGCAGAGGCCTACCTTCCTCTCGCAGAGGCTGCGGGCAGCTGGCTGGAGGCCCTGCTGAGGGAGGGGCAGGCCAGGTGGCTGAAGGCGCCTTGTGAGCCCCGCCCCGGCCACAGGTCGCGGTCCTCCCTGGGGCCAGGGCTCAGTGACCCTGCCCTGACTCAGACCCACCCACACAGGCAGGGAGCATTACCACGGGAGCCAGGGTCCCCTGCTCTCCCCACTCCCTGCGCCCCTCAGCACCCAGCAGGGGCAGGCGTGGCGGTGAGGACCGTGCCAGCTGGCAGAGGGGCCCAAGGTGCGGGCAGCTCCCAGATGCCAGGAGGGGGGTCAGACTTGAGGGTCTCCCCGGAGCCTAGAGGCAGATTCTGGGGGGTAGCTGGGGACTGGTCTCCTGGGAGGTTACTTGGGGCCCAGCCTGCTCAAATCAGAGCTGCAGCCAAGGTCCATGGGGCCCAGCCGGTCCCCCAGCCCTGCGGCCCTGCTCCTGCAGCTCCCCAAGCCATTCTGGACCTCCCTGAGGCACACGGCGGCCGGCCACTCCCCTGCTCTAAGCCCCACAGTGGCTCCCACCGCTCGGGCCACGCCCCAGCCCACAGCGCGGCAGCTGAAGCCCAGCATCGGGGAGACCTTCAGCCTCACCTGCAGCGCCCTCACCTGCACCCACAGCTCCGGCAAGTCCCGCCTCCCTGCCTCTGCGCCCTCTCTCGGCCTCCCCTTCTTTGGTCTCCAAATCTGACCTGGGTTCAGGACCCAGGGGTGCTGGTGCCCCGCTGCCGTCTGAGGGGCCCTTGGACTGTGCTGCACCACCTGTCGGCTCAGGGGCACTTGGGACTGTCCCCTCCTCCTGGCCTGAGAGCCTCTGAGCACCGGCCGCCTTCCCGTAACCCCGGAGCCAGCCTGGAGGAGGAGTGAACCCTCAGTGTCAGGTCGCCCCTGCCTGGCCCCCACTGGCCTCTGCGCCTCCCTAGGGCATCTCTCTGGCTCCCTGCCCCATTGCCCTGAGTGTCCAGAGGCCCAGCTCCTGTGTCTGGGGCGCAGCTTCAAGGCCCAGGAAACCCAGACCCAGCCTGAGCCCTGGCCCCACACTCCCCCGGTTAGGCCAGCGCAGCTGCAGAGCCAGCGGGAGGGGCGGCACTGCCACCCAGGAGACAGGGGCATTGGGAGCTCCCATCGGGTGCCACCCGACGGTGACCAAGAAGTGAGGTCTGGGCTTCCTCCCTTCCCTACCCCCCGCCTCGACGTCCACCCCTGTTCCCAGGCCTGCCCTCCCACCCTCCTCGTCTTCCCTCAGTGCCCATCCCACCCCCAGCCTCCCACCTGCCCTGGGCTGAGCCATCACCCCGCCCTTGAAAGCTCCACACCAGCCACTTCAAGCAGGTGACTGCTTGCACCCTGGGCCATACCCCAGGCGGCCGCGTCTCCCTCTCACCTCCCGCCTGCCATCCCCCATCACCTGGTCACAGGTCCTACTTCCTGGGCCCCGGATCCTTTCTCCTCAGAGCAGCTGGTGGAGAGAAGGGGGGTGGGGGATCCTGCCGAAACATAAACCTCCCTTGAAACCCTTCCTTGCAAGCTAAGCTAAGAGCCTTCTAAAAATAAGACAGGTGTGTTCTCACCATACTAATCCACATTTGTCTGTTAACGCCATAAGGCAAGAAAAAGAAATAAGAGGGAGAAATATTGGGAAGCACCTGATAAAACCGTCATTATTCATAGGAGATACGATCGTCTGCTTAGCAAAGAGCTTTCCCATCCCCCAGGAAAACCTGTGACTCCCCGTAGATAGCCACAAACACATCCTAGTAAGACCCTCGGGGCTGCTGTCACTCAGAGAAGCAGACTCCCCTTAGCTGGCGCTCAAGCCCCTCTGGCTTCCTCCCCCACTCACCACCTCTGAGGTTCAGAAGCACTCACCTCTCCCCCAATTTGCACGGCTGTGCCCTCTGCCAACAGGGACCTCCCCCAGCTGCCAGCTCCTTCAAGGCTCAGCACAAGGGACTCCTCCTCCAAGAAGCCTTCCTGGACCAGCTGCACCGCAGAGCGTGGTCAGCACCTCCCGCTCCGAGTCTGGTCTGGCCCTGGCATACCTTCTCCCGTCACTCAGGGACAATTACAGGGTCTGGGCATCTGCCCTCTGACCGGGACCCCCTCAGGGCCTGACCCGTTGGGCAGGCGCCCAAGGAAACAGATAAGCAATCTAAGGTGGGAGCGTAAGCCCGTGTGGGGCCCACACTTCTGTGCGTTGGCCTAAGTGTGTCCCCTCGTGTGCGCCTCTGACCTAGGACATATGTGCCTCAGGCGGCCTGCGAGTGCTCTCCCCGAGTCCGTGTCTGTACGTGCCTGCGTGCGTGTCTTTATGTCCCTGTCTGCCTGCCTGAGCGTGTCCACTGTGACTTAGCTGGCGCGCTGGCCTGGGCTCCGACTAGAGCAGAGGCCGTTGGCCCGGAAGGCCACTGGGAGGCCCGGAATGGTCCTCAGTCCCCGAGTCCCCGCCCACCGGCCACGGCACCCCTGTGACCCTCCTGCTCCACCTGCATGGGACGTACCTGCTGAGGACGGAGACACTGGGCCCTGACAGGAGTGGCCACCAGGAGAGGCCGCTGAGCGGGCCCTCGGAGCTGGCCAGCGGCGAGGCCTCTGCAGCAGCCAGAGCCAGTGACAACAGCTGGGACTTCCCAGCTGCAGCCAGCAACCAGCCACTGCCTTGCCCACCGGCCCCACCCCCAGCCCCACCCTCCCCCACCCCACGCTTTCACTTTCAGAAGCATTCCAGCCCCTGCCTTTCCAGCGCAATCTCCCCAACCTTTGAGTCCCGGCAGCCAGCCCGGGCGCAGGCTGAGGCTCAGGGACCAGGGGGCGGCTCCGGAGCAGTGGACGCCGCTGGGGCCAGCTCTCACTGCCAGCTCCTCCTGGTCAGCCCCGGGCCAGCGGGGGACCCCCGCCCACTGCCCCCTCCAGGACAGAGGTGCCAGCACCAGGCCTGCCTGCCAGACCCAGGCTCGCCCCAGGGGCCCTGCCTGAGAGCCAGGAGAGCAGAACCGTGGGCCTGGCTGGCGGGGGCAGAGGGGAGGGGGACGTGGGGGGGGGGACTCGGTGACAGCACTGGTGCGCTGGGAGCCACGCGCCAGCACAGAGGGTGCAGGAGCTGGAAGGGGAGGCCCTAGGGCTGAGGCGGCGGCTTCCTGGGCAGGGGTCCGCCTGGGAGCGGTGTGTGGGGGCAGGCCCAGGACTCCCCAGGCTCAGGCTGAAGAGCTTCGTGGGAGGGAGGGTCACTGAGACTTCCCAGAAGAGGCGGCCCCCCGCCCTGCCGCGGGGGATTCCGCCCGGAGCGGCCCCGGAAAAAACCTAGGGAAAATCCAGGCAGGACAGGTCCAGGCCTGTCCCACCTGGGCTGGAGCCACCAGGGAGGGGGACAGAGCGGGGCGCTGGGAGGACGGAGACAAGCCGTGGGCTGGTGTCCGGAGGCCCGCAAACACACACGGTGTCTCTCCCGGCGCTGGAGGCTGGAGGGCGGGGCCCAGGTGTGCGCAGGGCTGGTGTCTCCTGAGGCCTCGGCCCTCGGCTTGAAGGTGGCCGTCTTCTTCCCGTGTCCCCGCGTGGCCTTCCTTCTGTACGAGTCTGTGTCTCCTCCTCTGATAAGGACACCGGCCATGTTGGGTTCGGACCCACCCTGCGGGCCTCATTTTAACGTAAGCATGCCTAGGGACCCACTCCGCAAATGCAGGCGCCTTCGGAGTTACGGAGACTTGCGGGTCTCAGCATAAGAAATGTATGAGAGCCCTGATCGGTTTGGCTCAGTGGATAGAGCATCGGCCTGCAGACTGAGGGGCCCCAGGTTTGGTTCCGGTCAAGGGCATGTGCCTTGGTTTCGGGCACATCCCCAGTAGGGGGTGTGCAGGAGGCAGCTGATCGGTGTTTCTGACTCTCTATCCCTCTCCCTCCCTCTCTTTAAAAAATCAATAAAATATATTTTTTAAAAAAGAAAAGAAGTGTATGAGAGCGAAATCCAGCCCATACCCGACTGGAAGGCACCTGGGATGCTGCAGCGCCTCTGCCGTCTGCAGGTGGGCCACGCCGGGGGCTACATTGCCAGCACCTTCCCCGGAAGCCCTGGGTTTACCACTGGGGTTACGAGCCCCCTGAGCCCTGGGTGCCCCTCTGTGAAGTGGGGTCGTGAGAGTCCCAGCTCGAGCCCACGGGGCACCCCGCTGGCTGGGTGGGCCTTCCCCCTCGCTCCGGCTGCCTGCCCGCGGCCTCCCATGCCCTGCTCTCTAAGTCAGAGACGGACAGGTGGGAGCGGCAAGCACCATTCCAGAGACAGAGGCGACCTCCCAGGGCCGCCCCGTGGGGGGTCCTGCTGGGTGCCCTGTGGGCAGGTGACCTCTACCCATGCTGCACTGGGACTCTGACTCAGAGAAGCCCCGGACCCTGTTCACGGCCCACAGCTGGCGAGAGAGACCAGGAGGACGGGCATCCCCTGGGGACAGGCCCTGGGGGACCCTCCGTCTGACCCTCCTGCTCCCTCGCTCACAGGGCACATCCTGGGACCTCCACCCAACAGACAGGTCCCTGAGAAGCTGGTGGTGCCCAGGGCCTGGGGTCGCTCCTGCACTTCTCCCCAAGTCCCAGCTGCACCCCAACCTGCCCAAGAAAGAGGCCAGTTTTCAGCCAGAGGCTGCAATGCTTCTTCTATTCCATGTCCATGTTGCTTCCCCAGCATTCCGAGTGGAATTCCCCTGGAAAAGCCGCCTGCCTCAGGGGAGCCTCGGGCCAGGGCCGGTCGGGCAGGTCTGGCCGGTTGCTGGACGGCAGACGGAGGTCGGAGGTCGCAGTCCAGGCTGGGCTGCACCCTTGGGAGAGGCACTGCTGACTCTGAGCCCTTTCCTCCTCCATAAGGTAGGGCACCTGGGATCTAAGGGGTTCGCCTCCGGAGGACCTGGTCCCAGGTGGGGCAGGGCAGGGCAGGACCCTCAGCACCAGGTGCCTGTCTGACCCAGCGTTCCTGGGAGCCAGGCTCTCACCCCATGCGGAGGCCACCGCGGATCCCCCCGGCCCCGCTGCCGGCTCCGGGCGGAGGCGGACTGAGAGCGGGAGGCCGGGGCTCCATCCTCGGCCCTAACGGGCTGTGGACCTGGCTGAGCGTCCCTCTCTCCACGGTGTTTACCGCAAATACCCGTGGCCCATCGCGGAAGCCCATTGGGCGGTGACCGGGCCGGGGCGGGGCTTAGCCGTGGGCGGGGCGTCTTCTCGGGCACCGCCCCCGGCCTTTCCCAGAGGAGCGAGCGGCGTGGAGGGCGGGGACCCCGCTGGGGGAAGGTGCGGGTCTGGCGGCTGCGGGTTCCTGAGCTGTTCCCGGGAGCAGGTGACGGGTAGGGACGCTCTGCCCACCCCCACGGGGCTGCCTCCCTGGGTCTGCACCCCCCGTCCCAGCTCACCGGCACGGGGAGCCCCGGAGTGGCATTGTGGGCGCCGCCTCGCTTGGGGCTCAGGCGCACCTGGGGTTCCGAGCTCAGCTGTTTGTCCGCTGCGGGACCGTGGGAAAGTCACGTGCACATGGGCCGGGACGGGTGCGGATGAAATCTCTGCAAGTGGCGCCATCGCCCACCCGCCGTGCCACAGGGGGAACCTGGAACCCGCCCCCCCTCCCTCCGTGCCTTGCCCTGTGTTCCGAGTGTCAGCAAGTGCCAGCAGCACTTCCTGGGAAATGTCTACCCCCTTCCCCGCCTCCTGGGGGACCAGACCCCGGGGCTTGAAGGACAGCCCAACACCTCTCCCGCTGCAGACAGGGGAAGGGCCACGGAGTGCCTGGGCCTGTGTGTGGGGCCCAGGGGTCCCAAGACTAAACTTAAAGCAGACCCCCAGACCGCAGGCAAACTGGCACTTCCGCCTCCCACATCTCCTGCATGGGGGGGAGGGTGGCACACCTGGGGGGTGGCCCAGCAGTGATCAGGCTGCTGCCCACCAGGCCCGCCTGCCCCTGTCCTGGTGCAGTGGACAGAGCCAGGAGACAATGGCGCTGGGACCCTCGTCTCCCAGGTGGGCTGTGTGTCTAGCGGGCGGCGTCCCAGCCTCAGTGACCCCATTACAGCCTTGGACACCTCCCCTCACCCCTCAGTTACCTTAACTGTGAACTGGGGCCGTGTAGGATTTCACGAGATCCAGCCTGGAAGAGGGCCCCCCCCCATCCCACCCCCGTACCATTCCTGCGCCCTAGTGCCCAGGGTAAGAGGGATGAAAGCCGACGCCTGCCCTCAGGGTCCCGCCAGGGCTGCAGGCCCCCAGGAGGGGTGGCGCGGTGAGTGAGGGAGCTGGTCCTGCCTGGCCAGCCGGGGCTCCGAGCCGAAACCCTGGCCCGGGGGGCCAGCAGCAGAACCGAATTGTCCTCGGGCCCGAGGGTGCCACTCCTAGGAATGCCTTTATTTCTGCTTCAAACCACAGGATGTGGAGGGGTGATCCCGCCCCTGACCCTGGGCGGGAGAGGGCGGGGCTGTGGGCCTGGCCAGAGGGGGGAGGCCAGAGGAGGTGAGTGGAGGCGGAGCGAGGCGTGGCCCCGCGTTATTCCCGTTATTCCCGGGGCGAGGTCCTCCCAGCGGTCAGGGAGCAGTGGCGGCGTTGGCAGGGACAGCAGAGTCTGGCCCTGGCCTTGTCCTGTCCCTGGGCTGTGGGGCCTGGGCCTCGGAGCTGGCACGCTGACTGCCGGGGTGGCCTGGCGCGTCCCCGGGTGCTCCCGGCAGGCTCGGCGAGGGGGCTGCGAGACAAGAAGGCCCTGTTGGTGGGGCTGCGCCCCGGCAGGTTTGCACGGAAACGCGGGGGCTGCACCTGGGTGGGCTGGACACAAGTTCCCATGGGGGAAGGAGGGGTGCCGGTCACACCCCTGGGCAGGGAGGAAGGACGAGGTCAACCTCTGGGAGCAGGAGCACCCCCTGCCCTGACCCCCACCCCCAGAATAAGGGGCGGCAGATGGGTCCAGGGCAGACCTGGGGACGCCCCGGAACCCAAGTCCCACAGAAGGGGGTGTCCTGGTGCCGTTCTGAGTGGAACCTGACAGAAGGTGGGACGGTGTTGGGGGCGCGGGTGGGTTATGGCGTGGACAGGCCCCTACCAGGCCCGAGCTTCAGGGGGCTGCTGTGTGGGTGTGGGGGGTGACATGTGGGGAGGGGGGAGGGCAGGCAGGGTGCTAAGCAACCCCAGCCGAGACCAATTTCATCTCCAAACCACGCAACAGACCTCCCCCGCCCCCGCCCCTGCACGTGCCCTCCACAGAGGCCCCCCGCCCAGCCCCCTGGCTCTCCTGTGCCTCCGCTGGCTCCTGGCTGACCCTCCTGCCCTCACTGCTCCTCCAGCAAGCTCCCCAGCCTCGGCCCTCAGCCTTGAACCAGCACCTGTGGGCCCCTTGCCCCTCACCCCACCTGGTGGGCACCTGGGCTGGGCCTGCTCGGCACCCGTACCCTCACCTCTTCCAGGCCCCAGTGGACAGCGCAAGAGGCAGGAAGGGAGAGAGGAGGAGGGAGGAGGAGGGACTGGAGGCTGAGGGGTGAGACCCTGCAATCATGCAATCAACAAGTGCTCCCTGCTCACCACCCTGTGCCGGACCCGGGCCCAGCAGTGGATGAAGGGACTTGTGAGCAGGTGACAGTGGCGGGGGGCGGGGGGGGGGTCAGGTAGCGGGGAGGAGGCGTGCAAGGCCAGGCAGTGCCTAGGCACCAGGCAGAGGCTTACAGGGCGGGCTGCTGGGCGGGCGAGCAGGTGGAGAGTGGAGGGCCTGCAAGCGGGGCGGGTGGGGAGGAGACCTGCTCTGACTCTCTTTGGGGGCACAGGCAGCCTTCACTCACCAGCAGCAGCCTGGCTCTGCGGGGAACCCCTCTGCACGCCCTCCGGGGGCCACCGCAGCTCCCCACTCTCCACAGCACCCACCTCGGTGGGCTCCACCACGATAGAGGGCAGCCGCGGGCCCAGCCGAGGGCCCTTCTCCCTGGCACCCGCCGCAGCCTGCGGGAGGTGGGCAGGGGTCAGGGCAGTGCGGGCCCTGGGCTCCCCACTCCCTCCCACTCCTGTGCTGGGACCCTCGCACACACAGCTTTGAGAGGGTCCCAGCCCCTCCTCCACCCACCCCTGGGGCTGGGGCACTTGGCACTGTGGGTCACAGCCCCCCTCCCGCGCCCCACCCCGGGACCCACAGGGCCCGCTTGGGCTGACCCCTGAGGCCCATTCCGCAGACAGGAGCCCGAGGCTGGCGAGGCCCCATCAGATCACCCGGGGGCTGCACTCCCACCACCACCTACCCTGCCCCGCCCCTGCGGGGTCTCCCCTGCTGGTCCTCGGCCTCCTCCCTGCTCAGAGGAGCTGGGAAGCGGTTGCCGTGGCGACCTGAGCAGCTCCCTCCAGGCTCATTGTTCAGTGCCCACCAGAGTGTGCGGGGCGCCTCCCACGCCCTCCCGTGCCCTTGGCATCTCCGCCTCCCATTCGAGGCCTTGGAGGTAGAGGCTCAGCGCCAGTCCACTGCGCGGCCCGCCCCGCCCCGCCCCGCCGGCCTGCGGGCCCCTCCATGCCCCTGCCCAGGCTGGTCCCTCCTGGAGGCCCCTCACCCGGCAGGGTAGCAGGTGGTGCGCGGTCCGCCTTCCCCAACCACGAGAGCCATGAGGAAGGCGGGCACACACCCTGCCCTGGCACCACCTGCCCTGCGCTCAGATGCCCACTCCCGGCTCCCGCCCGGCTCTCTTGGTTTGCACCAAGTCCCAGGGGACCCTGAAGTGTGAGAACAGGTCCCTGGGCTGGAGGGCTGTGGTCGGAGGAGCAGCAGAGCAGGGACACAGCCAACCCCAAGGCCGGATGGACAGCGCGGGGTCTTCCTGCTGGCGCTGCAGTCCCGGCTGTGGCCCTCGGCCCTCCAGCCTGCCTTCCTCCGCCTGCCTCCTCTGGGAGGAGGAGGGCACAGGGTGTCACTCTGCCCCTCGGGTGAGGGAGGCCCAGGCAGAGAGCAGGGAGGGAGCTGGGTCTGGCGCCCCTGCCCTGCCGCCCGCACAGCGCCGGGAAGGAGAGCGCGGGGCCTTGTGGGGGGAGCATGGGCACTGCCCCCCCCAACCCAGAGCCGAGGGCAGGGCCCTGGCAGAGAACTGCCTGAGACCAAGCCCTGCAGCCCGCGGGTGTGAGCTGAGCCAGGGCAGCTCAGCCTCCCATCGCTTTCTCCACCAGACTTTCCCCCACTGCAGGTGGGGAAACTGAGGCAGGCCCCAAGCTATGGGCGGGGCCTTAAGTCTGGCTCCCTCCTGTCCCTCCAGGCTGAGGCCTGCCCCCGCCCCCAGGGCCCCAGATCCATACCTTTCCAGCTCGGCCTCCAGCCCCTTCTGCTGGGCTGGGCTCGGGCACGCTGGGCGGGGGGTCACTCATGCTGCGGGGCGGAGAGGACAGCGAGCAGACAGACGTGAGGACAGGCCTGCGGTGGCCAGAGGCTGGGTGCCCCTCCCCCGGAGGCCTCGCGCTACTCCAGCACGGCCACCCCAGCCCGGCCCGGCGCCCCCCCCTCCCCCCCCCCGCTGGGCGGGCACCACGCTGAGTGCCCAGGGCTCTGAGGGCGGCAGGAGGGCTGAGGCTGCTGCAGCCTGAAGACCTGAGAAGGCTTCCTGAAAGAGGGTCAGCTGACCTGAGGGGGGATGAGCGGGAGGGAGCCAGGCCAGCAGGGAGGTGGGGGGCGGGGGAGGGGAGGAAAGTGGAGGTGGGGAGGGTGGGGTCCAAATTAGCTTCTGAGACTGCAGGCTGGGAGCAGCAGGGCCCAGGTTCACGTCAGCCAGAGGCAGAGGCTCAGACTCTCCGCCTGCACTAAGCCAGAGGGAGAAATGGGATGGGCCCTGGCCAGCGTGCTCAGTGGTTAGAGCATCGGCCCACGCACCCAAGCGTCATGGGTTCCATTCCTGGTCAAGGGCACATACCTGGGTCGGGAGTCTGCCGTCGATGCAGTCGATGTGTCTCTCTCACATTGAAGTTTCTCTCTCTCTCTCCTCCTCCTCCCCCTTTCCACTCTCTAAAAAATCAATGGGGAAAAATATCCTCGGGTGAGAATTAAAAAAACAAGGAAAAAAAGAGCTGGGGGTGGGTCTGGCAGGCAGAGCCTCCCTTTGGCGCTGCTTGGGAGGCAGCCAGGGACCTGGGCAAGGGCAGGAGCGGGGGCTGGGCAGAGGGTGAGCGGTGATCGCAGGGGGACATGCCCGCAGGCCCAGTTGGCTGTGGGGAGGGGTCCTGTGGGTGCCAGAGAAAGAGGAGGCTGCTATTCTGGGACGTGAGGTTCCTTTCAGCCAACACCCAGCTCAGGTTGGCTCGGCCCTGGCCCCCCTGAGCGGCTGGGAGGTGGGAGAGGCCAGGCTGCCACTGCCCTGGGGTGCCCTGGGGTGCCCTGGGGTGCCCTGGGGCGGTGGGCCGCCGGCCACACCCACCGGCCTCCTCCTCCCAGGGCAGGCCAAAGGCCCACCCCGCCCTGCTCCCAGGTCTGACCTTCCCCAGGAGCCCGCCCTGGGGGTCTCATCCCGGAGCCCAGGGCCTGGCAGCCTGGGAGACAGAGGAGAGGCAGGGGGACCGCGCAGACAGCAGCGATGGGCCAGCGGGAAAGAGACCCCGAGAGACAGACACAGACCCAGAAAGGCCTCCTCCGGGCGGAGAGGGGCTGAGACACAGGTGAGCGCTGTCACCCGAGGGCCAGTGCCCTGCCCAGGGCTGCCTCCCGCGCCGCCAGGGTCCGGTGCCCGCGGGGCACGGAGCATCCAAGGCTCCCAGCACCCCCCCTGCTGCCGGCTCCCAGGTGTGTGAGGCCAGTTTCGGGGTGCGCAGCCCCCAGGGCACTGCTCTCGCCCGGAGCCTGGCGTCCGTCAGCCAAGGGCTCACGGTGGTCCCCACGCCCTCCTCTTCCCCGGGATCCCCGACTCAAACCCCCACCCACCCGCTTCCCCTTCCCCACTCGCGCCGCGCCTGGCCGCCGGGCGCCCCGGGCATGGGCCGGGCACGGGCGGGAGGAGGCGCCCTGCTCCGCACACTCACCGCCGGATCCGCGCCCGGGTCGCCCGCTCTGCTCGGCGCTGCCGCCCCGCGCGGCTCGCCCTCCCCGCTGCCCCCGCCCCGCCCCGCTCCCCGCCCCGCTCCCCGCCCCGCTCCCCGCCCCCGCGCCGCGGGCCCGCCCCTCATTCACACCCACGCCCCGCTGTTTCCGTCCTGGGGCTCCGCTCCCAGGTAGGACCCGGCGTCTGGGCGTCTGGCCTTATCCTCCCTTTGACAAGACCGGTCCCCACAACCTGACCCCCCTCACTGGAGATCCCAAGCGCCAAGTGTGGGGTTCAGGAATTCAGGGCACAGACTTGGGTGGGGCCGGACACGGAGAAAAAGGCCACCTTCCCAACGGAAGGAGGGGAGAGGACAAGGGAGAGTGGACGGGGAAGTGGAGGGCCAAGGGGTGTGTGTGTGTGTGTGTGTGTGTGCGCGCGTAGGGTTATCCACACTCCCTCTTGTCTTCATCTCCATCCCATTCCCAAAAAGGAGCAAACAGCCCGGGACATGGGTCCCACTCAGCTGGATGGATGTCAGCCCTGACACCTGAGGCCAAGGCGCACCTTCTGATCTGCCCAATCCCCACCCTCCCACCTCCCAGCATCCGACGTCCAACTTCCATTCAGCACCCACAATCCCTCATTCAGCATCCACTCCTCCAACCACTGTCATCTACCATGTGCCATCCAACATTCACCCACCACCCGCCAGGCAGCAGCCACCATCCACCATCCATTAACCATCCAACAGTCACCATCCACTCTCCACCCACCACCCACCCATCATGCACCCATCCATTACCACCCACCACTTACCAAGCATTAGCACATTATGAAAATACCCATCAGTCCAACATTCATTCACCGTCCATCCATCCATCCACCCATCCATCCACCACCTATCCATCCATCATTCACTATATAACAACTTTCCATCAATATGTAACACCTATCTACCCACCTTCCATTCATTTATACATTCACCACATATCTGGCTGCCAATGCCAATCTACCATCTATCTGCTGTTCATTTATCCGGATTCACCCACCACCCATCCACGAGCCTCCATCCATTCAATAAGCCACAATTCATCCATCTACATTCACTCACCACCAGTCATTCATAATCCCTCATCCATTCATATTTTTATGAACTACAATCCACCAACTACCTCCCTACCAACCACCTACCACCCAACCATCTCTTACTCCTATTTATCCATTCATTGTCCATCTCACAGAATCTTCTATCTATCCATCCATCTATCTATCTATCTATCTATCTACTACCCAGCTATAGATAGATAGAAGGTTCCTAGGTGGCTGGGTAATGGAATTCCCAGCTACGGAATTCCCTATTCATCCAAAACCCGTTCAAGTATCATCTACCACCCATCCATAGTCATTTATTCTAGAAGATTGATGGAGCGCCTTCTATGTGCCAGGCATTATTCCAGGTGCTCAGGATAGAATACAGAGATAGCAGTGAGCATTCACCCACCATAACACTCCACCCACCATCCATCTATTCATTATTTGTGCATTATCCCCATCCATTATTCACTATTCATTCAATATCCATCTTCATTCACTATCCATTCACCATCCACTTGCCATAATCTTCCTCCATTTACCAGTATATACTAAACCATCCATTTGCCACATACCACTCACCACTTACCATCCATCCATCTCTCCACCGTCTCCACCACTCGCCTTTCATGAATCCCTTTTCCAAGATATTGCCACGTATCAGCCATCATCCATTAATCACCTAATCATCATCTATTCATCCAGAACCCATTATCTATTCCCTATTCACCTTCCATCTCCACATCCACAGTACACAATCCATTACCCAGCCACCTAGGAACCATCCATTTATTTGCCATCTATTCCCCCATTCATGCACTATCCAGCCACCATATACTTGTCCACCATTCATTATCCATCCATCAATTGTGTATACATCACATTTATCTCCCATCTACTTATCCATTCTCTATGGATAGATCCATCACCATCATCCACTTCCTATCTATCCACCATCCATCCATACTTCTATGGTTCAGCCGCCAGTCACCACCTGTTACCTGCAATTAATCCACTATAGGTTCTTTCAGTATCCATCGGAGCCCGTCTCTCCGTCTGTTTCTGCGAGTCGCTGCGCCCCCTTTCTCCCCCCAGGGCGGGGCGGAGCGGGGGTTCCGGGGTGCACGAGCCAGAGGAGGCCCCGGTGACCCTCCTTCCCTGCTGAGCGCCGCCGCCACCTGCAGCTGCCGCCCCCGCACAGCCGGGGAAACTGAGGCTCAGAGAGAGGGGTGGGTCTGAGAATCGGAGGCGAAGCTGCAGGGATCCATCAATTCATCAATTTTGTGTCCATATCCCTCTACCCTCTATCCAATCTACAATCTTAGCCAACTACCATCACATAGCTGCATTCACCACCCACCACTCCCATCTGCCCACAACCTAGCACCTCCATCTATCGTGCTCCCAGAACCTATACAACCATTATCTACTCACCCCCACATTCTACCTTGCATCATTCATCTGTTTATTCACCTCCCCTTACAGCCCTTCATCCCCACCAACCATCCACCTACCTAGTAACCACCTGTCCATCAACCTGACATGCATTCTTCTATTATCCTTGTATTTTGTTCTTATGCTATCCATACACATAAACATCAGTGAACCACTCTCACTTCCATCTCTCCACCACCCATCTTCATCACTCACCCATCCATCCATCCATCCATCCATCCATCTTCTTACCATTCTTTTGCGATTCATTCATAAACTAAACATGTACTTATTGATAAATGTAATATTAAACATTTATTACTAGTTCCAGTGCTGGGTTCTGGGATCATCAAGAGGAAAAGATCCCATCCAAATTCATGGTCTGATGAATTCAGGGTATGATGGTCCACAGAGGGAATAGATCAGATAGAGACACATCATTGTAAACATGTGTATTGTGTCAAAATCCCGGTGCCTCCATCTTCTGGCCACGGGATGCTGGAGCTCTTTGCACAAGTTCGTCATGAGGAGCCTGGGGGGGCGAGGGGGGGGTGTCACAGTGGAATCAGGCGAGGCCTGATCTGGGCACAGTGTCTGCGGCGAGGGAGACCTGATGATGTGGGTGTAAAGAGAGGCGACCTGGCCAGGCCAGCGTGGCTCAGGGTTGGGCATCCACCTAGGAACCAGGAGGTCACAGTTTGATTCCTGGTCAGGGCACATGCCTGGGTTGCAGGCTTGATGCCCAGTAGGGGGCGTGCAGGAGGCAGCTGATCAATGATTCTCTCATCATTGATGTTCCTCTCTCTTCCTCTCTGAAATCAATACAAAAACATTTTTTTTAAAAGAGAGAGGTGAGAGTGGAAAACAGGCTGGCACATGCATGGTAGGACTGCCTGACTGAGGATGGGGTCTGAGTACACAGGGCGCTCTGGGAGGCAAGTCCCCAGTCAGCTGACTTCTCAGGAGACCCCCACTCACGTACATACCCTTGTCCACTCGAAGCCCCTGCACCTTATGGCCACAAAGCTGGAGTGGTCATGGCTGCTCCACACCCAGACACACAGGTGTCCGGGAAGTGTGTGCTGCATGCTCCCCCTTCCACCCCTCAACCCCCACAAGGCCACCCCACTCCTTCCCACGTGGGCAGAATTGCTCCCCGTACCTGTTAATGAGGGTGCTAGCTGTCACCTAAGGTGTTGGATGTCATCCAAGGTGTCAGCTGATGGGTGTCACAGCTCCTGGGGGTGGCTCCTAACAGGGCTCAAGGCCCTTGTGGAGTAAAGCTCTGACCAAGAGCAGAAAACTGGGGACAGGAAGTCTCTTTACAGCTGGGCCTGGAGGCCCTTATCTGAGCCTGCACAGTCAGCTCTGAGTCCCATCTCTGCCTCCAGCCTTCCATTCTGTTTCTCCTCCCCCCTCCTTCCCTTCTCTCAGCCACCCCACCCCTACCCCCCGCCCCGCCCCACCTTTCCACAGGAAACCGGCAGATCTGGAGGCAAGCTTGTCCTGGCCACGCCCAGCCTTTGCTCTGAGTCCTTAGGAGCCCCGCCCCTCTCTGAGCCCCTTGTCCCTGCCAATCCAGTAGAAGGATGGACTGGACTAAATGAAGACTGAAGAGCAGTCATCCCTGAGATTGAAATTGTCCCCTGCCCAGCCCCCTCACCCACACACTCACCCTCCAAAGCGTGAATGGAGGCGAGGGCAGCGTCCCGGGTCTGGGTGTCCACGGGGTGGTGGAATGAAGGGCACAGGGCAGGGCCAGGAAGGCTCGCTCTCGGAGCCCTCTTGTGGCCATTCCTGGGTAAAGCACCCAGACTCCGCGAAGGTCACAGCAGAGCAAAGCAACACAACAGCGTTTGGGGTTAGTGGGACACATTTAATGTTTTGCAGTGTGGCATGAGCATGGCCGTCCTACACTTTGTCCTCACGTGCTGACCTTCTGCGAGAGGCAGGCTGGTGGGCATGACCCCGGGGAGGAGTGGACGGTCCCAAGGGGGTGAATCGGCGGCGGGAAGAGGAGGGTCTGGCTGGAGAACCCGTCCCCCCGTCCTATCTACTGCCTCCGCTGGAAGGGAAGTCAGGGATCTCAAGGGTCTTGTCCCAACACTCACCCCCCCCCCCCCCCGCCGCGCCCCTAACTATTGGCTGACTGCGCAGTTTCTGGACATTTCTTCCTAATATAAACAACCAGACTTCATGGTTTTAAAAATGCCACCGTAAGAGGCAGCCCCCTGGGAGCAGGGCGAGCAGGTGGGGGCACAGGGCAGGGCGCCCTTCCCAGGGTCGTGGTAACCCAGGAGCCGCGGGCACGGCCACGGCACAGCCTCCCCGGTCCTGCGGCTGCCCCCGCGCCCAGCTGCAGGAGGTGGGGCAGGTCATGGGGGCGGGGGGAGGAGGAGGGCCGGGCCGGAGGGGAGCCGGAGGCTGGGCGCCAGCCAGGTGGGCAGCCGGCGGTCGCCCCGAGGCTCCTGGGTTCCCGCTCCCGGTTCCCGGCTGCCCTGAGGCTCCAGCGGCCGCAGGCGGAGAGGCAGACGGAGGGCTGCGGCCGGGGACCTGGCCCCTCCGACGGCGGGAGTGGGGGTGAAGGAAGCCCCGGCGCTTCCCCTCGGACCTGGGGGCTCGGAACCCGTCTCTCCGTCTGTTTCTGCGAGTCGCTGCGCCCCCTTTCTCCCCCCGGGGCGGGGCGGGGGGGGGGTTCCGGGGTGCACGAGCCAGAGGAGGCCCCGGTGACCCTCCTTCCCCGCTGAGCGCCGCCGCCCCCGCACAGCCGGGGAAACTGAGGCTCAGAGAGAGGGGTGGGTCCGAGGACCGGCGCCCCGCGCTGCGCTGACACCCGCTCACTGGGGAGGACGGCGGGACCGGGAGGACGGGGTCGGGCTGGGCGGGCCTGGAGAACTGTGCCCGGGTGATGGGGTGGGGGGGGCGGTGCTTGGTTTCCGGCTTGAAGGACGGGGGACCGGACAGGGGACCTGGGGCGGGGGCGGGTGGAAGCGGGGGGCAGCCCAGGGCTGCTGCTGGGACCCAGGCCGGACCCCGCGGCGCGGGCCAAGGCGGCGGGGGAGGGAGAGGCCACGCCGCCCAGTCGCCCCGCCCCGCGGTCACCCTCCCGCACCGGCTCCCGCTGAGACCCGGAGAGGGGGCGGCTGGTCCCGGGGCTCCCCGCCCCCGCGGCCCGCTGCCCGGAGCCCTGTCCCCCGCGGACAGCCCGACGGCGCCAGGCCCGCGGCCGACGCAGCAACTGCCCACCCGGGAGCCTCGGCCACCGACTCTTTGGGCGGCACCGCCCCCCCCCCGCCCTCCGCACGCCCAGCAGCGCCAGGCCTCCCGCCGCGCCCCCAACGCCTGTGTTGTCACCAAACCCGCAGGTCGGGCCGAGGCCCCAGCCCTGCGCTCCAGGGGGTGCGCCGGGGCGCGGATTGCGGGGAGGGGAGCGGCGGGGGAGCGGGTGGGAGGGGCCCCGTCAGTGGGGCCTGAGCTCCGCGAGGGCTGAGCGTCGTGATGTGACCCACCCTCACGACGGGGCTGCGGCGGCCCCTGCGGCCCCTGGGGAGCGGGGTAACCTCCCTCCCGGGCTGGGCTGTCAGGTGAGGCCCGCACTGCCCTCCCCTCCCCACCCCCCGCCCCAGAGCTCCGCCCCGAAGGTCCCCGCACCCTGGAGGTGAGCGCACAGCAGCCACGGGGCGCCTGGGGTCTGAGGGGGGGGGGTCTGGGCCCCCAGGGGCTGGCGCTGCTGGGTGGTCGGGGCCACCGTGGGGCAGGGTGGCCAGAGGGACAGGAGTGCCCTCAGTCTGCCCCCAGGCCTCCTCTGTCCACCGCAGGCTGACCGCCCGGGACAGCTCTGTGCTGGGGGGGGGGGGGTGGAAGGGGGTGCCCAGGCCTCTGCCGGCCACAGGAGTGTGGACATGTTCTCTCTTTTACTGACACCCCCTTCCACTCCCCCCGCCCCTGAGGCGGTCTCTCGCCCGCTGTGAGCCTCAGGGGGCAGAGAGGGAGAGGCTGTGTGGAAGGTGCTGGCAAATAGGGGTCGCGGGGGTCAGCACCCCTCACAGGGCTCTTCCTGGGAAGAGGGTGCCCGCTGCTTTGAGGAAGGGGGCACGGAGGGGTGCCAGGGCCGGAGGGGTGCTGGGCCTGGGTTTCGGGGCTCAGATGCCGCCCTGCCAGGACCAGCAGTTATTCCTCTGGTTGCTCTTCTGAAAAAGGGGGCGAGTCCTGTCCCCGCTTACAGGGGGGCGGGCTGGGCCCAGGCTCTGTGAGTGTTTGCAGTTCAGCCTCAGTGGGCGTCCTCCTCAGAGGCCCCTCCACTCTGGGTGCCTCCGCCGCCCGCCCGTCCAGGCAGCACCTGGCTCTCTCCGGAAGCTGAAGGCGCTGGAAGGCGAAGAATCCTGTGTCAGAGGCTCAGGAGGACCCCGTTCTCGCTGGGGGAGCAGCAGGGAGCCATGGAAGGCCTCTGAGCTGGAGCTGTGCTCAGAGCCAGCCTTTGGGGAGCCTGCGGGTGGAGGAGCGCAGGGCAGGGGCCGGTGCACAGGCTGGTGCCGGCCACCTGTCCCTCCCCCCAGCACCGCTGCCTGTTCCTCTCCAGGAGCACGCCCGGCTGACTGCCCACAGGTGAGGGCCTGTGTGACCGCAGGCTGTGCCACACAGACTCTGCCCGGGGGCCTCCATCTCCCTTTCAGACAAGGAGCCGGGGGTCCCAGCTAGGCCAGTCCTCACACCCAGCCCACAGGGCACCCTCTGGGCACTGCTGGGCACGGCGGGGGTTGTGTTTGGGGGTGCGGGGCACACGGCTGGTGCAGTGGACTGGTCCCTGCAAGGACACGCATGGGGATGGGAGGGCAGAGCTTGCCCAGGGCCACCCCAGGGGGGCAGGGAGGAGAGGCGGGACCTGGAGAGAGGCCTGTCCGACCTGCCTCCCCTGGCCCCTCTCCCTCCTTCCTCCTCGCACACACCCAGTGGCCATTTGTGTCCGTCCTGCGGGCGCTGCATGCTGCCTCCGGTTGTCAGCCTGGGCGCGAGGAGGAAGCGAAGCACCCTCAGGGAGAGCTGTGGCCCGAGAGTCAGACGGCAGGAAACCTCAGGAGCCACTGCCAGGGCTGTGGTAGCCGAGGACCAGGCCTGGCAGGCAGCGCAGACTCCCATGGCCAAGGCCCGCCCCTGCCCTCCCCTCCTCTCCCCTCCTCTCCCCTCCCTCTCTCCCTCCTCTCCCCTCCCCTCTGCCTTCCGCACTGGCCCTGCCTGCGGGTTTCCTACCTGGAGAGCGACCCGCCTGGCCTTCTCTTGCACACATCTCAGCTACAGAGGCAGGCACCCCTCCCTCGCCATCACACGGTGGCCACCTTCCTCACAGCCCTCACAGCTCAGCAATTCTCTCTTCTCACGCTTGTGCACGGGTCTGCGGTCTGCCCCCAGCATGGATGGACACTCGGGTCTGTGGTCTGCCCCCCGCATGGATGGACCCTCGGGTGTCTGTCTTGGCCTCCGCCTCGGCACCTAGAACAGGGCTGACAGTAGCAGCGTCCAGTGCTTCAGGTTGGTTGAATGAGTGCACCCACATCACTTTTAAAAAAAATATATTTCATTGATTTTTTTTACAGAGAGGAAGGGAGCGGGATAGAGAGTTAGAAACATCGATGAGAGAGAAACACTGATCAGCTGCCTTCTGCACACCTCCCACTGGGGATGTGCCCGCAACCAAGGCACATGCCCTTGACCGGAATTGAACCTGGGACCCCTGAGTCCGCAGGCCGACGCTCTATCCACTGAGCCAAACCGGTTTCGGCAGCCACATCACTTCTTAACAGCTACATGCAATTCCATATGATGGATGCATAGTTATCTGTGTCTACCAATGGATGTTTACATTTTCATTATTTAAATACATTTTTATTGATTTCAGAGAGGAAGGGAGAGAGAGATAGAAACATCAGTGATGAGAGAGAATCATTGATCGGCTGCCTCCTGGATGTCCCCTGTTGGGGATTGAGCCCACAACCCGGGCATGTGCCCTGACCAGAAATCAAACCATGACCTCCTGGTTCATAGTCGACACTCAACCACTGAGCCACACCGGCTGGGTGGTTTTCATTATTTTAATTGCAAATAACCCAGTAATGATTATTATTGTATACTAGAGGCCTGGTGCATGGATTCATCCACCGGTGGGGTCCCTTGGCCTGGCCTGTGGGGATCAGGCCAAAACCAGCTCTCTGACATCCCCCGAGGGGTCCTGGATTGCAAGAGGGTGCAGGCCACACCAAGGGACCCCACTGGTACACGAATCCAGGCCTCCAGTATGCATATGAGATCTTTGGTTAATCTCTTCCCACTCTCCCCTCTCCCCTCTCCCCTTCCCGCTGAGATTCATCAGTCTCTTCCATGTTCCCATGCCTGTGGTTTCTGCTCCTACCTTGAGCGTCAACCCCCTGGTGGTCAGTGCGTGTCATAGCTACCGGTTGGCCGGTCACTTAGGCTTTTATATATACAGATGACCATTAGAGTCCCAGCAGGGGCACGCGGGGACAGGGCAATGGAGAGCATGGAAAGTGGGCTGTTTACCGAGGTGTGGGCAGGGGCTGGGGCAGGGAAGGGATGGGGAGCTGGCAGGGCCAGGGAGCTGTGGCCACCTCTGGGTCCTCTGGGGGCAGCGGGAGGGCAGGGTGGCCAGAACCTGGGACAGCTGCTTCTAGAAGAGGTCCCAGGCAGGCTGGGGCTGAGTGATGGGGGAGTAGAGAGCGGCTCACTCTCCCCAGCCCCCCTTCCCATGGGGACAGCCCATTTGGGGCACACAGCAGGTGGAGCAGGGTGGCGAGTGGACCTGGAGGGGCGAAGGCACACTCTCCCCCCTCGAGCCTTCTGCATCCCCCTCGTCCCGTAGGGAAATGTCAGCACTCAGGGCGCGCGATGTCCCACCACTGGCCTCTGATGCTCGTGGGGGATGACACCGGAGAGTGTGCCCACCTGGAGCCTGAGACCTTGGACATCAGAAGTGCCCTTCATGTAGGGTGGGTGGAGGCAGGCAAGAAGAAAAGTCTGGCTCTGGCCAGTTTGGCTCAGTGGATAGAGTGTCCGGCTGCGGACTGAGAGGTCCCGGGTTCGATTCCAGTCAAGGGCAACATGCCTGGGTTGTGGGCTCGATCCCCAGTAGGGGGATGTGCAAGAGGCAGCCGATCAATGATTCTCTCTCATCATTGATGTTTCTATCTCTCTCTCCCTTTCTGAAATCAATAAAAACACATTTTTAAAAATAAAATAATTTAAAAAACATATTTAAGGAAAAAAAGGAAAGCCCATGAGGAACACTGACAGCGCCCACTTCCCCGCGTCTTCAACCCCGTCCTTCCTCCTCCACCGCTCCTCAGCAGCACTTCCTTTCAGCCGGGGGGGGGGGGGTCCCCGAACTGTTCCTTCAGGACAGGGGTCCTTTATGGGCCTGTGGTTAAGGAGCCCCCTTCCCTTTTCCCAAGAGGGAGAGCCATGAAGCACCGCAGGGACCCCCAGGGCTCCTCACAGTACCTGCCGCCACGTGGAGAGCTCGTCAGGTTCCCTCTGAGGCCGGGGGTCCAGGGACCCCTTCTCTGCTGGCTGGCCAGTGGCCAGAGGGACCAGAACTTGCCGGGGGTCGGGCCGCCCAGCGCTACTTCCTCGGAAGCAGGACTATTTCCTGGTGGAAGCACTCCTGTCGGGGACGCGAGCCCTTTGCAGAAGTTCACCTGCCTCTGGTCTGAAGGAAAAGACAAGCATTCTCTCTCCGAGTTTTAGTATAAACACCCTCAGGAAGTGGTCTGATTGGTGTGGCTCAAATCACACAATGACCCCTGATCGGGGGGATGGAGAGCTGGCCAGCTGGGCCTGGGGGACATGCCCACTCCCCATGGCAGCCCCTCTAGGGTCCCACGATCAGAGTGGAGCCGGAGTGGAGACTCACAGGGCGTGGGGGGAGTGGCTGGGGGAACCAGGCGGACAAACACGAGGGACAATGACCTGTGTCCAGGGTACGTGGTGTAACATGTATCAGAACCCTAAAGTGAAATCTCAAGGGACAGCAAATGTGGGTTCTCAAATCAGGTGTCAGGTCACCATATGTACAAGGACAATACCCGGAAACCTGTCCCAGACCCGGATTCAGAGGTGAGCGAGGAGAGGGGGGCACAGCATGGGGCGTGCCGCCCTTCCCCTGAAGCCTGGTGAGGGTGGCTCTCAAGGGAGTCCTCAGAGCTTAGCACGTGGCCCTGATCTGGAGGTGCAGGGGACTCTGATGGACCCCAGCCAGGAAAAACAGACGGTGCTGAGCAGTGAGGGTGGCTGGAGGGGAGCGTCCAAGGCGGAGGATGTGGCAAGTGCCAAGGCCCTGGGGCAGGAGGGGCAGGAACAGCTGTGGAACCGGAGTCTGAGATTGAAGAGGGTGAGGACAGAGGGCTGAGCGGGGACGGGCTGGAGAGGAAAGGATATACTGCCCAAGTGGGGACATGGGGGGATGAAGGATAGGGTTATACTTACACTGGGACAAAGACACAAAACAGGGGCTGTCCCAGACACATTCAGGGGTCCGATCACCCAATGTTTTAAAGGCCAAGGCAAAAAAGTCGGTCTTTATCTTCACACCAGTGGGAAATCTCGGTGTTGAGCCAGGCTGGCACCTTTTTTCTTTTTTCCTTTTTGTTGTTTTTTTAATTTTATTGATTTTTTACAGAGAGAGGAATAGAGAGTTAGAAACATCGATCAGCTGCCTCTTGCACACCCCCTACTGGGGATGTGCCCACAACCAAGGTACATGCCCCTGACCGGAATCGAACCCGGGACCTTTGAGTCCACAGGCTGACGCTCTATCCACTGAGCCAAACCGGTTTCGGCCCTTTTTGAGGTAGTATACACACACAGTACAGTGCACAAACATTTATATTTTTAAGTATATGTCTTTATTGATTTCAAAGAGGAAGGAATAGGGGGAGAGAGAAACAGCAATGATGCCAGAGAACCAGGCGGCCTCCTGCACGCCCCCTCCTGGGGACTGGAACCCGGGCACAGCCCCAACGGGAATTGAACCCCAGCCTCCTGGTTCACAGGTCGAAGCTCAACCACTGGGCACACTGCTGGCTAGCGCACACATACTTAGAACACGGCTGAGTTTCATATATGTAACGACCCATGCAATAAGCCGGGTTTGCCTAATCAAGACACAGAATGCTCCTGCCTCCCCAGAGGTCTCCCCCGCACCCCTTCCAGTTCATAATCCCCCCAAGAAGCCCCTACTCGGACCTCCAACCCCAAAGCGGTCTTGGCTCGCTCTTTAAGATTAAGGCACAATTACGAGTGGTTTGCACTGCTCTTGGGTGTACAGCGTGGGGACGGCTACTCACAGGCACCCCGCGAAGCCACCGCCCACCACACCCCCTTCCCTCCAGCCCCGGGGCCTCCCTCTGCCCTTTCTCCGTGGTTCCCGTCTTCAACCCTTTACCTGCCGCCTCCTGGGCTCCATCCACGTGGCTGCCCCGCCCCTACAGGAGCCCCTCCCTCTCCCGGGTCAGGGGGTCCACAGCCCCGCACCCTCGCTCCCAGCCCGCACCCACCCCAGGGCCTGGGTGATCGCCCACGAGTTCCGGGCGGCCCCTCGTCTCCCGATGCCCGGGTCTGTCTGGGCGGGGATATCCATCACCCTCCTCCCCGTCACCCCAACAAGCCAACAGCCTCAGTGCAACCGGCGGCCCGCCGGGAACCGGGGCTTCCTACCCGACCGCCGCCCCGAGACGTGTGTTTGCGGGCGGGGTGCGGGGGGCAGTGCGACTGGCCGTGGCCACGGCGCGGGCATCGCGAACGCGCCGGGCGCGGTCCCGGCCTCCCGTCCGGCCAAGGGCCGCTCCGAGCTCGGACGTCCCGCCGCCGAGGCGACCGGAGCTGCGGCTGCGGGGCGGCCCGGCGGCGCGAAGGGTCACCGTCGGGCTCCCCGGCCTGGGACCCCGCCAGCCGGTCCGCCGGGCGCTCGCGCCTGCGCACGCGCCGCAATCTCGGCGGCGCCCTGGCTCCCGCCGCCCCGCCCCGCCTTCCCGGCATCCCGCCTCCCTACGGCGAGCGGCGAGGCCCGATCCCGCCGGGAGCCTGGAGCCTGGAGCCGGGACGCGGGGCGGGGCGGCGCGCTGAGGTCAGCGCGGCGACGGCCGGCCCCGCCGTGGTTGGCTGCGCCCGCCTGGCCGCGCCCTGGTTGGCTGCGGGCCGCGGGGCTGGGCCGCCGGTCGGGCTGGGTCGGGCTGGGGCGCCGGCCGGGCTCGCGCAGCGCTCGGGTCCGGGGCGGCGGGGAGGGCGCGGCCGCGGGCGGGGCCGAGGGCGCGGGCGGGGCGGGCCGCGCCGGGCGGAGCGGGCGGCGGCGCCGAGGGGAGGAGACCGGCCCATGGACCCGCGGGGCCCGGCGCCCCAGACGCTTCGCCACCGGGACCGAGCCCAAGATGTCGGCCTAGGCCGGGGCGCGACGACGCGCACGGGGCGGCGGCGAGGCGCTGCCGGGGCTGGCGGCCGCCGCGTCCCCGAGGGCTCGCCCTGACGGACTGCCGAGCGGGCGGCGAGAGGCGGGCGCGCGCGGAGCGGGCCGCGCGGCACCATGTCGGCCAAGGTGCGGCTCAAGAAGCTGGAGCAGCTGCTGCTCGACGGGCCCCGGCGCCACGAGAGCGCCCTGAGCGTGGAGACGCTGCTCGACGTGCTCGTCTGCCTGTACACCGAGTGCAGCCACGCGGCCCTGCGCCGCGACAAGTACGTGGCCGACTTCCTCGAGTGGGGTAAGTGCGCGCGGGCCGCCCCCACCCTGCCGCCGCCTCCACGCAGCCCTCGGGCTGCCGCCCCACCCGCCGCCCCGTCCCTCTCGGGTCGCTCCCGGGCGCGGGTCCCCGCGCGGCTCTCGGTCCCTCCCTGCGCTCTCCGGCCTTCGCACGTCCGCGTTCGGCCGGCCCGCCCCCTCATCCTGCCCCCGGGAGCCACATCCTCCTCCCTCCCCCACCCCTCGCCGGGCCATCGCCCCTGCCGCTTCCTAGATCCACCCTGGAGTCTGGAGATCATTTCCTGCAGCGCTGCCTGGATATCCGCCCCCGCCCCCCGCCGTGGGGTCCGGGATCGGCGTCCAGTGCCTCCCCCCCCGCCCGTGGGCCCCCGCCCCGCTGCATCTCCTAGGTGACAGCCGGCCTGCAGCCCCCTCGCTGTCGCTCCTCCACGGGAGCTGGGAGGCCGGGAGCCGTGTTCGGTGCGCACCGCGCCAGAGCGCGCTGGTTCGTTCCTTGGTGATGGCGCCGGACCCTTGCCATGTTTTGGGGGGAGTTGGACTGTCAGTCCGTGGGCGTCACTCAGCTTTCTTCACCCGATCTTTCCATGCCGCCTCCGCTTCATGCGGGGATCTGTGGTGCTGTAGTCTTGGTCACCTGACCGGTTATGTTTATTGGGGCATACATGTGATTAAGCCATTTAATGACCCTTAGAATCCGGAAGGCAGTGAAACCCGTTGGCTTCCCCTTCTGCTAACGCGGGCGTCTTGTCAAGACCCTCAGACTCACCTAGACCGAGCGGTGGGAAGGCCTGGCCGGTGCCGTGTGCAGGCCGCACCTAGGAGAACCCTGTCCCTGGGTCATTGGTGTCATCGGGTAGGCAGGACGGGCAGTGCGCACCAGTCATTTCTAATCTAATCTCTGATCAGGCTGCTGTTTACATGAGGAAACAAGCGAATGTAGTAAGGCCTCCTGCTCTGCCAAAATGGTAACCGGAATTGGAATTGTGTCCGCAAGTTAAAGCTCAGGTTGCCATGTTCTTTGCAGGGCTTGCCGGGGTTTTTTGCTCCTAAGGGAAATGGTGACATGACGTCCTGTGAGAGCAGCGGCGGGAGGAGGCCCGGACCCTCAGGGCCGCCTGTCCCTGTCATGCTGTGTTTCCGTGGGGACCCCCGGCCTTGGTCACATGCCGTATAAGGGACAGGGAGTGTTCGCTTTCTGGGGTCCTTTATCAGTGACCTGATTTCCAGCTGAGCAACTTACCGGCTTCACAGTTAATTTGAAAGTGAGGTCTTCGGTGCCTGTTACGTCTCAGCCTTCTGAATATTGTATTGGCCATTCCTTTCTGAGCGTTTCATCTTGGAATCCAGCTCCACAATCAGGTTCAACCCAGCTCAGCCTATGAGTAATAGGATGATGGAAGGGAGGAGCAGAGGGAAGGTTTTAGCTGGTGAGGTGTGGACCAGCTGGCCTGTGGGCTGGGGATCGGGCTGTGCCTGGACTGGGGCTGGTCCCTGTGGAGCAGTGGTCCTGGTGCAGGCCCCGCCCCCCAGGCGGGTCAGCCCCTCTGTGAGCGGTGGGCTTCGCGGGAGGAGGCTCTCCCAGCATGCGTGGAGGTCTATCAGATCTGAACAGGAGCTGTGTGCTATGAAGGTAGAACTATTTTCAAAATTGTATCCTGGCCCTTGGGGAGTTATAATCTATACTAGTAGCCCGTTTGCACGAAGATTCATGCAATAGACCTTCATTCACCTGGCTGCCTGCACCAGTTTTCTGCTGGCACCGGGGACCCAGGCCTTGGCTGTGGCCACCGCCTTCTACCTTCTTTCAGGGTCCTGGTGCCGGCAGAAAACTGGTGCAGGTGAAAACTGCACCCTAGCGTCCCTGTGACCCAATCGCAGGAGTGAGCCGACCCGCCAGGTCGGCTCGCTCCTGCGATCGGAGCTCGCACCCGGCTGGCGCCCAAGGCCCGGAAAGCCCCGGGCGGCTTCCCGGGCCTTGGGCTCCACCGCACCCCAGCGTCCCTGAGACCCGATCGCAGGAGCGGGTTCGGCTGGCTCCTGTGATCGGAGCAAGTGCTTCCCTTCAACGGTTTCCTGGTGGGCGTGGTTGATGGGCGTGGCTTGGGCGTAGCGAAGGTGCGGTCAATTTGCATATTTGTCTATTATAAGGTAAGACTAGAGGCCCGGTGCACAAAATTAGTGCCCTGGGCAGGGGGGGGGGTCTCCTCAGCCCAGCCTGTGCCCTCTCGCAGTCTGGGAGCCCTCCAGGGATGTCCTACTGACGGCTTAGGCCCGCTCCCCGCACTGCTGTGCTCGGCTGAGGGGCGCTTCCCCTGTGGGAGCACACTGACCACCAGGGGCAGCTCCTGTGTTGAGCGTCCGCCCCCTGGTGGTCAGTGCGCACCATAGCAACTGGCCATTCCACCGTTCAGTCGATTTGCATATTAGCCTTTTATTATATAGGATTATTATATAGGCTATATAAAAGGATAACATGCTAAGTGTCCCTCCGCCCATCTGACGGGTTCTATGATGCGAACTGACCACTAGGGGGCAGACGCTTAATGCAGGAGCTGCTGAGCTGTAGTGACTTGGCAGCAACAGTTCTCGGGTGACACACCCCGAAACCAGAAAGGAGGGAGCCTGATTCCTCACGGGGCCGCATGATTCCACCTTCGGAATGGAATCATGTTGTTGCTAGGGCACTGTCGGCCCCGAATCTGGTTCACTGCACATTTGGGTTTGCATTCCACACCCTGTGTGACAGCACCTTTACAGAGTGCCCTCTCGCACGCTGGGACCCCTTGGGGGATGTCAGAGAGTCAGTTCCGACCCGATCCCCACAGGCCAGGTTGAGGGACCCCACCTGCGGAGGGACCCCGCTCACTCTGCAGATGCTGGGGAGGGACCACGGGAGGTTGGCTCTAGGGTGTGTCCAGCCCATCTCGCCCAGTCCCACCCCACCAGCCACCTTCTAATTAATTTCCTTTCAGTGTGCACAAATCCATGCACCAGGTCACTAGTTATTAATAAATTACATTACCCTCAGAACTTAATTCACACGGAAGTGTAAACTTGAAGTTACACAGAGAAAGAATGGACTTAAATTTAAGGTGGCATTTTAATGAAATACTAATATATTTTGTGAATAGTACTGAGCCTCCTGTATGTTAACATATGCGCCACTGTAACTGCAGTGGTGTGTTAGTAGTACGATGTGCGTGCAGTCATTATTTATTGTTACTTGGGATGCCTGGTGATTGAGATTGGGAGGCAAAGAATGGTCTTTTTAACAGAGTTCTTTGTGGAGCATTATCAGGCACCCTAATTCCCTCTGCTCAGGAAGCTAGTGTAGGCTCTCAGCCTGTGGATGGTTGGGTTTTTGGAGTCACACTGTGTGTGGTGTTTGAAGCCTTGGCTGGGTTGTGTCCTGCCATGCAGAGGGCCAATCCTTTCCCACCTTCCAAATCTTGCTAGTTGTCAAAGGACAATTATGTGGAATTCTTGAAACTTAATGAAGAAAAATAGCTGACTCAGCTCAGACTTGGAGACTTACTAGGAAATCTTTGGGGAAATCTGGAAAGTATCTATATTAATAAAAGGGTAATATGCTAATTAGACCAGATGTCTTCTGGATGTCCTTTCGGACAAAGCCATGGTGGCGGGGGCTAAGGCAGAGGTGGTTAGAGGCGATCAGGCCCACAGGGGAGAGCAGTTAGGGGTGATCAGGCAGGCAGGCAGACATGGTTAGGGGCGATCAGGCAGGCAGACAGAGGTGGTTAGGGGCGATCAGGCAGGCAGGCAGAGGTGGTTAGGGGCGATCAGGCAGGCGGGGAGCAGGTAGGGGCGATCAGGCAGGCAGGCAGACATGGTTAGGGGCGATCAGGCAGGCAGGTAGGCAGGCAGAGAGGTTAGGGGCGATCAGGCAGGCAGACAGACATGGTTAGGGGCGATCAGGCAGGCAGGCAGAGGTGGTTAGGGGCGATCAGGCAGGCGGGGAGCAGGTAGGGGCGATCAGGCAGGCAGAGTGGTGAGGGGCCAGTGGTCCCGGATTGCGACCAGGCCGGCAGTCGGACATCCCCCGAGGGGTCCCGGATTGGAGAGGGTGCAGGCTGGGCTGAGGGACCTCCCTCCCCTGCACGAATTTCGTGCACTGGGCCTCTGGCAGGTAATAAAGTTGTTGCCTTTAAAAGAAGACTGCCTCTGGCTCTTGTTTTCTTATTTCCACAGTGTTGCATGGGGAGAGTCATCCTGGCTTCATTGCAGGTTTTTGTCTTTAGTTTTCCTTTCATTGTGTTTATAGTTTGATTAGTTTCCTCTATTAAATCATGGGCCTTAATTAAAAGTTGGAACTGTCCTGCTTTGCACGTGTATTTTTAAGCTATTTCTTAATGCATATTTGATACTGTTTGAAGCAGAGCACACGAGACACTGAAATTTCAGCACATGAACAGCAACAAGTACGGACAGCTAAGAGGAGGTGTTCTCTCACCTGTCACATGGAGATGCTTTTGCAGCACCACTTACGTATCGTGGCCGGTGCTGCATCGGATGGAGCTGCTGTCCGGCATTGGGTGGGCCACAGCGGCCCTCTGCGCGGCCCCACGCCGCAGACGGTGGGAGGTCCGGGGCTCGCGGCTGGGTAGGCACATGGCCCTCTGCACGGCCCCACGCCGCAGATGGTGGGAGGTCCGGGGCTCGCGGCCCTCTGCGCGGCCCCACGCCGCAGACGGTGGGAGGTCCGGGGCTCGCGGCTGGGTAGGCACACCTGGTGGAGGCCGACCTGGGCTTGGGCTGCCCGGTTCCCGGGCCGGGGCATCTCCTCTCCTCCTGACGTACTTCCTCTGTAAGGAGTTTTAAGCGTTCTCCTTTGTGATTTCCCCGTTATGATTGCAGCGGTGCCTTCTCAGAGCTCTCGCCTTCGATGTGAAGTGGTGGATCTGTCATTGTGGGATGGGTGCTCAGCGCTAGTGTGAGTGGGATGACTAGCAAATCAGTCAATCCAGGCTTCGCAGATGGTGCTGGGCATCTCAAGATTCATTCTAATCTGAGTGGTTTCTCCAGCTAGGGCGGTTGCATAACATGGGAGCACTTTTTTTTTTACAACTTTTTAAAATCCTTACCCAAGGATATGCTTTTTATTGATTTTAGAGAGAAGGAGAGAGAGGGGGGGAGAGAGAGAGAGAGAGAGAGAAACATTGTGCAAGAGAGAAATATCAATTGGTTGCCCCCATACACACCCGACCGGGAATCAAACCCACGACCCTTCAGTGCACTGGACAATGTTCCCACCACCTCAGTTACACTGGCCAAGGCAAGAACACTCTTTAAGTAACAGATTTGAGAGGCAGGTCTTTTGAATAATAAGATATAGGTTGTAGGGAGATGTTGGGATTGCATAATAAAAGGTGAGGCTAACATAATTTAGGTTTTATTAACAGCTGTTTAAAACGCATGAGCTGGGACAACTGAAACTGCCTAACGTCACCATGCGGGCTTTCCCTCTTCTCCTAAAACCTCCTTCACCGACAGACTTGGAAGTGGGCAGCGGAGTCTGTGCTGAGCCCAGACCTCCAGGAAATACCGAAGTTGGAGAGATTTGTTCTCACTTTAGGGCACCACCAGGTGAGCAGCCTGAAAAGCTGACACGGTCAGCGAATTGCTCTCCGGCAAAGTAATGCGCGTGGTAAAACCCGCACCCCTGCCCTTGCGGCTGCCCGCCCCCTGCCGCAGCCGCGCTGTCCTCGGAGGTCCCTCCTGTCTGCTGACGGTGACGACGGTGAACACTGAGCAAACAAGACGTTAATTCCGAACGACATTAAGTACGGCCAAACGATGGAATGCTTCCTCGGTGAAGAGGCAGAGTATCTGTTGGGACTAATAAGGATCTTGCTGGAAGAGACCAAATACGGATTTTTTAGCCTTTTTAAAAATCAAAGTGGGATTAAAAGAAATTTAGAAAGAATTGAGAAAAGCAGTAATCCTGTAATCACATCACCCTAACCCCCATAACTAACACAACTCTGTTAGTCCCTGTCCCAGTTTAAGTTGGATTCTTACATTCTTAGAGTGTTCCGGAATGACAGTATGTTCAAGTTATCTTAAATGTGTGTGCAAATGGATTGAGAGGAAAATACACATTCCTTAAATGTAAAATCCCAAGTGTTTTGACAATGTGAAATATATATATATTTAAAATCTACAGAGGAACAACTTTTTAAAAAGATACTGGGGGGGATCAGTGGGGGGAAAAGGAGACATGTAATACTTTAAACAAAAAAAAGATACTACCTATGAAATAAAAGTTACACTCTACACTGTAAATTTAGAGTCTACAGGATGATTTCAGGCAATCTGTGTATTAGGTTCTGACTGGTAGGTAAATTTTATTGACTGCCAGATGCTGGCAACAGAATTGTTTTTAGATTAAAGCTTTGCCAAAAAGGATATTTATATAATAGAAGACTTTGGATTTTGTTATCCTTAGGAAACAATTATAAATTCAAAGAGAAATTTAAATTGAATTTAAAAAATCTTAAAAATTGATTGATTTTAGAGAGAGGGAGAGAGAGAGAGAGACATTGATTCGTTGTTCCACTTCTCTGTGCACTCATTGGTTGATTCTTCTATGTGCTCTTGACTAGGGACTGAACCCGCAATCTTGGCGTATCAGGACGACACTCTGAACCCACTGAGCTGTTAGCCAGGGCTCATACATTTCAGTTCAATTTATCCCGTTTTAGAGCTTCTTGGAGATGTGGAACTTCATTTTTCTTAGATGATTCTCACCCCATTGGGACGGTGATGGTCTCTCTAGCCTCCAAAATTGCAGAGGCAGGGCTTTGAAAACAGGAATTTGAGTGGTGACATGTCTGCCGTCTACCCCGCCCCCGCTCTCCCTTGGGTAAACTCAGACTCTGGCCGTGTTCCGGATCATTTCTAAGCAAGCAGCCCCTAGCAGGGTTCCTTTTCTCCACTGGACCATGGTCAGCCTGGGCCTCTGCTGGCACCTGCTTTGAAATACCTCCGTTTTATTTTAGCCTTTTCTTTTCGTTTTCATGATCACTGGCCTAGGTCAGTGGTCGGCAAACGGCGGCTCGAGAGCCGCGGTTTGCCGCTCTGTTGACTAATGAGTTTGCCGACCACTGCGTAAGGCCTTACCCTTACCCGGAAGTTTTGACGTTAGTACATTATTAAAATGTTTTTTAAGTGTTTTTCCCTAAGGCAGTGGTCGGCAAACTCATTAGTCAACAGAGCCGCAGTTTGCCGACCACTGGCCTAGGTGAAGCTCTCAAGCCCCAGACCTAAAGGAACGCTTCCCTCCCGCGCAGACTTAAATGCCTCTGCCAGGGCTGTCTTCAACTCTGCTGTAATGTCAGCGCCTCCCCCTTTTCACAAACCTCCACACGACTTCACGTGCTGGTGCTTTTCACCCCCTTCCCACAACCTGTGCCCCAAACACACATCCCTTCCTCTCTCTCCTTTTCCCCAAATATAAGGTTGTGTAACGATTTTGGTTTAAACTGATACTCATTGCTTATGTTGCTGTCATAGGTGGATCTTAGGAAAGACGGGGGTTTTGTTTTTATCGGAATGAGTTCTTTTCCCGTTAGCTGGATGCCAGTGCACCGTCATGAATGGAGTCCCGGGTGTTTCGATGGGACTCCCCAGGCAGCCTGACCCCCGAGTCGTCTCCCGCTTTCCGCCCGTGCAGAGCCTGCCGTTTTCCGGGCCTCGCACCTGCTCTCTCAGCTGCTGCTGAGCCACCCCCGAGACTGGCTTCTGTCCTGCGGGAACTGGTGTGTCTCTCTCTGCTGGTCCCCTTTCTGCAGTTCATGTCTTCCTCCTGTGGGTGGCGTATGTCTTCTAGTGGTTTCCTGAGAAAGTGTTCATCAGAGATAAGTTTTGTGAGACCTAGCCTGTCTAAATGCCTTTCCTTGGCTCACACTGAATGACAGTTTGCCTGAGTGTTGAATTCCAGGTGGGAAACCAGTGTCCTCACACGTTTGAAAGCATCCCTCCGTTGCTGTCTGCCTCCCAGATTTGGTCATGAGAAGTCTGAGACCTGGTGACTCCCAAGCCTCTGAGGGGCTTGTTTCACCCCTGAAGCTCGCAGGCCCTTGTCTTTGTTCCTGGTGCTCCTTGGCGGGTGGCGGGGCTTTGGGCGGGGACACTGGCTGGGGTCCTTCAGAGTTGGGAAACTTTTCTGATTATTTCTTGATAATCACTTCTCTGATTTCTCCATTCTAGCCTTCTTGATCCCCTATTATTCAGATGTTGGACCTTCTAGCATGTCCTGCTAATTTCCTTTTCTCCTACTCTCCTCCATTCATTATATTTTTGTTTTGATTTTTCCGGGAGAGGCCCTCAACTTTATCTCCTAGTTCTTACATTGAGTTTTTATTTCTGCCATCATATGTTTCATTTCTAAGTGCTTTTGTCCTCAGTATTTCTTTCTTTTCACTGTTTTTATTGATTGTAGAGAGAGAGAGAGAGATAGAAACATCAAAGAGAGAAGAATGTGAACATTGATTGGCTGCCTCTTACATGTCTCCTACTGGAGGTCGCTCCCACAACCCGGCTGGGCCCTGACCCCTGACCCCGGTGACCTGGTGCCTGGGTCAGCACTCCACCACTGAATCCCACCGGCTCAGGCTTTCTCTCTGTAACATCCTGTTTTGTTTCATGAAGGCAGTGCCTTTTCTGAACATTTCTCCTTGTGTATAATTTGTTATTGGTTGATGTACACACATTTATACTTTATAGACAATTTCTGTTTGCTGTGTTGTCGCTGTTCTTCTGAGTCCTTTTCTCCTCTTTTCCACGTAGGCCTTTGTCTTTGATGCCAGAAGCCTTTGTCCAAATGTTGGTGACGGTTGGCTCTTTCATAACCGTGAGTGGGCCGATGGGACATTCTTTGTGCGTGGACAAGTGTTAAATGTTGTCGCACCTCGAGGAGACAGGGTGGGACCTTGCCAGTTGGAGGGGCGAGCGCCAGAAGTTGCTAAAGTAATTCTTTGTCTTGGGCTTGTCAGTCTCGCCAGAGAGGGGTTCCTCTCTCCGGCCTGGGTGCTGAGGGGTAGTGTGGTCCGCGCCAGCGGCCAGCTTTCTGGGAGGGGGTGCGTGATGTGGAGGGCGGAGGAGGTCTGGGCATTGCTGCTGCAGGCTGGGGTCGTGCGTGCTTTCTGTCCGTCACTGTTGAGGCCCCAGAGATCCCGGGCTGCCGCTGAGTTCTGACATCGGCCCTGCCTCTCGCACTGCTAACTTCCAGTTTCTGGCTTTGCCTCGCACTGCTCAAAATTAAGTTGACATTCCTGGTGTGCTGTCATCTGTCACCCACTCATTCAAGTACTTCTTAAGGACTTAGAGGCACTGCGGTGGCGAATGGACTCCAGAAGGGAGAACTCAGCAGAGGAGAGGGCCGAAGCAGAGCGCCGTGCTCGGGCTCAGTATCCGCGGAGCTCAGGAGCCGGAGGCTGCGTTTAGTGGGGTTCGGCGCGCAGAGATAGGCCGGATGTTCTGTTCGCTGTACCTGACTGGGAGGCGCCCCGGTTTTATCCCGGTTTTCATCTCTGTAACGGCCGAGTGCGGAGCTCCCAGGTCTCTGATTTGGAGGTACGGCCGTGTCCATGCTTGTCCATTGGAAATATCCCTCCACCAGGAGAAGGAGGACGTGGGAACAGGGAGGGCAGGCTTTTCTCTGTGACTGCAGGACACGGAAAGGGAGGGAGAGGGAGGAAGGGCAGGGGGTGAAGGAGGGGAGTGACATGATGGCTGCTCTGAAGGCAGATCAGAGGTGTCCGGGCAGTGCTTCCTGGGGTCAGGGAGGAGGCCGGGCGGCGGGGGGGTCGGGTGGTGTCTGTGCCTGTGCACACGGCAGTGTGGGGTGTCGTAAGGGGGTTTGTGACGCGTGTGGGAACTTGCTCTCCCCTGAAGTGATGTGGAGCTGATTCTGAGGCTCCAGAGCTTCGGGCGTGCGGGAAGAATCGCTCATTTAAAATACAGCGCAGGGTGAGCAGTGTTCTTGCCACTCATGATTTTCTGAAAACACAGATAGATGAAATGAAAGGTAAAGGGCCTCCTTAACCGTGACACGCTCACTGCATTGGAAGGCTGTTGCTCAGTTGTACTTTATCCCCGTTCCCCTCATTTTGTTTAAAAACTTTAAATCGGGCTGAGTTTATTTTATTTTTTATTTATTTTATTTTTTAAATATATTTTATTGATTTTTTACAGAGAGGAAGGGAGAGAGAGAGAGCTAGAAACATCGATGAGAGAGAAACATCGACCAGCTGCCTTCTGCACACCTCCTACCGGGGATGTGCCCACAACCAAGGTACATGCCCTTGACCGGAATCGAACCCGGAACCTTTCAGTCCGCAGGCCGACGCTCTATCCACTGAGCCAAACCGGTTTCGGCTGAGTTTATTTTTTTTAATCTATACATTATTTTAACTTGAAATAGCATTTGTGTTGATTCTTCACTATCCAGAAAGATGTTGCTTTCATAATTAATGTGTGTGCAGCAGTCCTTAAAAAATAATTTTGCAGCTCTTTCACAAATGGGCTTATTTCTTATCTAACCCAGTATTTGAAATTAGGTTGTTGAAAGTCTTGACATTTTGATAATCTTGTGAAATAATATGTTAAGAGGGTTATTGAACAAAAATAAGTTGTCAGCAATATTTGAGAGAAACGTAAATTGAGTTATACAGCTAATTGATTATTTTAATGAAAAAGAAAGGTTTCTTTGCCATTTTCAATTACCAAATGATTTCTACTATTTATTTACTTATTTTTGGTAATAGCTTTATTGAGACATAAGCCATATATAATTTACCTGTTTAAATTGGATAATTCGGTGGTTTTAGTGTATAGTTGGGCAGCCACCCCCACTGTTTAATTCCAGAACATTTTCATCACCTCAGGAAAACCCCTGTACCCTTTAGCTATCACCCCAACCCCTTCCTCCCCAGCCCTCAGCAGCCACTAATCTACTTTTATATAGTTGCCTATTTTGGATATTTCCTGTAAATGGAATCATATAATATGTGATCTTTTGTGCCTGGATTGTTTTCACTTAGCATAATGTTTTCAAGGATATATCTGTATTTCATTCCTTTTTATTGCTCACGTAGGGGCCCAGTGCACGAATTTGTGCACCTTGAAAGGCACTGTGGGCCGTGAGGCTGCACTGGGCACAGCGGCGGGTTTCGGCCCATTCTCTGTACCCCCGCCCGGCCCCTCCATCCGTGGCCCCCGGCCCCCTGTCTGCCGGCAGCCCTGCTCCCACCACCGCTGCGCCCCCGTGCTAATGGCACCGGCCCCACTTGCACCTGCTGACGGCACGGAGCGATTGGGGCCCATTCCAGCAGCGGGGGCCAGCGGGGCCGGTGCCATCAGTAGGTGTGAGTGTGGCTGCCAGCCCCGATCCCACTCAGGAACCGGGAGGTGGAGAAGCCCTCAGGGGCGATTGGGGCTGGCCGCTGCCGCTTGCACCTGCTGACTGCACCGAGTGATCCGGGCTGGCGCCGGGCACTGGCCGCAGGTGCGAGTGGTGGCTCCGGTGCTGGCAGCGGGTGCAAGCACCGGGCGGGACTGTGGCACGTGGGAGCAAAGAGTTTTCAGTAACCACCAGAGGCTCGCCCCAATGACAGCGACAGGCGTCCCACCTTGGTCTGGCGCCCCTGCTCACCTGCTCCACCATCCCACCGTGTTCAATGCCCGCCATGTTCTGCGCTCTGCCGCCTGCCGCCAACGCCTGCCGCCAACGCCTGCCATGCTCTGTGCGTGCCCCCTGGTGGTCAGTGCACGTCATACGGCCGGTGGTTTGGTTGTTCCGCTGTTCAGTCTGTTTGCGTGTTAGCCTTTTATTATATAGGATAATTTCTGTTACATGGGTAGTGCACATTTTGTTCGTCCATTCATCAGCTGATGAACATTTGGGTTGTTCCTACCTTTTGTTTATTATGACTAATGCCGCTGTGGACATTAATGTGCAGTTCTGTTCATGGCGTACGAGTTCATTTTCCTTGGGTGTGTACCTGGGAGGGCTAGGTCGTTCATGGTGAGCATTCTGAGGAACTGCCAGGTGGTTTCCATGGCCGCTCTCCCAGGTCAGCACATCAGGGCCACCAGCAGCTGCTTCCTGTTCGTCTTTTTCGTCTTGTCAGTGTGTGTGGAGATGGGAGTGGCTGGGTTTGCCTTCCTTAAGGCCAGTGCTGTTGAGCATCTTTTCGTGTGTTCACTGGTCCTTTGTATATCATTGTAGAAACGTCTGTTATTCCTTTGTTCCTTTTTTGTGTTGCTGTTTTGTTGAGTTCTAAGAGTTCCTTATATATTCTGGATACAAGCCTTCATCAGTCGTGTGATTTGCAAATATTTTCTCTTGTTCTCAGCGTTTCTTGATGGTTTCCTTTGAAGCAAAAAGTTTTTAACGAAGTCCAGTTAAATTTTTTGTTGTTGTTTTAATTGTCATATCTAAGAATATATTGCCAAACCAAGGTCACAAAGATTTATACCTATGTTTTATTTTAAGATTTTATAGTTTCTCTTTTACATTTAGGTCTGTGATCCATGTTGAGTCCATTTTTATTTTATTTGTTTATTTTTAAAATATATTTTATTGATTTTTTACAGAGAGGAAGGGAGAGGGATAGAGAGTTAGAAACATCAATGGGAGAGAAACATTGATCTGCCTCCCCCCCCCCCCCCCCACTGGGGATGTGCCTGCAACCAAGGTACATGCCCTTGACCGGAATCGAACCCGGGACTCTTCAGTCCGCAGGCCGACGCTCTATCCATTGAGCCAAACCAGTTAGGGCTATTTTATTTTTTAAAATATAATTTTATTGATTTAAGAGAGGAAGGGAAAGGGAGAGAGAGAAACATCAATGATGAGAGGGAATCATGGATTAGCTGCCTCCTGCAGGCCCCCGACTGGGGATTGAGTCCGAAACCCAGTCATGTGCCCTTGACTGGAATTGAACCTGGACCCTTTAGTCCGCGGGTCTACGCTCTGTCCACTGAGCCAAACTGGCTGGGACGAGTCCATTTTTATGCATGGTGTGAGACAGGGAGGCCACGTTCATTCTCTGCGTGTGGGTATTCTGTTGTTCACCACATATTGAATAGCCTTGGCGTCCTTGTCAAAACCAATTGACCACATATGTATACGGCTTCTTTCTGGATGCTAATAATGTTTCGTTTTCCTGATTTATTTGTTTCTTTTGGTGTCAGTTCTTTGCTTACCTTGGAACTTTTTCTACTAGTGGTTTTCCTTCTTTTTTAATATATATTTTTATTGATTTCAGAAAGGAAGGGAGTGGGAGAGAGAGGTAGAAACATCAATGATGAGAGAGGATCATTGATCGGCTGCTTCCTGCAAGCCCCCCACTGGAGATCGAGCCCGCAATCAGGCATGTGCCCTGACTGGGAATCAAACCGTGATGGTATTGCAAGTTTAATGAGGCTTAAAATATTACATTTATTATCTGAGAAAATATTCTCCAGTAAAATGAACTTTGAATATTTGAAAACAAAGTCTGTGTGGAGAACTGTAACTACTTTTTCATTCCCCCGAAGCGTTCCCCGCGCCGCCTTTGAAAGGGAGGCTCTGGGTAAACATTTAGCGACAAGAGCCGGGGCTACGCCTCGCACAGCCGAGTCCAAAGTCCTGCCGCGCGGTGTCTACCAGACCCGGGACGCGGAGCGGTTACGCTGAGTGCTGAGACCATTAGTCACGTCAGCCCCGCAGCGTTGTACAGATTTTACCAGCTCGTAAGCGGCTTTATGACCCGAAGGAATGCCAGCGGTAAGCCAACCCTAACCAGGGCCCTGGCCCGCGGCAGGCCTCCGCGCCGGATCCGCGTCCGGGAGGAAAACTACTGTGCGGCTGGGATGAGAGCTGGTAGCGTTTGGAGTCCGTCTCCCGGGATAGTGTTTGGGAAAGGAAACTCATTTTTCAAAAATGCTTTTCGTGCCCTCGGCCATCCTCCATTTAGCCATGAAGTAGCGGTGACCTCAGGCATGAAAACGGCCTGCCCTCTCTTGGAGTGGCGTGACTTTTTCCTATGTTGATACTCTTTTTTTTTTTATTGATTTCAGAGAGGAAGGGAGAGGGAGAGAGAGATAGAAACATCAGTGAAGAGAGAGAATCATTGACTGGCTGCCTCCTGCACGCCCCCCACTGGGAATCAAGCCCGCAGCCCGGGCCTGTGCCCTTGGCTGGCATCGAACCTGGGACCCTTCAGTCCACAGGCCGGCGCTCTACCCACTGAGCCACACCAGCCAGGGCCTGTGTTGATACTGTTTATTTTTGTAATCAGTCCCCTATAAAGTGATAACGATTTCTTGTTATACATTTTTAACTTTTTGATGATAGGGAGTTTCAAACACATGGAAAGTAAGAGAGTAGCATAATGAACCCCTGTTTCAATCACCTGTTTCAGCAGTTGCCAAATCATGGTCAGCCTTGCTTCACTCTCACCCCTTCTCCCCAAGAAGGGCTGTTTGGGGACAACTCGCCATTGCCACCTCAGTGTAAAGGCCTCCATGTACCTGCTAGAAAATGGGCTTCCTTCCACACACAGCCGGAATGTACAACATTAAAACCCACGGCACAATCACGTGGTCATGGCTTAAATGTCCCCGTTCTGTCGTCGTTTTTCCTCGATTTGTTCCCCGGGAGCCAAAACAGAGTGCACGCGGCATCGGGGTGAGCCGCCTCATTCTCCTTCCCCCACTGCTCCTTCCCCCGCTTTGTGCCGTTTATCGTGGGAGGAACCGGCCATTTCCTGTCCTGTTTATACCGCGTCCTTATTTCTAGCGTTTTCCTAACAGGACAAATGTGGCCTTAATGAATCCTTCCTGCACTTTTGGCCCAGGATACTTCTGTGGGGAAGAGAGCCACCTGGGGTGTAATTGTAAAAACTAGCTATTTCTTACTTCCTGTGAGATGTAATTTTACACGCTGTTGTGAGGTGTTGCTGTCGGGGCAGGACTTGCCTAAGGTCCAGAGTGGGCTGTGCCTGCCGCTGGGCGGGTCAGGGTTCCTGCTCCAGGCGGCGGCGGTGCCGGGCTGGGAGGTCGGCATCACCTCCCTTCCTCTCCCAGCATCAGCCCGGCACTGGGGGCCGCCCTTCCTCTGGAGCCCCGGGGCTGGTTCCCCCCCCCCCCCCCCACCCCCGCGTTTCCCGGACTGGCTGCCCCCCTCACCCCCCACGACTGCGACCTCTCCGCCTCCTGAGCCGCTGTCACCTCCCTCGCCCGTTGCTGCGAAGCTGCAGGGCTCGGACCCGGGCTCGGGTCGGTGCGTGTGGACCGGTGGGAAGTGTCCTCAGGGGGAAGTCGCAGGCGTTCTCCGAGTTTGCTCACACGGGCTGGCGTGTTGTCTGTGCCGAGGAAGTGGGGCGCCGCGGGGACCTCAGACGGCCCGGACAGCAGAGGGGCAGGAGCAGTGACAGCGGTGGCCCCTCAGCAGTCCTTCGTGTCCGCTCTGAGCCGGGGCGTCCTGGGCGACCTTGTCCCGGGCTCGGTGTCACCGTAACCGGCGGCTCGGGGCCCCAGGCTTCTGGAGCGTTTCTCTGGGAAAACACATCCCGTGAGGCGGGTCCCCTGTGGCCTCCTGGCTGTTCGCTGGAGACCGGGGATTGACACCCGTGAGGACTTGAAAATGGGACCTTACGCCTTTGAGGTTTTCAGTTGAACTTAAGGAAAAGGGGGCCCCGCCGTCCCGTGGCCGCTCTCCCCGCTCCGCAGGTCCAGCTCCGCCGGGCGGGTGGCTCCCTGCCGGGGGCACCCGGGCCTCGAGCTCCGCGTGGGTGGGGGAGGCATTCTGGAACCCTCGTGGCAATGCCAGCCTCTCCGTGTCCGGAAGGGCTGGGTTAGGCAGGAGGAGCTCTGGCCGCCGAGGCGCGCAGACGCCGCCTTCCCAGAGCCGGTCCTGTTTGAAGTGGTGAACGTCTGCCGCGGGCAGTGACGGGCGTTGATCTGGGGAGTGGATCCCATCTCTTGTCATTGCCTGAGGAGTGGATCCCATCTCTTGTCATTGCCTGAGGAGTGGATCCCATCTCTTGTCATTGCCTGAGGAGTGGATCCCATCTCTTGTCATTGCCTGGGGAGTGGATCCCATCTCTTGTCATTGCCTGAGGAGTGGATCCCATCTCTTGTCATTGCCTGAGGAGTGGATCCCATCTCTTGTCATTGCCTGGTGAGTGGATCCCATCTCTTGTCATTGCCTGGGGAGTGGATCCCATCTCTTGTCATTGCCTGGGGAGTGGATCCCATCTCTTGTCATTGCCTGGGGAGTGGATCCCATCTCTTGTCATTGCCTGGGGAGTGGATCCCATCTCTTGTCATTGCCTGGGGAGTGGATCCCATCTCTTGTCATTGCCTGGGGAGTGGATCCCATCTCTTGTCATTGCCTGGGGAGTGGATCCCATCTCTTGTCATTGCCTGGGGAGTGGATCCCATCTCTTGTCATTGCCTGGGGAGTGGATCCCATCTCTTGTCATTGCCTGGGGAGTGGATCCCATCTCTTGTCATTGCCTGGGGAGTGGATCCCATCTCTTGTCATTGCCTGGGGAGTGGATCCCATCTCTTGTCATTGCCTGAGGAGTGGATCCCATCTCTTGTCATCGCCTGAGGAGTGGATCCCATCTCTTGTCATTGCCTGGGGAGTGGATCCCATCTCTTGTCATTGCCTGGGGAGTGGATCCCATCTCTTGTCATTGCCTGAGGAGTGGATCCCATCTCTTGTCATCGCCTGAGGAGTGGATCCCATCTCTTGTCATCGCCTGAGGAGTGGATCCCATCTCTTGTCATTGCCTGGGGAGTGGATCCCATCTCTTGTCATCGCCTGAGGAGTGGATCCCATCTCTTGTCATCGCCTGGGGAGTGGATCCCATCTCTTGTCATTGCCTGGGGAGTGGATCCCATCTCTTGTCATTGCCTGGGGAGTGGATCCCATCTGGCCGATAGTGGGAAGAGGACCCGCTTACCAGCCACAGGGAACCAGAGTGACCCCTGACGTCTCCCTTAGAATCAGCTTCCTTCCTGTTCATTGATGACCGGACTGTGGGGACGGAAGATGAAGGTCCAGGGGCCCCCGCTGGCGTGGCTCGGTGGGTTAGCATCGCCCCACGCGCCGAGAGCTCACCGATTGGGCTCCTGGTCAGGGCACATGCCGGGCTGTGGGCTTGATCCCTAGCAGGGGGCATGCAGGAGGCAGCCGATCCATGTTTCTCTCTCATGGATGTTTCTTTCTCTTTAAAAAAAAAGGGGGGGTGGGGAACCCAGGAAGAAACGCTTCTTCTCGTCTTCGTGTCTGCATGATTTTTTGTGTGTGTTTCATTTCCTTTATGCTGACATTTTTATGTTACTGAAAAGATACTGAGCACAGAGGGTTTGCTTTCGTATTTTAAAAGAAGGCCCTGGCTGGTTTGGCTCAGTGGATAGAGCGTTGGCCTGCGGACTGAAAGGTCCCGGGTTCGATTCCGGTCAAGAGCATGTATCTTGGTTGCGGGCACATCCCCAGTGCAGGAGGCAGCTGATCGATGTTTCTCTCTCATCGATGTTTCTAGCTCTCTATCCCTCTCCCTTCCTCTCTGTAAAAAATCAATAAAATATATATATTTTTAAAAAAGGACCTCAGAAGTGCACAGGTTGGTTCCGTTAGAGACTGATGTACCATTTAATGCGGACGTGGGGCCTCCAGGTGCGGGAAGCCCGTGGCCACATCCAAACTCTGCTCCTCCAACAACTCGATAAGGCTTTTCAGACACACACACACAGAGAGCAAAACCAGACTCTTCTGTACGCTCATACGCCTTGTAACCAGGCCGTTCCCACCTGGGCCTCGGACAGCGGCCCCCCGTCGGGGTGTCCCTGAGGGTGGCGCTGGGTTCTTTTCTGCGCTCAGAACCACGGCCTCGACCGTCCCTGAGTGACTGCTCTTCCCTCGACTCACATCTGGCCCTGGGCCGCCGTCCAGCCTTTCTCGGGAGCCGCAGGTGTCTGGCCTGGCAGTGGGTTCTGGAAGACGCAGGGAATTTGGTAGACTCCGGTTTGTGTTTCTTCCGGAGACATGTACTCCCTGTGCGAAACACGCTCGTCACGGAGAACAGCGGAAGCTCGACGGCGGTTTGGACGAGAGGATGGCCCACCAGGACGGTGCCCGCGGCCGGTGCTGGGGCGGGTCCCTGTCCGGCCCGCGCGGTGGTGAAGGCCGAGGAAGTGGTTGCTGCCGCCGCTGGGACTTGCGGGCCTCAGTGCGGGCCAGATCGTTTCTTACTCCCTGGCATAGTTTTGTTCTAGTGTTTTCCAGCTCAGTGTGTTTAGAAATAAACGGCAGTCCTGTTGAACAAGAATTCCATGGCCTGTGTTCAGGTAGGAGAGTGTGACGTGCACAGCCGGGCACGGAATATAGGGAGGGGTGGCGGAAAGCCTTCTGGGAGCAGGGGGATGTGCCCCCGAAACGGTCCGTGTCTGAGCGCTCGGGGCTCCAGGGCTGGGCCGGAGCGACCTCGCTAAGAGCCTAAGGGCCGGTGGAAGGAAGCAGGGAAGACGTGGTGGAGGGACGAGCTGTGGCGGGGCGGCCGCGGGGCGAGGACGGAGGTGTGGGCTGCGGGCCGGCCCGCCCTCAGGTGTGTGTCCTGTGAGGACGGAGGTGTGGGCTGCGGGCCGGCCCGCCCTCAGGTGTGTGTCCTGTGAGGACGGAGGTGTGGGCTGCGGGACGGCCGCCCTCGGACAGGTGTGTGTCTGTGCCCGTTCCTGTGGGGAAGGAGTGGGGGGGGGGGAGCACAGTCTTCCCGTGACCAGTGCCTGGTCTCAGCGTGACCGCTGGCTCTGCGTGGACACAGTGCGCCCGTGCTCACGGTCACGTCCACGGTCACACTTGATCCTCCCGACGAGCCTCAGTCCCGGGTTGTCCCTCATTCACGAGGAAACGCGCTCGGACAGGCGTTTTGCCGCAGAGCAGGGCGGTGGCGGCGGCCCAGAGCCTGCCTTGGCCGGTGTGTCCGTTGCTTCGGTTCAGCCGTTTCTTCAGGTGCCCTTCCCGCCTCTGAATAAAGTCATGAACGAATCACGTGCCGACCGGGCTCTGTTGTGACCTCCTCCTCCCTCCTCACGTATGACCCCTTCCTTGACTAGCAAGCTCTGTTGTGACAGGTGTCACAGGTGAGCTGTTTTCAGGTTATTGTTATTTTAAGTGTACAGTTCAGTTATTTGTAGAGCATTCGGAGTTGTGCTGCCATCACTACTGTCTGATTCCAGAACATTTTACCACCCTCCAGGAACCCAGGCCCGTTAGCCGTCACTCCCCGCCCCTGCCCGCCCCTGGCGACACTAGTCTACTTCCTGTCTGTGGATTGCTGTTCTGGACGTTTCACAGGAACGGAATTGCACAGTGTGCGGTCCTTTGTGACTGGCTTTCACGTGGCGCGTTGGTAGCGTGTGTCAGTGTTTTCTCTCGTGGCTCCAGGATGTGCACGTTTGCTCACCCATTCGCCCGTGGGCGGACGTCGGGTGGTTTCCGGTTTGGGCCGCTGTGAGGAGCGCCGCCATGAACACAAGTTTGCGTCGATGTGCGTTTCGCTTCTGCTGGGTCTGCGCCCCGGAGTGGGGTCGCGGAGTCGGTACGGCGTTCAGCGTTGGAGCAGCGGCTCGGCCATTTCCCGCGGGGCCTGATCCCGTTTCTCCAGCTCTTTGCCAACACGCGGTGCTCGTCCTTGTTATTCGTCCTCGTTGTTCCAGGCACCCTGGTGGTGGAGGCGGCGTCTCCTGTGGTTTTGAGGGGCATTTCTGTGGGGCTGATGATCCTGACCATCTCTTCATGTGCTTATCGGCTGTTTGTGTGTCTTTGGAGAAATGTCTGTGCAGATCCTTCTGATGCCAGAGGAGGTAATGGGCCAGGTTTCCCCGACAGAGTGGGGATAGGGGGAGGTTCCTGGGCCGCCACTGAAATAAGCCTTTTCAGACGTCCGCGGGAGGCGGGAGGCGGGAGGCGGGAGGCGGGGGTTTATTGGCGGGGAGTCACGTTTCCTGGGCTCCGAGGTCCCCTGCCCCTCAAGCCAGTCCTGGAAAGGGTGCAGCCGGGCTCCCGCAGAGCCAGAAGCAAGACCGGTGCCCATTATTATTACTCTGTTCCGTGTGGCACCGCGTGTGGTTCAGCGTTCCGGCCAGATTAAGCGTGTTAGTTCATGTGTGGAGTCCAACACGGCCGTGCGCCACATGGGCACGGGGGGGGAGGGGGCATCGCCTGCCACAGGAGCCCACCAGGGAGAGGAGAAGAGAGCTGCCCTGTGGGAAGTTTCAGTGCTCAGGTTTCGCATGTTTGCACTGGCCACGCCCACCTTGGCCACTGATTCACGTTCAGGTGTGATTGACAGACAAGCGCCTTCCCACGTCACTCAAACCTTTCCGGGCAATGTGTCTAAATTGCCTTGGTCTCGTCCCTCCCCGTCGGTCAGTGGGAGCAGACTGCAGGTGTTCCGTGCACCTTGGCACAGCGGGATGGATGACACGGCTGCGTTATCGTCTCCCGTTCACTCCTTTCTGGTTAGGTAGTAACCAGCTTATTACAATGGCATCACTTAGCCCATTTTTTCATTGCGTTCTCTTTTTATTAGTGAGTTGTAAGAGTTTTTATATATTTTGGATACAAGTCCCTTATCAGATATATGAATTAGCACATTTCTTTCTTCATTCTGTGGCTTATTTCTTTTTTTTTTTTTTATTGACGGATGACTCCAACCAACTGAGTCACACGGGTCAGGCTGATGAAGTCCAATTAAAAATTATTTTCTTGCTTGTGCTTTTGGTTTCATATTTAAGAGTCTCTTCTTTGCCTAACCCAAGGTCACAAAGATTTATACCTGCATTTTCTTCTGAGAGTTTTGTAGTTTAACTCTTTTATGTCTTCGATTCGTTTTGAGTTAACATGTGTATGTGGTGTGGGGAGGGTCCGTGTGTACTCCTTTGCATGTAGATTCAGTGTCCCAGCGCTGTTGGAGCTGCTCTCCCCCGCCGGGTGTCTCGCAGTGGTGCCTTCCCGCGCGCTTCCTTCCGCGGAGCCCGGCGTGTTCCTTCCGGTTTCCTCAGCCTCGCACCGTGTCCTGAGTTCATTGGTCATACCTGCAGCAGGAGTCCATTTTTTTGTTGCTGGTGGTTTCCCATTGCATGAATTCTTCTGTTCGTGAACAACTTGGGTTGCAGTTGGTTGTTGGCAGTTAGAATAAAGCTGCTCTGAGCATTCTTGCATCATAACTGGGTCATAGCACACATATGCTAGCTTAAGAGCTACAGACATAAATGGGGGTGGGGGCATGATAGCTATTCTGTGTCGAGGAGAGTGGGGAGATTGTTTCCTTGGTGACCAGTTTTCAAAGAATCAGAGTGACCATCTGAGCTGGCCTGGAGCTAAGGTGGTGCTGGCGCCCCCGGGAGTTAGAGGCAGCGCTGTTTGCTGAGTGAGAACACAGGCGTGGTAACGTGCTGCCTGCTCGATGATTACGTCAAGACAGCGAGGACAGTAAGGGGAGTTAAGTTTTAAGTCTTTTAAAACAGAAACAAAAATCCTCTCGATTGACTTTATTGGGGTGACATTGGTTTACTAAAATTACATAGGTTTTAAGTGTCAAATGGACCGTGTTCATGTTTTAAGAATGTGAAGAATCACGTGTGGGGAAGAAAGGTCCGTAACCAGGAACAAAAATACCCAGCGCGTATGTGAGCTTGGGCCGTGTGTTTTCTCCGTTTGCTTTTTTATCAGCAGCAGGCACCACTGTGCTGCAGGTTTTAGAGACTGTTAGCGCATCCCTGACACACAGGTAGGTGTTCAGAAATTAGCACGGGTGGGTTTAATGTTTTTCTGTGTTTTTAAAAAAAATTTTTATTGATTTTTTTTTTTTACAGAGTGGAAGAGAGATAGAGAGTTAGAAACATCAGTGAGAGAGAAACATTGATCAGCTGCCTCTTGCACACCCCCTACTGGGGATGTGCCCACAACCAAGGTACATGCCCTTGATGGGAATCGAACCTGGGACTCTTCAGTCCGCAGGCCGATGCTCTATCCACTGAGCCAGATCGGTTAGGGCTAATGTTTTATCAAATACTAGAGGCCTGGTGCACAAAATTCGTGCATGGGGGCGGGGAGGTCCCCTCAGCCCGGCCTGTACCCTCTCCAATCTGGGATCCCTCGGGGGATGTCCGGCTGCTGGCCTGGTCGCCCCCAACTGCCCCCCTGCCTGCCAGCCTGGTTGCCCCTCACGGCCCCCCCGCCGGCCTGGTTGCCCCGCGCAGCCTGCTGTTCAGTCGTTTGGTCGTCCCTCACTAACCCCCCTGCCGGCCTGGTCATAGGCAGCCATCTTGTGAGGGTGTGAGGGTTAATTTGCATATTGCCTCTTTATTATCTAGAATTTGGGGTGGAAGAGAGTAAAGGAAATTTAAAGTACATTAAGTCCTAACTGGTCAACAGGTTCTGTGACTTTAAGCAAAACAACGTGTAATGAAACCACTTTCCCATAAGCTAATGTATATGACAGGATTGCTATGGCATCTCATCAATGCTCTGAGGAAACAGTATCGTCCAAGGACTGCTGTTTAAGGCCAGCCCTCCCTTCTCACGTCTCCAATGGGACCATGTCACACGTGTGAACTAATCAACAGGAAGTGGGTGGATAGTATTTGGTTGCTAAAAATGCCCCCAAATTACTGACCCCTGAAATTAAGTTGCCTTCCTTGAGTGTATTAATTTGCTGGTGTTTCACAAACTTCTTACTTTCTAGAGTTGCTCTCCCCGCCCTGCTTAGTTGTGGCTTCCTTGCTTATTAAGTAGATACCGTTTTATCAGCGTCCTGTGCTGTAAGCCTGCGATTAGTGTCTGCTAGAAACCAGCAGCCAGTCTCAGACTCCGAGGCGGGAGCTGGGAGGGTAAGGTAGGACTCATTCTGACAGGAGCCCCTTTCTGACCTTCAGTCTCACACGGGCTAACCCCGAGGCATCCTGGGAGGAAGGGGTGTCGCATTCCCTTCCTGGTCGCTCATGTCCTCCCGCCCAGCTCTCAGTGTGAGAGCATCCCCGTCTCTAGGACGGCCTAGGACGCCGAGGCTTTGTGCGGGGATGCGGTGAGGGCTCTTCCTTGATTTCGCATCCTGCTGCCGGCCTGCCCTGAGCTCATTTCCTGTGTCCTCTGGCTGGTGATGGGCAGGGCGTCCGCCCTCAGTGTGGGTCATGCGGGGTCCTGCCCAGCTGACCCTCGGCGTCATCCGGAACCCGAGGGTGCCCAGCACAGTGTACTGCCTTTTGTCTTCAGAGCAGCTGAACAGAGTGCCGAGGGTCAAGTTGGTCAGTTACTAAGATTCTTAGATGCGTATCTCGTTAGCGAGTCAGATTTGGAATTAGAAACCATCTTTAGTGTGGCGTGGCGTGGCGTGGCGTGGCGTGGCGTGGCGTGGCGCTGCACTGCTGAACTTGCCAAAAGCCGCTCGTGTGACTGTGGTTGGTCTGGCTGCCGTGGAATCTGTACCACCAAACCGTGTAGGTAATCCCAGTAGCTGATTTGATAAAGCGGTCTGTATGCTTATCAATGTATTTTCTTTATCAAAATTACAGTTTTTACTCAAAATTCAGTAGAGAATGATCAGAAAAACTAAAGAGAAACCAGTGAGTAACATCATGTCGTCTGCTCCCCCCAGAATAGAGCCCTGAGAGCCAGCGGAGGGAGCTGGTGCCGGCGAGCTGTCCGAGTCCGCGGAGCTGCCGGGCGGGCCATCCACGCAGCGAGGGCCACGGCCGCCGCTTACGGACAGGGCTGTGTTCTTGACACTGAAGCTTGGGACGTTGGTTTTGTGACCTAGCATTGGTGTGGTGGCGTCTGGCGAGGCCAGTGACGTGAGCTCTGTTCACGTTGTGCTGTGAGAGCACAGACCTGTCCCGTCTGCAGTTGGTACTCAGCCCGTGAGATGGAAGCACAGGTTTGGAGCGGATCAGCTTTACCTCCGTTCCAAGATCAGTGTGTGTGTTTTTTGTTTTTATAAAACATTTGTGGAAAATGATTTCAAGTATATAATCCATGCATTTTTTTCTTTTTATAAATTTTTTATTGACTTTTTTAAAGAGGAAAGGAGAGGGATAGAGAGATGGAAACATCGATGGGAGAGAAACATCCCACAGGCCTGTGCCCTGACCGCAAACCGAACTGCTGACGTTTTGGTTCATGGGTTGATGCTCAACCACTGAGCCACACCACCTGGGTGCATTTTTTTTTAGCAGCAAAACTCTTTAGAGTTGTCTGTTCTTACTGCCTCCACTTCCTTCTCCCTAACCAGACTTTTGTCCCCACCACACCCTCAGCACGGCTTTTGTCGAGGCCACTGTGGTGTCCTTGGGCCAAACTAGTAGTCAGTTCTCAGCCCTCGCTGCCTCGTGGTGAAGCCTGGCCCTGCCTCAGAGCCGGCTCTTCTCTCCCAGCCGGTGGTGGAGGTCCGGGCCCACTCCTCGGTCCCTCCCTAGCCCTGCGACTCCCCGGGGACCGCATCCGGGTCTGTGACTGGTACCAGGTACAGCCAGTGCCCCAGTTCCCAGCCTGCGCCCCGTTCCTGGAATCCGCCCGCAGAGCCGCTGCCTGCCTGAGGTTTGCCCCATCCTGCCCGCTCACCTGCTGGCCAGCGCCTCGGGCCGGGGTCCCCTCACCTGCACACCCAGTCCTGCAGGAAGGCCTGTCGGCCCGATCACAGTCGAGTCTAACCGCCTCCACGCTCTGTCCGACCGCCGGCCCACCACACGCCCTGTTCCCAGGTCCTCTTTATCCAGAGGGCTTGTCATTGTCATGATGTGCTTGCTGCATGCGTGTTCTGCTTTTCTCGGTCTTGCTCCACTAGCATGTGAGCGCCACGAAGGCAGGGACTGGGTTCACAAACCTCTCCCACTGCCTAGAATAGTTCCCGGCAAAAAGTGGGTGCTCAGTACAGGTCTCACCGGTTCTGTTTCAGACGGAAAGCCTCTCAGGTGCTTACCAATTCGGGGTGATCGCTGCGGGAGGGCAGCAGCGTTCCTCCCCCCCCCCCCCCCCCCCCCCCCGCGGCTGCGGTGCACGAAGGGCTTTCGCTTACAGTCTCGTGGTCCTTCATTCAGCTCCTCACCCCCGTCAGTCAGCACCTCGTCCCGTGTGGGAGTGCGGCCTCCTCCCTGCGGCCTCCCGTGCGCTCGGGGTGCCCGTGTCCCAGCTGGCCTGTCCTACTTCCGCAGCCAGACCTTTCTCCACATCCCCGCGTGCAGCTTACACTGCAGCCGGCCAGGCCTTTTGCCTCCCAGAGCCTGCGGTCCGCTCCGTGCTGTGCAGCCGCCGCTTTCTGACGCGTCCTGCTTGGGGACGTGCGCACACGGGCCGCACACGGGGCTCCCACCCGCTCTTTCCTCGCACAGCGGGCTTCAAGGTCGGTTGAGCTGTTACTGCTCGGTTTTGCCTCTGCCTCTCCGCCACGTCCTCCTTCCAAAAAGAATGTCAAGTTCCCTCCTTTGTCGCTCACAGTTGGTTTCTTTTCTCTCGCTTTTAACGGCTTCACTGGATAGAATCCCACCCCTACAGCGGTTTCTTTTTAAAAAAAAATACATTTTATTGATTTTCTACAGAGAGGAAGAGAGAGGGATAGAGAGTTAGAAACATCGATGAGAGAGAAACATCGATCAGCCGCCTCCTGCACCCCCCCCCCCCACTGGGGATGCGCCCGCAACCAAGGCACATGCCCCTGACCGGAATCGAACCCGGGACCTTTGAGTCCGCAGGCCGACGCTCTATCCACTGAGCCAAACCGGTCTCGGCCATATAGCGGTTTCTTTAAGTTCGTTATAGTCCTTACCTTGCTCGTCCATGTGCGACACGCAGTGTGTTCCTGTCCCGCCCTCTGTCACCCCGGGAGGACCCGAGTGGCAGGGAGCAGCCCTGTGGCCGGTCCCTGTGGCGGGCCCCTGGTGGAGGCTTTGCTCAGTGAGGAGGCTTGGGAAGAATTGGGCCTGCAGGCCTGCATTCCTCCCACCATGCCAGGCCTGCTGGGCACGGGTCCGAAAGCGGCGCCCCTCCCACAGGACAGAGCTTCCTAGGACAAGCAGAGGGTGCCCACGAGGTGACACTGCTGCCTGCGGCCAGCAGTGGGCAGTGCAGGCGGCCAAGGACCGGCCGCCAGCCTTCGCTCTGTCTGCTCCGGTGGCCGGGCCTCTCCTCGCAGGGGTAACTCCTCTCCTCGCAGGGGTAGCTCCACTCCTCGCAGGGGTAACTCCACTCCTCGCAGGGGTAACTCCTCTCCTCGCAGGGGTAACTCCACTCCTCGCTGGGGTAACTCCTCTCCTCGCAGGGGTAACTCCTCTCCTCGCAGGGGTAACTCCTCCTCGCAGGGGGTAACTCCTCCTCGCAGGGGGTAACTCCTCCTCGCAGGGGGTAACTCCTCCTCGCAGGGGGTAACTCCTCCTCGCAGGGGTAACTCCTCTCCTCGCAGGGGTAACTCCTCTCCTCGCAGGGGGTAACTCCACTCCTCGCAGGGGTAACTCCTCTCCTCGCAGGGGTAACTCCTCTCCTCGCAGGGGTAACTCCTCTCCTCGCAGGGGGTAACTCCACTCCTCGCAGGGGTAACTCCTCTCCTCGCAGGGGTAACTCCTCTCCTCGCAGGGGGTAACTCTACTCCTCGCAGGGGTAACTCCTCTCCTCGCAGGGGTAACTCCTCTCCTCGCAGGGGGTAACTCCACTCCTCGCAGGGGTAACTCCTCTCCTCGCAGGGGTAACTCCACTCCTCGCAGGGGTAACTCCTCTCCTCGCAGGGGTAACTCCACTCCTCGCAGGGGGTAACTCCTCCTCGCAGGGGTAACTCCTCCTCGCAGGGGTAACTCCACTCCTCGCAGGGGTAACTCCTCTCCTCGCAGGGGTAACTCCTCTCCTCGCAGGGGTAACTCCTCTCCTCGCAGGGGTAACTCCTCTCCTCGCAGGGGTAACTCCTCTCCTCGCAGGGGTAACTCCTCTCCTCGCAGGGGTAACTCCTCTCCTCGCAGGGGTAACTCCTCTCCTCGCAGGGTAACTCCACTCCTCGCAGGGGGTAACTCCTCCTCGCAGGGGTAACTCCTCCTCGCAGGGGTAACTCCTCTCCTCGCAGGGGTAACTCCTCTCCTCGCAGGGGTAACTCCTCTCCTCGCAGGGGTAACTCCTCTCCTCGCAGGGGTAACTCCTCTCCTCGCAGGGGTAACTCCTCTCCTCGCAGGGGTAACTCCTCTCCTCGCAGGGGTAACTCCTCTCCTCGCAGGGGTAACTCCTCTCCTCGCAGGGGTAACTCCTCTCCTCGCAGGGGTAACTCCACTCCTCGCAGGGGTAACTCCACTCCTCGCAGGGGTAACTCCACTCCTCGCAGGGGTAACTCCACTCCTCGCAGGGGTAACTCCTCTCCTCGCAGGGGTAGCTCCACTCCTCGCAGGGGTAACTCCACTCCTCGCAGGGGTAACTCCTCTCCTCGCAGGGGTAACTCCTCTCCTCGCAGGGGTAGCTCCACTCCTCGCAGGGGTAACTCCTCTCCTCGCAGGGGTAACTCCTCTCCTCGCAGGGGTAACTCCACTCCTCGCAGGGGGTAACTCCACTCCTCGCAGGGGTAACTCCTCTCCTCGCAGGGGTAGTAACTCCTCTCCTCGCAGGGGTAGCTCCACTCCTCGCAGGGGGTAACTCCACTCCTCGCAGGGGTAACTCCTCTCCTCGCAGGGGTAACTCCTCTCCTCGCAGGGGTAACTCCTCTCCTCGCAGGGGTAACTCCACTCCTCGCAGGGGTAACTCCACTCCTCGCAGGGGTAGCTCCTCTCCTCGCAGGGGTAACTCCTCTCCTCGCAGGGGTAACTCCACTCCTCGCAGGGGTAACTCCTCTCCTCGCAGGGGTGGTAACTCCACTCCTCGCAGGGGTAGCTCCACTCCTCGCAGGGGTAACTCCACTCCTCGCAGGGGTAACTCCACTCCTCGCAGGGGTAACTCCACTCCTCGCAGGGGGTAACTCCTCCTCGCAGGGGTAACTCCTCCTCGCAGGGGTAACTCCACTCCTCGCAGGGGTAACTCCTCTCCTCGCAGGGGTAACTCCTCTCCTCGCAGGGGTAACTCCTCTCCTCGCAGGGGTAACTCCTCTCCTCGCAGGGGTAACTCCTCTCCTCGCAGGGGTAACTCCTCTCCTCGCAGGGGTAACTCCTCTCCTCGCAGGGGTAACTCCTCCTCGCAGGGGGTAACTCCTCTCCTCGCAGGGGTAACTCCACTCCTCGCAGGGGGTAACTCCACTCCTCGCAGGGGTAACTCCACTCCTCGCAGGGGTAGCTCCACTCCTCGCAGGGGTAGCTCCTCTCCTCGCAGGGGGTAACTCCTCTCCTCGCAGGGGTAACTCCACTCCTCGCAGGGGTAACTCCACTCCTCGCAGGGGTAACTCCACTCCTCGCGGGGGTAACTCCTCTCCTCGCAGGGGTAACTCCACTCCTCGCGGGGGTAACTCCTCTCCTCGCAGGGGTAACTCCACTCCTCGCAGGGGTAACTCCTCTCCTCGCAGGGGGTAACTCCTCTCCTCGCAGGGGTAACTCCACTCCTCGCAGGGGTAACTCCACTCCTCGCAGGGGGTAACTCCACTCCTCGCAGGGGTAACTCCACTCCTCGCAGGGGTAGCTCCACTCCTCGCAGGGGTAACTCCACTCCTCGCAGGGGGTAACTCCTCTCCTCGCAGGGGTAACTCCTCTCCTCGCAGGGGTAACTCCTCTCCTCGCAGGGGTAACTCCTCTCCTCGCAGGGGGTAACTCCTCTCCTCGCAGGGGGTAACTCCACTCCTCGCAGGGGTAACTCCTCTCCTCGCAGGGGTAACTCCTCTCCTCGCAGGGGTAACTCCTCTCCTCGCAGGGGTAACTCCAGGCGTGGAGTGCGAGTTCTTCAGAGCTGTTGGCTCTATGAGCAGTGTAGGTAAAGAGGGCCCGGAAGACGTGAGCTGGAGGGAAAGGCGGAAGAGGACGGACAGGCCCTAGAAGGCTGAGCAGCGGTGAGGGAGCAGGACGTGGGCTGGGTCCGGGAGGGGAAGCGGGTGGCCAGCCTTTCTTTTTTTTCCTTCTTTCTAAATATAATTTTACTGATTTCAGAGGAAGGGAGAGGGAGAGAGATTTAGAAACATCAATGATGAGAGAGAATCATCGATCGGCTGCGTCCTGCACGCCCCCTACTGGGGATGGAGCCTGTGACCTGGGCATGTGCCCTTGCCCGGGAGTCGAACCCGGGACCCTTCAGTCTGCAGGCCGACACTCTATCCACTGAGCCAAACCGGCCAGGGCCGCCTTTCTTTTCACGGCATGGCTGCTGCTGCTTCGTAGATGCACACCCAAGTGAAGGATGTACACGTGTTAAGTTATGATTTTTCCGAGTTAAATTTTGGAACGGGTGCATTAGAGGGTAGCAGGACCCTCCCGCATTCGTTCCTGTGTCTGTCTTGGCGAGGGTAACCCCAGGAGCAGGAGGCAGCTCAGAGGGCCTCGTGGGGAAGGTGACTAGAGGCGGGAGGTGTCTCCAGGCGGGAGGCCGGCGCCTCCTTTTCCTGCTGTGCTGCCTCAGACCGCAGACGGGCGTCAGCCTGGGCTCAGGGCTGCGCTGGGACCGGACCCTGGCTTTCTCCCCGCAGACGAGGCTGACGCTGCTCCAGAGGGTGCCTCCGCTGGCTCCTCGGCCGCCGGGGTGCCGGGGTGCCGGGGTGCGGGAGCAGGTGCGCCGGGAGGTGCTCTGAGGTGGTGGGCGGGGGCCTCACGCGCCCGGAGACCTTGCCTTGGGCCAGTCTCAGAAAATGAGGTCAAACAAAACGGAGAACTAACACTTTCCTGCTGCAAGTTCTCCTTCAGAACAAACAGGGGCCTTTCCAGAGGTGTGAGTCCCTGGAAGCGGAGGGTGACGTGTCGTTGGGCCCTTTCCGGGTCTTCGGCTCGCACGCCGGGCGCAGACGCGGCTTCCAGGCCCGGCCGGCGGTGCCTCAGGCTGACCTTCCGTTTCAGCTGGCCTTCCTGTTGCACAGCAATGAGGCCATTCTGAGCTGGACGTCGCGGAGGAGAAGGAGCCATCCACGCGTGTCGGATGTGCAGGCCACCAGAGCACGCTTCCGTTCCCGCCACAGTCTGCGGTCTCCGATGCGGCGGGGGAAATGCCGGTGAAGTCGGCGATCCGTGGCACTCGCGGTGGGGGCGGGTCCTGGCTGGACACCGGCTGTCGTGGTTTGGAGTTTGCAGGTCGATCTCCCTGCCTCCCCCCCGCCCCCCGGCAGGTGCGGGAGCCTTTCCTGCTGCGTGAGGCGTGCGCTGGGCTGCGTGGGCCTTTGGGCGCTCAGTTGACAGGTGCGTCCCTGTGTGACCTGCCCGGTGGAACGCGCGTGGAGCCAGGCTGCCTTGTGGCTGGTAATGAGGCTGGGCTCCGGGGTGACGTTGGTGACACAGCTGGTTTACTTGTTGTTAAACGTGACACACAAATAATGCAGAATAAGCGATCAGAGGCAGAATGTCACCCGGCCATGGCAGGAGCTCTGTGTGAGGAGAACTCGCTCCGTGCTGGGCACGGTGCGGCCTGTGTGGTGGGACCATCCTCTGTGGTCCCCGCATGGCCTCTCGGGTGAGTCCTGGCCCTCGGTCAGCGGGGGAGGAGCCGCCTGGCGAGGCGGGGCTGCAGGTGACCGGCCCGCGGTGTTTGGACTGACCACCGCTCACAGCTTGCCTGACCGTGAGGATGCGCCTTCTGTTACTAACGCCCGTGGTCTTGGGGAGCTTAGCGCCCCGCCCTCATCCCGTGACCCATACTCTGTTCTTAAATTTAGAATGTGTGTGTGGATGCTTCTAGTGACTCACGAGTAAATGGCCTGGAAGATGGCTGTCTCCCCTGCAGGCTCCACCCTCCTCGCCGTCTGCCGTCTGTGCCTTCCTTGCGCTTCTGTGGCTTGTCCAGGTGGCTGCTGGCTCTGTCCCTCCGTCGTCCCAGCGCACACTTAAGAAGACGTGTGCACATTGGTATTCGCGTCAGCAGGGAGCCGGCTTCGCACAGGCGTGTGCTGTGGAGGTCACGGGCTTCGCACAGGCTCTGGGCCTCGACGGGTCCCACAGGACCGGCCCCGCAGACGCGTGACGGGCTCACCGCCTCCCGGGCCGCGGCTTCGGGGGCGCGCCGCCTCCGCAAGAGGACAGACACTCGAGGTGGTCCTGGGGGGTCGGTCAGCGGTGACAAAGCAGGAGGCCAGATGGGAAGGAAGCGATGGAATTAGTCGAGCTGGAGAGGGGAAGCAGAGGAAGGAACGCGTGGCTGACCAGAGGCAGGCGGCCTTCCTGTGACAGCAGCCTGTTGGAATGAGGACTCCCCGTGCAGCGTCCCCACCTGGCTCCTCGCTCCTCGCCGACGCGGGCCGAGCCTTGCTTGCTGTGAGTCAGGGAGAAGAAGGCCGCCTCCGGCTCTCCCGAGTCCGACCTCACGTGGGGGAAGGCGGCGGTGACTCCCCTGGCGTGTGGCCTGACCGTCGGCGGCAGGGCTCCCGTCTGGAGAGCAGTATGTGGAGTTCATTCCGCTTCTCACACAGTGACTCCTCCTAACGGATTTGTGGCTGACGCCCTGGGAGGGTGTTCTCTCATTTGAAAAACGATCTTAGTTATAAACACACCAAACCCATTTAGTGTAATTTAAGCACATTTTCCAAAAACTTGGGGATGGGTGTTAACCTGCTGTCGGCGTGTCAGCAGCCTGAGCTGTGGGAATGAGCCTCCGGCGGGTTTGGAACTGCACCCTCCCGAGCGGTGCTTGCAGAAAGGGCGCTCTCCGGCCGCGCTGGGCCCGGCCTGCTCCGCTCTCGCCTGCGGCCCAGTTCTCATGGTTAAGCCGTGGTGCCCAGCGGGCATTGAACCGTGCCCGTCTGCTTGATGGCTCTGCAGGGGCTTAGTCCACTCGGCCCCTTCCTCCCGGGACAGAGATTAGGTAGCAGCACCTGGGGGTGCCTCCGCAGTGCCGGTGCCCGCGCCCCGCCTGCCGGGTCTCCGCACGGCTGTTTGTGCCAGGGCCAGGGCGGTAGCTGGCATTGACCCGAGGAGGCCTTCCAGGAGGGAGCCCGCCGTGTGCCTGTGGGACAGAGACCTGTCCCTGTGGCCTCTGCATGGCACTTGGCCTTGGGAGCCTGTGTCTCCCTTTCTTGTTTGATCGGGAGCATCTGTAAGACCATCTCCAACTTAGGACCACAGCGTGGCCGAGCCCGAGGGCACGCGCTGGCAAGGGGCAAAGAGGAACACCCCAACTGCCTTCGGGGGCTGCTGCCCTGAGACTCAGCCCTCTTTCCTCAGACGTCCCTCCCGGCCTCCAGCGGCTCAGATAACAAACCAAAGCGGGTCCGGCCGGTGGGCGCAGTGGTTGAGGTCCCAGTTCGATTCCTGGTCAGGTCACATGCCGGGTTGTGGGCTCGATCCCCAGTGTGGGGCTTGTGGGAGGCAGCCGATCAATGATTCTCTCTCATCACTGATGTTTCTCTCTCCCCCTCCCTCTCCCTTCCTCTCGGAAATCAATACAAATGTATTTAAAAGAGCAAACCAACAAAGGGAGGCATCAGGTCCTCACTGCCCATGATTCGCTGTCTTTCAGCCAGAGACCCTCTCCTGCCGGGTGTCCTGGCAGAGCTCTGTGCACGGAGCCCGGGCCCGGCTGCCTCTGGTCCTGCCCCCGGGGCAGCCCTCCGTCTTCCCCGACCCCTGTGCCCTGGAGACTTGGACAGAGGGAGGGTGCAGGCTGGTCGTGTTGCCGAGTGCTCCTTCGGTGTGCGTTCCCTTCCTTCCGTCTCCTCGGGGTGAAGCTCAGGCTATGTAACTTCGGCAGGTGACCGCGCCTTCTCCGCCACGTGATTGATGACCTCCACTCGGTGGCCAGGTTAGGGGGTGTCCGCCAGGCGGCACTGCGGAGCCGCTTGTCCCCGCAGGATGGGGCGGGCTTGGTTGGGATGCACTTTGTAACTGTCCCTCTCCGCACCAGCTTTTCCCTTCATCAGCCTCCTGGCCTCACCTGGGCTCCTGGTGTCCTAACCGGCGGTCGCCGTGACTGTCCCTTTGCATGTGGTTCACCGTCTTCCTGTGGCGCTTTCTTCCTCGCGCACAGGGCTCGCCTGGTGCCCCCTGACCGAGCTCGGGAGCGCGGAGCCGGTGCTTCGAAACCACGACCTGCCACTAGAGAGGCTTGTTGTTGGGGTGTTGCTGCGCCCGGGCCGCTCGGCGGGCAGAGCTGTGCGCTGTGGACACGCATGTACGTCTGGTGTTCTGTATCCCATGCAGTGAGCCGCGAGTTCACCCGGGACCTCCAGGCCTCACCCAGCACTCTGGGGTACCTTCTCCCTCCCCGTGATCCCGCTCTGGCCCAGGAGCCCGGCTTCCGGTTCCTCAGACTGTGTGCCCATCTCCACTTTCACCCTGTGCCCAGCCTGGACGTCCTCACCCAGCATCACCCCTCTTGGGCTCCGCCCTACAGGGGAGTCGAGGGGAGACGGGGCCGGAGGAAGGAGAGGGACTTGGGGCTTGCTGCCTGCCCCTCTCCCTTGGCGTGACAGCGAAGCGTTTTCTCGTGGCGGCGGCGGGTCCCAGTGTGCGGCTCCCACGCTCGCGGAGGCCCCGGCCTCAGCTGGTCCAGCCCAGGAAGCCCCACCGTGAGCTTAGAAACCCCAGTACCAGCAGCAGCACAGGGCCCTTTGCAGGGGCCGAGACCCCACGCCTTCCCTCTGGGCCTTCCTGACGGGCTTCCTGCACCTGCTCCGCGGTAAGTCAGGGGTCGGCGTGGCTTCCTTACCACCCGGTTACTAGTTCTGTGCATTAAAGTTTCTCCGTTCCAATAACTGCTGTGGTTTCTCTCGTGACCCTGCCCTGTCCAGATGGCAGGGCCGCCATGGCCTGTGTGGACATTGGCTCACACCCTGTTGGAAACGTCGCTTCTCCTTGTCACCTGCTGACGTCCTGTCAGCGTGAGCTCATGGCCGCCGTGCCTGTGTGGTCGGCACCGGGTTGGGCTTTCTGTCCTGGGTTTAGCTAATCTATATCGATAACAGGCTAGTATGCAAATGGTCGTCACGCCATCATGCCATAACAGCCAATCAGCAGGGACCTGAGGCTGCTTGGCGCCGGGCTAGGCTGGGTGACCTGAGGCTGCGCCACCCACCTGGCGGAGCTTGACGGGGGTGGGGCCGGGGCTGGCAGGGTTTGGGTCTCGTGCGATTTCGAGGCGCATGTGGGTGGGTGGGGACTTGACTCTGGGTCCCACGGTGCGCCCCTGACTCTGATAGGAGGGAGATTTTCATATACACTTTACTAATTTTATTTCATCTCTGACACTTCTATTATAGAGAAAGGGCAAATAGCAATAATAAAGTATTTCCTCTAATTCCCTTTTATGTGCACGAATTTCGTGCACTGGGCCACTAGTTGGTGTATAATGTTCACACGCTGGTACCGTACAGTGGTTTCGCTGCTTCTTAGAACCGTCTGGAAATATTTCGTATTCTTTAGGAAGCGTAACCTTTTCTGTGGGTTCCCCCGGGCCCTTTTTAGTGCCGTCTGCTTAAAAAGGAGCCCCATTCCCAGAGCTGCTTTCCACTGCTCAAGCCTTCAGTTTCCTTGTCACGCGTTCACCTCGGGTTTGTGCCCGGAGCCCTCCCCTGCTTACCGACGGGCCCTGGTAAATCCTGCCGTCACTCGGGCTTGGCACAGACGGGAAAAACGCAGCAGCGCCAAATGCTAGCAGCGAGCAGGAGGAGCACTGGTGAGGCTGCCGGCAGTTGAGGGTCATCGATGTGGGAAGGTCAGAGGGGGAGCGGGCAGTTAGGCTGCAGCCGTGGCACAAGGTGCTTGCACTGCTGGGCCTCAGTTGTCACTGTTAACGGGTTCCTGCGTGGATCGGAGGGACCTTTGTCACAGGATCAAATGCCTTTTCTCGATGGTACGGCCACCAATGGCGTCCTTAGGACTTGCCTCCCTGCCTGAGTGGAAGCTGGCTTTCCCCTGGGCCCACAGCGGCACGGCCTCTCCTGCCCGTGTGGAGGAATCAGCAGAATTGGGTAAAACACATCAGACACTTAATACACAGGGATGTTAAAACTGGAAATTAAAATAAACACTCCAGCCCTAGCTGGTTAGGCTCAGTGGATAGAGCGTCGGCCTGTGGACTGAAGGGTTCTGAGTTCGGTTCCGGTCAGGGCACAGGCCCGGGTTGTGGGCTTGGTCCCCAGTAGAGGGCGTGCAGGAGGCAGCCGACCAATGATTCTCTCATCATTGATGTTTGTATCTTTCTCTCCCTCCCTTCCTCTCTGAAATCAGTAAAAATCTATTTAAAAACCTAAAATAAAATAAACACTCCACACTTCTACATTCTCTAGCCAACAGGTGAATAATGGATTAACTATTTAAAAAGCCATTCAGCAAAAAATAAGGTTGAATATCAGGTCTTTAAAGAGTTTACAACTTTGCCCTAACCGGTTTGGCTCAGTGGATGGAGCGTTGGCCTGCAGACTGGGGGGTCCCAGGTTCGATTCTGGTCAAGGGCATGTACCTTGGTTGCGGGCACATCCCCAGTAGGGGGTGTGCAGGAGGCAGCTGATTGATGTTTCTCTCTCATCGATGTTTCTAACTCTCTATCCCTCTCCCTTCCTCTCTGTAAAAAAAAACCAATAAAATATATATATATTTAAAAAGAGTTTACAACTTTCTAAATAAGCCTTAGTAATAAAATGACAAAGGAAAAAGGAATTAATTCATTTTTATTAAAAGAAATAAATTTTATACAATAAATATAGCATAATTAAGATGTAACGCAGGAACGGAATGAAGGAATGTGTTCGCAGCTCTTGTTTGGGAGAGCCAAAGTAACGCACTACACACACTATCCAACCAGATGCAGACGTGGCCGGTGAGCAGGTCATGCCTGGGCGGCTGACACCGGGGACGGTGCCGGGAGGGCGGATGGCCTTGGTGTGGGGACAGGACAGCTGACTCAGGAGACGGTTTGGAAGGCAGTTTGGGAACCGTAAAAAGTTAGTGCCCTTTGGAGAGTCCTGGAATTTCATTCTAAAAATTACTTAAGGTAGTACAGCTCCGTGCCTGATCATGTTCATTGTAAATTTGTTCACCATAACAAAATAATAATTTTGAGAATTAAATGTTCAACCGATGTGTTTAATAGATACATGATTTTAAAATGGTTGGTGTGCCAACTTATTGAAATATTAGAGGCCCAGTGCATAAAATTCGTGCACTTGGGGGGGGGGGGTCCCTCAGCCTGGCCTGCGCCCTCTTGCAGTCCAGGAGCCCTTGGGGGATGTCTGACTGACGGCCTAAGCCACCAGTCAGACATCCTTAGCGCTGCTGCACTTGCCAGCCATGAACCCGGCTGCTGGCTGAGCGGCGCTCCCCCTATGGAGCTCACTGACCACCAGGGGGCAGTTCCTGCTTTGAGCGTCTGCCCCCTGTTGGTCAGTGCACGTCATAGCGACTGGTCATTCCGCCATTCGGTCAATTTGCATATTAGCCTTTCATTATATAGGATAGGATTATATATTCGTTAAAATGAAATTGAGTAGGATAGGAATCTGAAAATTAAGAAGTAAAATCAAAGCAGAATACAAGTTATGTCAACATTGAGTATGTCTGAGCAAGGATGGAGAGGGAGCGTGGCACGATGCAGGGCTCGGGGTTCAGATAGGGGTCTTCGACTTTCCGTGTTGCTGCTTGGTTTGGGAGTCCGGGTTTGTGGGGTGTCCGGTGTAGATTGGGCCCCCGCCGGGGAGCAGCGTGGGGACCGCAACAGCGCTCACTCCTGGGCGGTGCCCCTTCCCCCAGACGCGCTCTCCGGGGAGACAGAACGCGTCTGATTAGTTGGGGGTGTCCTTCTTCACAGTAAAATGGAAGGGTCACCCCAAAGGTACGGGGCGGGGGGTCTTCAGTGGCTGTTTGAAGACATTGCCACGCGCAGGGTTTGGGGTCATTTCTGGTCACGTTTGAAAGAAAGAAAGATGAATCACAGGCGACCTTGAAGTTCTAGCACAAGGGTTTTCGACCCTGGCCTTAACAGTAAGAACTCGGCCTGCGTTCCCTTTCCTGTCTCTGCCGATGGGCACTTGCAGCCGGGGCAGCAGTTCACCGCCGATGGCCCCGAGAGCCTCCTGGGCGCTGGCAGTGAGGCAGGGGTGGGCCGTGCGGTCCTCGGCAGCTGTTTAAGGAGAAGCGGAGAGTCAGGCCGGTGGTGTCTGGAGCCCAGGCAGCAGCCAGGACGCGCAGGGCTGCTTTTGGAGACAGTGCAGATGTCGGTTAAGAAAGCGCAGAAAGCCCTGGCCCTGCCCAGTCCCCCATGGGAGCGTTCTGCAAGACGGTATCGCGGAGGAGCTGAGAAAGCAGGAGAGAGAAAATGAAAGTTGGCATAAAACGTAAGGATGTAGGCCTGAAGGTGTAGGAGAGGTGGGTGCTAGACGACCAGGTGGGGGGGTGGGCGGGGGCGGGAGGCCAAGCGTGTGGCTTCTGGTCCGGCTCTGCCACCTGCTCTGTGTTCCTGGAAGGAAGTCACACAGGCGAGCGCCAGTGGGGGCTCCCGAGGACAGAGGTGGAGACGGCTGTCCTCATGCTCTAGGGCAGCTCCTCTGAAGGCTCTGGGGAGGGAGCTGCTTGTCTCCCAGCCTCGGGGCAGTGTGGGGGGCACGATTGTCCACACTCTGAGCTGTTCTAGGGTCATTCACGGGAGGCGGGTTAACGGGAGAAAACGCCCTGAGTTGTGACGGAGGCCCATGTGTGGGTGCCAGGTGACTGACACCCCAAGCTGCATTGGGCAGAGGTTGAGGTGCCCTTCTGACTGAGGAGAGGGGGCCGGGGTCTGGGACCCCCAAGGGGAAGCAGGGAGTTCACGGGCGGAGGAGGAGGAGCTGGCCACCAGAAGCAGAGGGGCACGGGGTAACAGAACGGCGGGCCAGCTCCCCGGCCCCACGCAGCTCCTGTCCGTGCCGGGACGCCCTTCCTTTCAGCAGGTTTCTACCTGGATTCCTGGAGGCAGGTCATGGGGGGCGGGCCAGGGGTCTCTCTGAGTCTTTTGTTTCTTAAAAACCAGCTTAAAATCCGTTTCCCAAAAGGCACATTGCAGGATGGCCAGCCTGTGGCCCCCTCAGCAGCCACCCCTGTTCCGTGGCCTGCACCTGAGCCATTCCAGCCCATGCCTCCCTCTGTGGCCCCTGTCCCTCGGGGCCCACACCCCCTCTTGGTATAGGGACGGCATTCATGTTGGACTTGGGGCTCTGCCATTCCTGTTGTGTCCTCATCTCAACTTGAGTACGTCTGCAAGGCCCACTTCCCAACAAGCCGTACTCCCAGCTGCCGGTGGACACGAGTTGGGGTCGCTGTTGAGCTAGTGCATGCTCCACGAAGCCTGGCTCCCTCCCTCCTCCCTACAGTGAGGGTCAGCATGGAATCGGTCCGCGGCTGTGCGAGCGCAGCGTGGAGGGGCTCCTGTGGGAGGAGCCATGTGAGTATCGGGCCCGGGCGGCCCGTTTTCCGGGGGCCCCTCGGTTGCTCCCTGGAGCACAGAACCGGCAGCACCACGTCAGCGCCTGCGCAGCAGCCGGCCGCTGGGTCTTCCTTCCGTGACTTGCCGGGCCTCTCTGTGCGGGTCTTTGTCATGACAGGTGTTGCTGTGTAGGTGCTAACGACAAACATCCACGTTAATTTAGCACAAAACTACTTACTTTGAAAGTCGGCGTTTTCTATAGAAAGTGTGACTTACTGGAATAACCGGTTGGTTGGGTGTTGGATGGCGTTCGCCCAGTGGACACGGTGTTAACGCGCTTTCTCCGTTTGTAGCCAAGCCCTTTACCCAGCTGGTGAAGGAGATGCAGCTCCGGCGAGAGGACTTCGAGATCATCAAGGTCATCGGCAGGGGCGCTTTCGGCGAGGTGAGCTCAGCTGCGCGTGGTGGCCTTGGCACGCATTGCCAGCGCCCGGCAGCATTCTGGGGCCCTCCTGTTGATTGTGGGGTGAGGCAGTTGTTGGGAACCTTGGGGGAGTGCTGGGACGGAATCTGAAAGGTGGGATTAGAGAAAAACAAAAACGGGAGCTTGTGACTGTGAATTACCCTGAGCGTCGTTCTGGCCAAAACAGTTTCTTCCAGACCAATACGGTTTTAAAAAACCCACCTGTTAATTTTCTTTGAAACGTATAGAGGGTAAAATACGGCCGTTCTCGTTACTTGTGGCTGCGGCCACCGGTCCGTGCCGGCCCCGAGTCCCCTGCCTGGCGCCAGGAGAGGGCAGCTTGTCCAGCGCGGGCCGCCTCACTGCGGATGGGCACACGTCCTCCCTGCCCTGGGCGGGCGGTGGCCCTGCAGGGGGCGCTCTCCTCCCAGGCTCCCCGCAGCCTCGCTGTCAGGCGGCTTTGCAGTGAGCCACCTCCAGAGCGCCTCTCCCCGGAGCGCGTGCGTCCTGTGCTTGGCTTTCAGCTGCCGCGTCCTGGCGGGACCGAAGCCCGAGGCATCGCAGCGCCGGCCCGCCTGCGGGTGAGGGGCCCTCGGGGCGGGAGCAGACGGGAGGTGGCGTTGGCCGTGCAGGCGGTCTGTGCTGTGCGCTCGGAAAGGAAGCGACCGGCAGCTGGACTGGCGCAGGTGTCTCCTGGGGAGCCCCTCGTGACTTCTGAGGGAGAGCCAGGCCCGGCCGCCGCCTTAGAGAGCGGCTCACTGCTGCCCATTCTCTGCCACAGACACACGGGCCCGTGGCGCTCACAGGCTCCTGCCAGAAGGCCTGCTGGCCGCAGCCGTGTGCTGACCCTCTGTGTTCCTTGGAAGCTGCCCTGGCCTCTGACCAGCCCCCAGTCCTCTGACAGGCCCTCATACCGCCCCGTCCCCCCCCAGCCCTGCCTTCCCGCCCCGCTTCTCCACCCCTCATCCCTGAGAGCTAGTCTCCCCCAGGCCGTGGGCGGGGGGGGGGGGGCAGCACCACAGGGGCTGCTTGGGGGCGGCCTAGTCCTCTGGGATGGCCGCTCCTCCCTGGCCCGCCCCAGGCTGACCCGATCTCCAGGGTCACCCCAGAACCCAGGGATCCCGGGTCCTCAGCCAGATGCAGTCACTGTGGCTGGGATGGGACAGGGAGGTTCCTCGGGTTTTGCTGCTGTGATATTGAAGTATAATGACATAAAACGCCCCGGTCTGAGTGGACATTTGGAGTATGGCAGAAGTGGACGCCTGTGCAGCCAGCACCCCGGTTGGTGGACAGCATGTCTCCCCCCTAGAAGGTTCCCTCCTGTTGCTTTCCCGACCCCCCTCCTCTGAGCCCCACGGGCCCCCAGGCAGCGGCTCTCCTGGTTGCCACCATCGGGGAACTTAGTTTAAAGGAACCATAGGAAGACAGTTCTGCGCAGAAACAGCAGATCTCTGAGCTGAAGGTAGTTGTGTAAGGCAGGGTCTTTGTTGTTCAGTGAGAAGAAGGAGAAAGCCTGTTGAAGTCAAGCCTGACTCAGTTCAGTCTGTACACTTCCACCAATTGTCGTCCTTGTCCCAGGAGCCATGCCAGGCTCGGGCCGCGCAGTGAGCAAGGCCCGGACCCGGGCCCTGCACAGCTCTGCAGCCCGTGTCCACGTCGGAGGGTCCCCGAGGGGCGGGGAGAGACAGCGCCAGAGAGTGGCCCCTGCAGGAGGGAAAGGAAAGAACGAGAGAACACTGCGGTGCCCACATTGTTATAGTGACTCTTACTGATTTTTAAAATTATTTCAGAGAGGAAGGGAGAGGGAGAAGGAGAAACATCAGTGATGAGAGAGAATCATGGATCGGCTGCCTCCTGCACACCCCTTACTGGGGATCGAGCCCACATCCCGGGCATGCGCCCTGACTGGGACCTCCTGGTTCATGGGTTGACGCTCAACCACTGAGCCACACCAGCTGAGCTGTAGTTCTTTTTAGTGCTCCTTTTTGCCAAAGAACTTGATACAAAACTGTTTCGCGTTTCAAAGAAGGTAGCGATGATCACTTTCCACGTTCCTTCGAGTTAAGAGAAGCACGGCCTTGCCCAGGCCTTTGCAGAAGCCCTCGGGGTCTCTCCTTTCCTTTGCTCCCTCTGAGCTTTACCCCCTTCTCTGTACGCACCCCTCCACCCCCACTTCAACCCCCAGGCAACCCTCCCTGGCCCCGAGGCCTGGGCTCCACACCGGCCTCCTCACCTACCCCTCCCCCACCCGGCATTCTGTGTCGTCTGGGGACCTGTGCCTGCTCCCCACACTCCCTGCCAAAGCTGGAATCTTGGGTTCTGTAGGCAGTCTTACTAAACCCACCGTGGCTGTTCTGGAGTGTTCTCGTAATCACGCACCGGAAAGGGCCCAGTTTCAGCGTCTGTCTCTGATGGCGCCGGGTGGGTCACAGAAACGAGGCCACGCCTTATCAGTTGGGATCAGAAGGCTCTTGGCAGGTGCTTCTCATTGGACTGTTCTCTCCTCATGACGAGCTCGGGTCACGCCAGGGCGGTCCTGTGGGCTTCCCATCATCAGGCCGGGGACATGATTGTGACCGTCACTTTAACACAGTCTTCAAAAGCGGGCACCTGGGTGAGATGGAGAGCTGGGAGCCCGAACTGAGAGCGAGCGGGGAGGTGCTTAGTGCGGCGCCCGGCCCGTGGAGGTGCTCGGGGCATGTTGGCTCTCGGCAGACCTTGGACCTTGGCGATGCATGGCGTGTGCTGGTTGGAAAGCAAGGAAGAGGGTAAAGAGGGACTCTGCTGGACACCTGCCGTGGCTGCCTGCCACTCAGCAAAGGGGTCTGCTTGCTCTCACAGAAGTTAGTCACTGTCAGTACGCAGCTTATGGCCTGTGCTAGAGACCTGGGCCAATGAACAGTCCATTTATGTCGGGTAGACAGTGCCACGTGATGGCACAGACATCACATCTGGTGTCGGTGGCGGTGGAAGAGCTCATTTGAGATTGGGCAGGGATCAGGAAGTCCCAGAGGACTTCTTGGAAGAGGTGGCATGTGAGTTGTACTTTGAAGAATATGGCTGACAGCCAGCAGGCCGAGTCTGACGTGTCTAACACCATCCTGAGCACATTGCGTGAGAGCTGAGAGGTAGGTACCTGAGCACCAGCGGGCGTGTAAGCATGAGCACGGATGGTGCACGTGGGTGCAGGGAGCAAAGCTTGGGAGCCGTTGACGAATTTTTAAAGGTTTATTATGAAACTCTCCAGACGCACCCCAAGTAGAGGACTCTACGCACCCAGGACTCAGCACTGAAGTTTTTTTACCTGAGGGGGTGTGATTGATCATTCAAGTTGCTGTGTGGCTCAAATCAAGTTCTGATGGTTAAAAGAGCAAGCCCTCATTTACATAGAAAACTACTTTCCTTAACACCTCATTTCCAGGCAATTCATATCTCACTGTGTTTATGAAAATGCACTTTTGTGACACTCCGTTTGTATTCCAGGTTGCCGTTGTCAAAATGAAGAACACTGAACGAATTTATGCCATGAAAATCCTCAATAAGTGGGAAATGCTGAAGAGAGCAGAGGTGAGTGTGAGCGAGCCACAGTCCCCGCCACTCAGCGCCTTCCTCCTTGGCAAGAGTGCGCTGCTCTTGGCATCAGATGTCGGCCTCCTCCCCACTCTGCCCTCTGCACCGTGTTCGCGCCTGTCCCCTCACCCCGCCCGAGAGTCCCCCTCACCCCGCCCGAGAGTCCCCCTCACCCCGCCCGAGAGTCCCCCTCGTCCCGCCCGAGAGTCCCCCTCGTCCCGCCCGAGAGTCCCCTCGTCCCGCCCGAGAGTCCCCTCACCCCGCCCGAGAGTCCCCTCACCCCGCCCGAGAGCCCCCCTCACCCCGCCCGAGAGCCCCCCTCACCCCGCCCGAGAGTCCCCCTCACCCCGCCCGAGAGTCCCCCTCACCCCGCCCGAGAGTCCCCTCACCCCGCCCGAGAGTCCCCTCACCCCGCCCGAGAGTCCCCTCGCCCCGCCCGAGAGTCCCCTCACCCCGCCCGAGAGTCCCCCTCACCCCGCCCGAGAGTCCCCCTCACCCCGCCCGAGAGTCCCCCTCGTCCCGCCCGAGAGTCCCCCTCACCCCGCCCGAGAGTCCCCCTCACCCCGCCCGAGAGTCCCCTCACCCCGCCCGAGAGTCCCCCTCGTCCCGCCCGAGAGTCCCCTCGTCCCGCCCGAGAGTCCCCCTCGTCCCGCCCGAGAGTCCCCCTCCCCCCGCCCGAGAGTCCCCCCTCCCCCCGCCCGAGAGTCCCCCTCACCCCGCCCGAGAGTCCCCCCTCGTCCCGCCCGAGAGTCCCCCTCCCCCCGCCCGAGAGTCCCCCCTCCCCCCGCCCGAGAGTCCCCCTCACCCCGCCCGAGAGTCCCCCCTCGTCCCGCCCGAGAGTCCCCCTCCCCCCGCCCGAGAGTCCCCCCTCCCCCCGCCCGAGAGTCCCCCTCACCCCGCCCGAGAGTCCCCCCCGTCCCGCCCGAGAGTCCCCCTCCCCCCGCCCGAGAGTCCCCCTCACCCCGCCCGAGAGTCCCCCTCCCCCCGCCCGAGAGTCCCCCTCGTCCCGCCCGAGAGTCCCCCTCCCCCCGCCCGAGAGTCCCCCTCGTCCCGCCCGAGAGCCCCCCACATCCCGCCCGAGAGTCCCCCACGTCCCGCCCGAGAGTCCCCTCGTCCCGCCCGAGAGTCCCCTCGTCCCGCCCGAGAGTCCCCCTCGTCCCGCCCGAGAGTCCCCCTCGCGTCGGGGCGGTGCTGTGGACTGTGAGGGCGAAGCACAGCTTCGTGGACCGTGTAGGCATCCATCTTGGTTCCGCTCCACGTGCGAAAGGAGCGATGGGCCGTGGAGCCCACGTCGTGCGGAAGTGTTATGTTCCCTCTCGGCGGGGCCGGAGGTTATGAGTAACAGTGGGTGACTGCTGGTTGGCAGCCTGGTCCTCTTCCTCCCCTCCGGTCCTCTTCCTCCCCCCCGGTCCTCTTCCTCCCCTCCCCCTCCTCTTCCTCCCCCCCCGTCCTCTTCCTCCCCTCCCCCCGGTCCTCTTCCTCCCCCCCCCCCCCCCCCCCCCCCCCCCCCCCGGTCCTCTTCCTCCCCTCCGTGTCCTCCCGCGGCAGCTGCTCATGCCTGGCACCCTCTCCGCCGCCCCCGCTGAGGCAGGCGGGGCCCCCAGAGCCAGGTTTTTTGTCCAGCGGCTCCGCTTCCGTCTCCATTCGGCCCCTCGGCCCCCAGTCCTTCACTGCCTCAGAGCCAGGCCTGCCAGGTAACGCCAGGCGCTGCCCTTTCCGACCTGCCCAGCCCGCCCGGCCCTCTGACTCCGCCCACCAGCCAGCCCCGAGCGCCCGGTCCCTGGCACGCTGCCCTCATGCCACACTGCTAGGCAAGCCCTTGGTGGGGGGCCCTCCCTCTGCAATCGGCTGTTCCCTGCTTTAGGAAATGCCTCTTTTGGTTTCCAGCCTCTCATCCTATCCCTCCAAACCCTCCTTGTAATCTGAGGTGGCCCTGTCCTCTTTTGTCCTGGAATTCCTGCCCCTGGTGCTGCTGCTGCGGGCAGGTAACAGAGCAGGCCACTTGTCTCAGTGGTCGCCTCAGGGCGTCAGGGCTTGGTGGGTGGCATTCTCGGCCCAGCATCCACCAGGGCTGCTCTCCCTCCTCCCCGCTCCCTCCCCTGCCGTGGCACTGGTCGCTCAGTAAGTGCAGGCACGGCCGATTTTGCAGTCACCTGGGCTCGAAGGGCCGGCGGCCCATGGCTGCCTCCGCCCCTCTCATTCCACGCTGCACTGCAGCCTCCCTCCGCCCGTCCTCGCTCTGCTGGTCTGCACCTGCGCCCGCCCTCCTGCCGCCCCGACGCAGCCCTCGCCCACGTCACCAGTGGCACCTTGGCAAACGCAGGAACACCCGTGGGGACACAATTCTTCATGGGGGGGAGGGGGAGGTACAGCTGCTGTTACATGGAAGTTTTGGGGGAGGAATGGGTGTTTGGGGGAAAGAAATAGTAGGAGCACATTCCATTCAAGTTATATTTTTACCTGAGTTGGTTTACGAAAGACAACTGAGCCTATTTAATAGAGCTTGTCGTGTTAAACTCCGAAGTGTGTGTGTGTTTAAATTTTGAAAGTTATAAAAGCCCCAAGGTTATTTTCTCTGTTGTGCTAGTTAGTATATTGGCGTGTGCGTACGTGGTGTCATGGTGAGTACGTGAGGGTAGGTATTGCTTGGTTAATTGGAACCTGGTGACACAAAGCAAGAGGTCAGTAGAACAGTTGCAAAGCAGTGTATGGTTATAACTTGTAGACCCGGCTGGGTGTTAGTTTAGCTTTCTTGGTCATAAAAAATAAAAATTCAATGCTGTTAGAAGAAAACAGAAGTACTGAATAGCACGTCCATTTCCTGGATGGTTGACGCGCTGGCCCCCAGTTTAAGAGTGGGCTTCACGGGATCGGGTGGGTGGGTGCTGGAGAACCCGAGCCTCCGCTCTGGAACTGTCCTGTGTCCAGCGCCTTCCCCAGGCCCCGGGGCTGGGCGGGACTGGCTAGGGCGGACCGAGGGCCAGGCCCATCCTCTCGTCTGCTTCTAGGCAGTAGAATCAGGACACATGCACCTCAGAATTCCTTTCAGAAAGAAGAGCTTCTTAAAGAAGCTGAGAGGAGAAAACGTGTAGAGAAAGCACGCTGTGAGGTCTGCTGAGAGCGGAGGGAACAGGCGCTCTGTCTAGCGCCCTGCGCCCAGGCCTCCATCGGGCCTGGTGTTTTTGCAAGTTTCACATATAAGGAGTGAAAATCTTAGTGAAATCCTCAATAAAGAGGAGTTTTACTGTAATTATGCTGAAGACCTGGCTACCTTTACTGTTTAAAAGCTCCCCTTTGCTCCCTGTCAGTTATCCCGCTCACTGCTGTCAGTGTTCCTGACTTCTCTTCCCCCTCGCCCTGTCTCTGCCCCTCTCTGCAGCTGCCGGCTTGTTCTCTGTCGGTGGGAATGTTTCTGCTTTGTTTGTTTGTTCACTGAGCACAGTACCCTCTAGGTCAGTCTATGCTGTTGCAAATGGCAAGATTCCATTCTTTTTCAAGGCTGAGTAATAGTCCATTGTATATGCCTGACATCTTTATCCACTCATCTGTAATGGGCACTTGGGTTGCTTCCATATCTTCACTATCCTCCTATGTAATAAAAGGCTAACATGCAAATTGTCCCCTCGGGAGTTCGACTGCTCGCTATGATGTGCGCTGACCACCAGGGGGCGGCGCGGAACGAAGAAAGGCCCCGGCTGGCCCTGATCACCGGCCAGCCCTAGGGCTCTACCCGTGCACGCATTTCGTGCACCGGGCCTCTAGTAAGTCATGCTGTGGTGAACATAGGGGTGCACATATTGTTTTGAATGAATGTATTTGGTCCTTTTTGGATAAATATTGAGGAGTGGAATTGCTGAGTCATATGGCAACTCTATTTTTCATTTTTTGAGGAATCTCTATACTGTTTGCCATAGTGGCTGCACCACTTTGCAATCCCAACAACAGTGAATGAGGATTCCCTTTTCTCCACATCGTTGCCCATGGCTGTTTCTAAATACAGGTGCAACCTGTGTATTAAAGCTCTTAAAAAAAACAAAGCTATGGAGTCTAAAAATAGAGTCTTCTACCCACATGCTCCAGGCCATGGTCCTCAGGGGAGAATTCTGTTAGGATGTGTGCATCAGTATCCTGCAGATAGGCCACGTTCCTTAAAAATAACCACCCAGATGAGTAAGCAGGTGTGTGTTCATCCTGCCAGTCACGTGGCTGCTAGACTGTGGGTCCGTGATGGGGCAGACACGAGGGGTGGCTGCACTCCTGGCCACCCCCAGGAGGCTGACCCCGTAAAGAGAATCAGGTGATACTGGATGGGAGGGGCCCAGCCCAGAAGCTGTTGCCGACCCCATCCCCACTAGTGAGCTGAATCTCCAGTGTGGCCATAGAGGCGGCAGGTGTGGAAGGGGGGGGCAGGAGCAGCAGGGACAGGTGGCGCAGCCTTTCAGCTGGCACAGGTGTGCTGCGGGTGGGGCGCCGCCGCCTGGGGAGACGTGCGCCTGGTTCCAGGCGAGCGGAGGCCGGGCTGCCTGCCGCTGAGGACAGGTGACGTGCCTCCAGAGCCGGGCAGCAGGACCCTCTGTTCGGGACCGCCCTGCGGGGCGTTTCCCCTCCGACACTGACGCTCCCGATCCTTGCAGACGGCGTGTTTCCGGGAGGAGCGCGACGTGCTGGTGAACGGGGACTGCCAGTGGACCACCACCCTGCACTACGCCTTCCAGGACGAGAATTACCTGGTACGTGGTCGGCCGCGGGTCCTGACGCCCTCGTGCGCTCACAAACTGGAGATACCGACGACCGACCTTTAAATAGGGACCTGGCTCGATGACACCAGGGTTGGGCTTACGTCGTGGTCGGCAGGTGGGTTTTAAATAGACCGTTCACACCTGTTCTTCTAATCACTGCGGGGCCTGGTGGTTTGGTCCTCTGGGTTTCTTACATTTGAAGAAAGGGGGCTTTAAGCATGTCTTTTGGAGAATAGGAAGCTGCTGGAGGGCTTTGAGAATTGGAAAGGCTCTTACTTGTGTGGACAGGGGCAGCTCCTGATTCCTGGGCGCTGCCGTGGTTTTCTCGGTCCTGTCCCGTGACCCAGCGAGCTTGGCGTTCCCCGTTTTCATCACTTTCTAAGGGGGTGCCTGGGCACAGAGGCAGGGACTGCCGGGCGGGGCGGGCGCCCTGGCTCTGCAGACGGCGCAGGCCTGGCGCTCAGGGCCGTCCCCTCGGGAAGCCTCGCTCCCGCCTTGTCGCCGCCCCATGGACTCTCCAGCCCGTTTCCTGTTTCAATGGGAGGTGAAGGAGGTTCCCGAGGCGGCACGGACCCAGAAGGGCTCTGCGTGTCTGTCTGAGAAGTTTCCCTGCAAGCAGTGCAGCGTGCGGGCCGCTGAACGCTAGGCATGGCCCCTCTCGGAGCTGCTCGGGCGTTCCAGCCAGGAGCCATCTGGCGGTTGGAGGCGCCCAGGTAGAAGTGCAGCGGGAATTGGGGAGAGAAGGAAGGCGAGGGCTCTGGCGCCTTCTAGGGCGTGAACACGCGGTGCTGCGCTCAGAGGCCAGGCAGGCGGCCCCTGCCACCCGCCAGCGGTGTCCTTAGGTGAGTCCCCCCCCCCCACCCCCTCCGACACTGGCAGGTGCACTGCAGGGGCTGGGGGAGCGGCAGACCTGGAAAGCTGGCCCCGTGCGCGGCCTGGCTGCTGCGAGGCGCCCGGGCACCCTGCACTGCTTCCTGTGATTGTCGGCGTTTCACAAAGACGAAGCCTGCTCCCGCAGAAGCTGAGGGTGTGGCCTGGCCGGCTTCCTCGGAACCTGTGTCTGGGACCGGAAATAACTGGTCTAGTTCTTGGGAAAGAAGCGTCTGCCTGCGGCCTCCTGCGCCTTGCAGTCCTTTCCCTCTGCCTGGGCCCCACCTCGGCCACACCGAGCCCGCGTCCTTTCCGGGTTCTGGCGGCGTGGGAGCGGGAGGCGAGGCTGGGCGTGCTGCCGACCCTCCTGCTGCCTGGCTTTTTAAATAGGTTTGTGTTGTTATTTAGAGCGATAGGAAGAGGTGGAGAGAGACGGGTAGAAGCATCTATGAAAGAGAACCATGGATCGGCTGCCTCCTGCATGCCCCACACGGGCTGGAGCCTGCAGCCCAGGCGTGTGCCCTGATGGGGAATCGAACTGGTGACCTCTTGGTTCCTGGGTTGACGCTCAGCCACTGAGCCACACCGCAGGGCATCCTGCTTTCTTTGGGTCCAAAGACCCTGGCTGATCATGCACGGGCTCTCCCCTCTCCCACGTGCCTCCACCAGCAGGTGCTGTGGTCTCTTCCTCGGGGTCTGCCCGTGTCTTCCTTCTGTCCACCCCTGCCCAGCGTCGCCCTCGCCTCCTGCCTGGACCACATCCTGGCTTCCGAGCCCCTCCAGCCCTGCTCTTGCCCTTCCTCCCCGGCCGTTCTTCACGGGCAGCCAGAGGACGCTCCAGCGTAAATCACGTTGCAGCTCCCACGCGCTGGAGGCCCAGCTGAGTCTCCCCTCGCCATGCTCTGGCCGTGCTCACATTGCCCGTTCCTGCAGCGGCGCCTTCGTTCTGCTCTTAGCCTCTTGGCACGCGTCCCTCCGTGTGGAACAGGCCGGCGTCTGCCTGTCACTCAGGCCTCACGCCTGCCCATGGGTCGTGTGCAGCAGTGCCCGCCATGCTCTGCCACGCCCTGGTTCTGCTGCTTCCCGTAACGCCAGTCCCTGGTTCATCGCCGTGCTTGCTGTGGGCTGGTCCCTCCACTCGATGCCAGCTCCACAGAGGGGTCCTGTCGCCTGGAGGGGTGCCAGCAAGCTGGTTATGGAGAGAATGAGCGCGTGAACCTCCTTCCGGAGTCTTCTTGGTGGCAGGAATTGAGCCGGGGGCGGGGGAGACAGCACGATTCCTAGGGCTTCTGCCCTCCCAACTCGCTGTGACTGGAAGGGGCAGTGCCGAGAGGCCCGGGAGGCCGGCCTGGGGCTGCCCTTGGGGAGGGGCGGGAGGGCCCAGGAAGGCTGCTCAGAGGAGGTGGCGGTGAGCTGAGTCTCGAGAGCTGAATTCCGAGCCAGGTGCGGGCTGTGGTAAAGCATCTGGGAGAGCGGGACCTCCAGGCCACTTCCTTCCTGCTGCGCCGAGCCTCGGGCGGCGTCGTGGTTCAGGTTGTGGTTCTCGCTCCGTCACCTCCAGCTGGTGACTGGCCGCGCTTCCTCGTTGTGGCCGGGTCCATGCTCGTCCCGGGAGCCCGGTGACGGGGTAGCGGGGGAGGGGGGGAGTCCTGGGACCTGCAGCGGAGCCCCATAACTGCTGTGCTCAGGTTCTCAGAGAACGTCCGTGGCTGGTCTCCAGGCAGCGTGTCTCCTCCCTGTGGGTGTGTGAACTGCTCAGACCAGAGCGTCCATCTCTTACAAGGAAGCCGGCAGCAGGAAGGGGTCCTGGGAGGCCGGACCGGCAGCCCCTCCCGCAGTTCAGAGGCTCGGCAGCCATCCCGGCTCTGGCGGACGGCCTCGTCCGTCTGGGTCCCTTTGGCGGGTGGGGTGCCCCATGGGGTCTCCACAGCCCAGCCCCGTCACCCCAGCCTTCCCAGTGCAGGAGGTGAGCGCTGAGCGGGTCTGGCTCATCGGGGCCAGGCAGGCACACGCCCAGTTGCTCTGATTTCTACTCAAGCAGTCGATTTTCTGGTTCTTCCACAGGGTGAACCCCAAGTACTTAGCTCTGAGTTTGTCCGTCATCCTCCTGTCTTTCCTCGTAAGAGCTGTGGTTTTCTGTGATTTTAGCTGGTTCCCCTTTCCTCTGGCCCACGTGTGCTCTTTCTGTGCCGTGAGGGCCGGGGACGGCTCTGACCCTGGACGTGGTGCCCATCGCGGTGCTCCCGTGGGCCCGGGGAGCGTCCGCGGGAGCTGTTCCCTGCCAGGAGCGCAGGTGACCGCGGGTTGTGATCGGCGGTGCGTGTGCTGGGGCGGGTCCCGGGCCCTGTCCATCGCTCAGGGTCGCGGCTTCTGCGGTGAAGGTGGGCCTTTGCTGACTGGGCGCCGGTTCTGTCCCCTTCCCGATCGCAGTACTTGGTCATGGACTACTACGTGGGCGGTGACCTGCTGACCCTGCTCAGTAAGTTTGAAGACAAGCTCCCCGAGGACATGGCGCGGTTCTACATCGGGGAGATGGTGCTGGCCATCGACTCCATCCACCAGCTCCACTACGTGCACAGGTAACCCTCCCCGTCACGGACACCGCGGTCCCCAGGTGATCCCCCTTCGGGGTCCCTGAGGCCTCCACCCCGCTCCAGGGTGCTCAGCCCAGTCACGCTTTCGGTGCTCACGTTGAGGGCCCGGCGCTGGCACCAGAGGTCCTGGCGTCACTGTCGCCTGTCCTCCGTCAGCTGACCTGCCCGCCTCCCCCGTGCCCAGAGCTCATGCGGGGTCCCCACCCCCGTGTCTCCTCTCTCTGCTCCACTTCACTGTCATGCCGACCCCACCGGGCCCTTGGCCTCCAGCGCCCCGCAGAGCCTCGCGAAGGGACGCGGGGGTGGGAGGGGTGGAGGGCCGTGAGAGGGCTTGTGGGTGGCGAGGTGGCCGTTTGTCCGTCACAGGAAGCCGCTCACTGGCCCGGAGAGCCCGGCCTGGGGCCCCTCCGCTCTCAGTGCTGCGGGACGTGCTGTGTCCTTGTGCTCAGCACCCCCCTTCGCTTTCATTTTATTGTGTCTTTAATTTTTAATTCCTTTATATTTTAATGTTTTTATTGATTTCAGAGAGGAAGGGAGTGGGAGAGAGAGAGAGAGAGAAACATCATTGATGAGAGAGAATCATGGATCGGCTGCCTCCTGCTCGCCTCCTACTCGGGGATCGAGCCCACAACCCAGGCATGTGCCCTTGACCGGAATCGAACCCGGGACCCTTCAGTCCATAGGCTGACGCTCTATCCACTGAGCCACACCAGCTAGGACTGCTTTTATTTTTTGTTAATCCTCACCTGAGGGTGTTTTTCCATCGGTTTTTAGAGAGACACATCAATTGGTTGCCTCCTGCACACGCCCTGACTGGGGCCAGGAATCAAGCCCGTGACCCTTCGGTTTGAGGGTGGACACTAACCACTGGGCACACTGGGCAGGGCCTCCTTTGCTTTCAAAGCTTGTGTTCCCTTTTCCTGCTGTCGGCCATAGAAGCTGCTTCTGTCAGAAACGGGGGCAGGTGCTCAGAGTCCGCCCCCTCCCTGCCCAGTGATGGCGGTCCACAGGCAGCAGGTGCGAGCGCTGGTTAGCGAGGCAGCGGGCTGCTCTGGCCCCAGGCAGGTCACCCCGTGCTCCCCACCTTCACCTGTGAGTACAGTTGGGGGGCTCCTGGAGGTTTGTTAGCCTGCAGTGGTTGGCCACCTGACCCCTCCGTGCGCCACTCTCTGTCCCTCACCTTTCTGTTCTTCCTGTTCCTTGGCGGCCCCCACCGGCGGGCTGTGCCCGGGACCTGATGCGCAGGGGGAGAGGTGTGGCCTGCTGCCGCCCCGCCTGGCCAGGCCCCGCAGGAGAGACTCGCCCAGGCGGCCCCAGCTCGCCCGCCGCTAGTGGGGCTCGGACCTTCCGGGTGCGCGTGGGGCGCTCATGTATGTCTTTGTCTCCCCGACAGGGACATCAAACCCGACAACGTGCTCCTGGACGTGAATGGGCACATCCGCCTGGCCGACTTCGGGTCGTGTTTGAAGATGAACGATGATGGGACTGTAGGTATCTTTTTCCATCCTCGCAGGTAACATGCATTGAAATTGCTTTTTAGAGAAAGGGGCAGGGAGAGCGAGAGAAGCGATGTCTGAAAGGGGCGTGGATTTCCTTTCCCACCCACACTGCACTCCGTCAGTGTGGACACGCACCCGAGCGCCGCCTGACACCGTCTGCCAGCTGGCCGCGGCGGGCTCCTGAAGCCGCCGGTGGGCGAGTGGCCCGGGCCCGGGCGGAGCCGGAGCGCCCTCCTGATTCCCGCCGCCTGGCTCTGGGGCTGCTGTGTCCGGCTCTCTTCCGGACAGGCCTTCCTCGGGCTTGCAGGCCCCGCCCTCCCAGTGACAGCTGCCCTCACTGCCCGCGGAGGCGGCACCATGCCCAGCCCACCCTGCTCGGCCCAGGGGCTGTCCTGCCCTTTCTGGGGCCTTAGCCGCTGGTCCCCTGGCGGGATGTCTGAGCACCCAGCCAGCACCGGACCTGCCTCCAGACGGTCCCGCTGGGAGACTGAAGGGCAGGCTGTGGTGGGCAGCCTCACCCCACGGCAGGTTAGGAATGCTGCTGCTTAGAGCCCGTTTCACAAGCGCCCGGGCTCTGACGTGGACGCCGAGAAGGGCTGGCTTGGACACACCTGGTCCGACCATAGTGAGCGGCGACAGAGCCCGTGGGAAGTGGCGCCCCTTGGGCTGCGACGCCTGGGGCTGTGGCGGTTCGGGCATCGAGACCGACGGCAGGAGCCCCGGCGCTTGCCCTGCGTGCGGCAAGGGAGCACCCACTTGCTTGCATTTTGAAACCCAGGCGTTTCTGAGTGAGGGACTTGACACTAGCGACGTCCCAGGTTCCCTGAGCACACCGCCCTCTCCCCAGGTGCGGTCGTCAGTGGCCGTGGGCACGCCGGACTACATCTCGCCGGAGATCCTGCAGGCCATGGAGGACGGCATGGGCAAGTACGGCCCCGAGTGCGACTGGTGGTCGCTGGGCGTCTGCATGTACGAAATGCTGTACGGGGAGACGCCCTTCTACGCGGAGTCGCTTGTGGAGACCTACGGGAAGATCATGAACCACGAAGTAAGCGTGCCCTTCCACGTCCCGGCCCGTGCCGCGGCCCAGCGCAGCCGCAGATGGGGGCTCAGCGTGGACGCTGTGGGGTCGTTGGGGAAGAGGCGGGGCGTGGCGCTGGGGGGCGGGAGCGGGGAGATTCAGGAGCGGGTAGCGGTGCGACCCAGCAGGTGCAGGCGGGGCTTCAAGGATGGTCCTTGTTCTGGGGGCGGGGATGGTGTTTGTCAGGTCAGAATCCCTGCAGCACACGGTGCGGCGCGTGGTGGCCGTGGGCCGTGTCCCTGCGACCCCAGCGGGGAGGACCGGGCAGCCCGACGGGGGTCCCGTTCACCACGCAGATCAGCACGGATCCAGTCCGTTTCCCGGAACCAGTCGTCACGGTCACTTCCCACGGAGGGGTCTCCGGTCCCTTCTCCCTTCGCTCCCCCCTGGCGCCTCCCCACTCCCAGCCTCGCCTTCTCTCCGTTTCCTTCCTTTGCTTGTTTTTATTGTATTTTCCGTCTAATGTTCTTGTCATCTGTTATTGTTCTTTTTGCTTTTTACTCAAATATTTTTCTTTTTTAAAAAAAAATATTTTTATTGCTTTTTTACAGAGAGGAAGGGAGAGGGATAGAGAGTTAGAAACATCGATCAGCTGCCTCTTGCACACCTCCTACTGGGGATGTGCCCGCAACCAAGGCACATGCCCTTGACCGGAATCGAACCTGGGGACCCTTCAGTCCGCAGGCCGAGGCTCTATCCACTGAGCCAAACCGGTCAGGGCTCAAATATTTCTTTCTAATACCCATTTCACCCTCTGTGCTCTCACTCGCTCACCCGCTCACACACTCACATGATCACACATTCTCGAGACGGCTCCCGGGGGCTGGTCTGTAGGGAGCACGTGAACACTCATGTGGGGAGCGGTCTTCTGATGACTCAAAGCAAGGGGTCCTTTTAACAAACACTTTCCTCAACGGAGAAGCTCCTTTCCACTGTGAACTAGCTCATGTCTGCTGTACGGCCTTCAGACGATGCACGCACACAGGGTGGTGACAGCCACCACCCGCTTCTCCGTGTGGGCGCCGTGCCGTGCGGCTCTGTGTCCCCCAGGTGTGTGGTCCTCACAGCAGCCGGGGACTGGCCCTTGTCCCTTTTCATGAGCCACAGGTGACCCGAGACAGCGGTGGTGGCTGGCACGCCGGCCCCTGTGAGAAGGGGAAGGCCGCAGGGGTGGCCCGGTGCCCTCGGGCAGCCTGCGCTGTCCCCCCACGTGCATGAGCGTTCACCACTGCTCCACTTCCAGGAGGGTGTCGGCACGCCTGCCCCGGTAAAGCCGGCAGGCCATGCTCTCCTCCCGAGAGCTCACGTGTTAGCGGCCGTCTGCGCTGAGTTCGCGGCCTGATGCACGCTCTGCCGTGGTCCTGCTTGCCTCCCGAGCGCCCTCATCACGCACCCCTTCCCCCACCCAGGAGCGGTTCCAGTTCCCGTCCCACGTCACGGATGTGTCTGAGGAGGCGAAGGACCTCATGCAGAGGCTGATCTGCAGCCGGGAGCGCCGGCTGGGCCAGAACGGGATCGAGGACTTCAAAAAGCACCCCTTCTTCCAAGGGCTCAACTGGGAGAACATTCGGAACCTGGAAGCACCTTACATTCCCGACGTGAGCAGTCCCTCCGACACGTCCAACTTCGACGTGGACGACGACGTGCTGAGGAACATCGTGAGTGTGGGCTCTGCCGGCGGGTCACTCAGGGCGGGGCTCGCAGGTCCATAGAGGGGGGGGCTCGCAGGTCCATAGAAGGGGGGGGCTCGCAGGTCCATAGAAGGGGGGGGCTCGCAGGTCCATAGAGGGGGCGGGGGCTCTGCCGGGCGGGTCACTCAGGGCGGGGGGGCTCGCAGGTCCGCGGGGGGGGGGGGGGGGGCTCGCAGGTCCATAGGTGGGTGACGCAGGGCTGCGTGTCCAGACAGAAGTCGTGCAGCTGTGCTGGTTTTTGTTTTTTTTTTTTTTTTTTTTTTTTAAATATATTTTATTGATTTTTTACAGAGAGGAAGGGAGAGGGATAGAGAGCTAGAAACATCGATGAGAGAGAAACATCGACCAGCTGCCTCTTGCACACCCCCTACCTGGGATGTGCCCGCAACCAATGTATATGCCCTTGACCGGAATCGAACCTGGGACCTTTCAGTCCGCAGACCGATGCTCTATCCACTGAGCCAAACCGGTTTCGGCTGCACTGGTTTTTGAAAGGTTAGGCCGGTGTCTCAAGCACAGCGCCTTCTAGCTTGGGCCTTGATGTCCCTTTTTAAAAATAATGGATTGCAGTTGGCGTGAAAGAGAGTTAAATAGCTGTTTTGTCTTGGAATTTATCAGAAAACGCTTGCCTTGGCTTTTATGGTGTTTTGTACCTTTTCAAAGCAGTGTCGCCTCCATTGTCATATTAGAGCGTCACCTGAGGCCCGTCGCCTCTTCCAGCCTAAAGCCCCCGCAGCCTCTGGCCCCGCCCCTCCACCACCCCGACCCTGGGGCACGGGCCGCGTGTCTGCTTCTCGGCAGCACCTGGGCCCCAGGCTGACGTCCAGGTCAGGTCCTGCCCTGGGACCCTCCGGGCCTGAGCGGGTCGACAGGCGGGTTCTGCTCACGCTGCACCATCAGTTTGGTCTCATCAAGCCCGGCCTTTGCTCTCGGTCCGCACGCGTGTCCTGTTTGGGGACAGTAGCAGTTTAACCAAGAAAAGGAAGAGTTCGGTTGCTCCTTAATTTACAGAGTCAGAGCTGCCTTCAGAGCACAGCTAGGACGAGAGGCACCGTCACTGCTGAGGGTTCTGGGCTCGCACCGCAGCTCCCAGCTAGGTCGTCACTGCGGTTTTGTTTTGAATAAAGAAGCGTCAGGCTGAAGGTAGAGTTGTAACTAGTGCTCACCTAGGAGAGTCTGCCTTGGGCCCAGACCTCCACTCTGCCTCCGGCCTGGTTCAGGCCAAGAGCTGCAGCCTCTGCCCATGTCCCTGGGCGGCCCTGTCCCCGCTGCTCAGGGTCATGTTGAACAAGATGCCGTGGCTTTAAAAAGTGGAAGTAACTGGCCCGGTTCGAGTTTGGCCTGTGCCATTATCACCATCAAAAGCAGTGTGTCTGCCCTCCTAACTGTGTGGTACATCAGACGAGCCAGGAATGAGAAATGGCCCTGCCAGTGCCCAGCCCGTGCAGGGGGCCCCAGGAGTCTCCCCGGCAGGCCGCGTCCTCCCCCCACTGCACCTGCGTGCTCCCCTTCCCAGTGAGCACGCTCTCCTGTGCCGAGCGCACTCTCACGGGGCCACACGCCCTCTCACGGTGCCACACGTGCTCTCACGGTGCCATACGTGTTTTCACGGTGTCACACGTGCTCTCACGGTGCCACACGTGCTCTCACGGTGCCACACGTGCTCTCACGGTGCCATACGTGCTCTCACGGTGCCACACGTGCTCTCACGGTGCCATACGTGTTTTCACGGTGCCATACGTGCTCTCACGGTGGCCTACGTGCTCTCATGCAGGAGATGCTGCCTCCTGGCTCTCACACGGGTTTCTCCGGGCTGCACTTGCCGTTCATCGGTTTCACGTTCACCACGGAAAGGTACGTCTGGTTCTGTCGTTCCCCATTGAGGCTCTGCTCTGCGCAGTGCGTGTCGGGGCGCCGGGTGCCCCCTTAGGGGAGGCGTGGGGGTCTGTCCTTTGAAAATGCGCCCCTGGTCACTGCATGAGGTGACGCAGCAGGTCAGACTCTTCCTACGAACCTGGGAGGAAGTAACTTGGGCTTTGTGTTCTGTGTCGTGTATTCTTCATCCTGCTTAGCAGCCCTTTAACGACGTAAACACCTTCTTGGTGCAATGGGTGGGGGTGGGGTGGGGTGGCCCAGGCCGCCGACTGCTGACCTGACCTGGAGGCCACAGCACGGTGCCATGCGGTCCAGTGGCGCCTCGGTGGCAGCCACACGCTCGGCCCAGAGCCGTCTTTCGTTAGGACACTCTGGCCTTTCGGGGATCGGCCGGAGCCCAGCTTCCCTTAGCGGCCGAGCACACTCCCTGCAGAGCGAGAGCCACGCCACGTGGGCCTCCAGCCCCGCGCCAGTGCCACCGCGGGTGTTTCTGTGGGTGTCTGTCTCGAACGGGCCTCTCGAAAGTCACGTCTGCCTCCCTCCGAGGAGGACACTGGGGCAAGAGGAGCGGGGTGAGGGCGGCGGCAGTCAGCTGAGCTGCCACGGGGTCTGCAGGAAGCTCACGGCTCGGCTCCGGGGGGCTCCTGTGAGCGCTCAGGAGAGGCGGCTCTCTGGCGCGGTGCTCGCAGCGCGCTAAACAGCAGCTGAGCGCCGGAGGCGGCTGCTGCCTCCCGCCCTCACGGGTGGCCCAGGAGGGGGCGTGTTGCCTTCCTGTCCGTCCAAGGGGCAGGGCTCGCCGTCTGCCAGGTGCCCCCAGCTCACCAGGTGCCGGTCAAGCCTGTGGTCTCAGGCTCAGAGGCTGTGGTTTGGTGGGTGAGGCCTGTCCAGGACCTTCTGGAATAGACCCCACAGAGCGGGGGCACACATCCCCGGGATGCACACCCCCCGGGGCACACCCCCAGGACGCACACACACCCCCAGGGCACACACACCCCACGCACGGGATGCACACACACCCCGTGACGCACACTCCTGGGACGCGCACACTCCCAGGACGCACCCCCCCCGGGGCACACCCCCAGGATGCACACATCCCCGGGATGCACACCCCCCCGGGGCACACCCCAGGACGCACACCCCCCCCACGCACGGGATGCACACACACACACACCGTGACGCACACTCCTGGGACGCACACACCCCAGGGATGCACACCCCCCCCGGGGCACACCCCCAGGACGCACACATCCCCGGGACACACCCCCAGGACGCACACCCCCCCCACGCACGGGATGCACACACACCCCGTGACGCACACTCCTGGGACGCACACACCCCAGGGATGCAGGGCACCCCCGGGCCACTTTGAGAAACCCTGCTAGGCCCTTCTGTCGGCATATCCGTGCTGGTGCCTGCTGCACTCGGTGCAGGACTCACCGTCACACAAAGGCAGGAGGTAAGATGGGAGAGTCCGGGAAGGGGGCTCTGAGTGACAGCGCCTCCTGCCTTCGTCTGCGCCGGTCAGCTGTCCACAGTGACCGGCTTGGTGGTGCTGGTCAGCCTCTGGGATGGAAGGACCCTCAGGCCGCACGGGGCTCGGGCCCCAGGGGCTGAAGGAACTGTCCCTAGTTAGTGGCAGAGCCAGGAAGCCCTTGGTGGCTTGTGCTGCTCTGGCCGCGCCGCTGTCCGGCGCCGCCCGGTGACACCTGTGCGCAGCCGGCGAGGCCTCACGGGCCAGCTCCGCACTTGCCTTGCGAGTGAGCCGTGGCTTAGGAATGGCACTTCGCTCTTTGCAGACGGACTCTGGCTGGCTCCGAGGCTGTCCTGGGGCCATTGTCACCCAGTTCCTGCGTGAGGAGGACTCTTGTCTGACTGGCTCCATGAACAATGAGTCTTTTCACAGCTGTCTGTGTTTGCCTTCCACCCAGGGAGGCTTTGAATGCTGACGCGGCCCGTGGGGCTCAGTGGTGAGGCCTGTGCTTTGTTTGCAGCTGCTTTTCTGACCGAGGCTCTCTGAAGAGCATGATGCAGTCCAGCACCTTAACCAAGGACGAGGGCGTGCAGCGGGACCTGGAGAGCAGCCTGCAGGCGGAGGCCTACGAGCGGAGGATCCGGAGGCTGGAGCAAGAGAAGCTGGAGCTGAGCAGGAAGCTGCAAGGTGAGGGCCGGCTCCTGTGGCTGCGGGGGCGCGCACCAGGGCCGCGCTCACGCCTGTGTCCCCCCCACCAGAGTCCACGCAGACCGTGCAGTCCCTCCACGGCTCGGCTCGGGGCCTGGGCACTGCGGCCCGAGATAAAGAGGTGAAAAGGCTGACGGAGGAGATCGAGCGCCTGAAGAATAAAATAGCAGGTACGCTTACGGTCGGACCGAGTAGTCTCCGCTCTCAGGGCGTTGGCCTCCGCACAGAGAACTTCGGAGCCTTTTCTCGGGCGCGGAAGCAGGGACAGCCTCCGCGGCAGCACGCCGGTCAGGGCCACGCTCTGTCCGTTTACTAAAGCCCTTCCCCAGGTGCTGAGCGCTCAGGCTTCCGTGGCTCCAGCCACAGTCGGCTCCTGCTGGTCCCCCGGCCCCGGAGCCTGTTGCCCTCCCGGCCCCGGCTCCTCTGGGCTCAGACCATGCCGGCCTCTCCGGCTGCAGCGAGCCGCTCTCCAGTCCTCGTGCTGGACCTGCTGCCCGTCCGTCTTCCTGGTTCCTAGGTTATCAGTTCCCTGCAGGCTCAAGTCACTTCTAAGTCTTAACCCTTGACCTGACGGGTTGGCGCTGCCGCTGACGCACGGCCAGGCAGACCCGAGGCGGGCAGCTTCTCCCCGGTTCTGTCTGGCACCCGCGCCCCCACCCACAAAGTCTCCGTGGAGTCTGCTCTCGGCGAAGCCGTTGCCCTGGGGCTACCCTGCCCGCTGCACAGGGCAGCGAGGGTGCGGCAGGAGGGTGCCGGGTGGCTGCGGGGCCTGCCGTGTGGGCAGTCCGGAGGCCTCTGCCTGAGAGCGGGCGGTCATTCGGGCTGGAACCGAGAGGAGCTTCGCGTGGGAGGGAACACGGTTGGTTCTCTCCGTTGCTCAGACTCCAGCAGGCTCGAGCGACAGCTGGAGGACGCAGTGGCGCTCCGCTCGGAGCAGGAGGGATCCGCGCTGCGGCTGAAAGGCCTGGAGAAGCAGTACCGCGTGGCGCGGCAGGAGAAGGAGGACTTCCACAAGGTAGCAGCGACCGCCGCGCAGAGGGGACCGGTGTGGGCCGGTCTGCGTGCTCCGTGTGGCGCAGCCCGGGAGCAGCCCCGCTGGGGGAACCCCTGCTTCCAGAAGGGGCGCTGGGCCGCCACAGGGCTGTGCAGTAGAGGCCACTTGCTGACATTGGGGTGTCTCCCCCAGACTCCTCTACAGTTTGACTGCTCAGTAAACCCGTTGCTGAGTGTCCACTCGGGACTGAGCCTTCTAAAAAGGCTCATTTAAGCACTCAGGTCGGTGCACCTGCTCTCTCAGATGTGGGGGTTTCACACCCAGGCTGACGGTGGCTCATGTGGTGTCACAGCACCTGCAGTGCGTGGTCTGGTGTGCGCTGGGGGTGCCCTGCTGCTCCCCGTGTCAGAAAGCCGCTCTGAGCCCACGGGGCCTGGTGCGGGCGCTCCCCTCCCCGCGCGGGAGCCACCCCCAACCTGTTCGAGTCCCGCTCCTTCCAGCCTCGGGCCAGCGGGTGCCACAGGGACCAGCTGCAGGGAGGTGAGGTCAGTGCAGCCAGCTCCCCTCAGATCCAGGAAAGGGCCAGCTGCCCGCACTGCTCCCAGTTCCTTACTCTGCGCGCAGTCTAAGTCTTCCCGGGTGTAACATGCCCTTTCCAGTTCTACGGTCTGGGTAGTGGGACTCTGGTTACTTAACATTCACCAGCGCTCACCCTCGACCACCTTTGTGATTGTGGGCGGCACAGAGGCGGCCGCCGGGCGGGGTGTGGAGCGTCGTTCCCCGGGCTGGGAGGGTCTGTCTGGATGGCTCAGCCCGAGCTCAGGTGCACGTCCAGGCTGCACACAGCCGAGCTGGGGCAGAGGGGCTGTGCCTGGCCGGCGAGCCTCGGACTGCGCTGTCCCTGAGCTCCCAGCCTTCGCATCTGCGACAGCAGCGTCCAGAGGGTCATTCTTTCTGTTCAGCAACTGGTTGAAGCGTCAGAGCGCTTGAAGTCCCAGGCCCGAGAGCTGAAAGACGCCCACCAGCAGCGGAAGCTGGCCCTGCAGGAGTTCTCGGAGCTCAGCGAGCGCGTGGCAGAGCTGCGCGCTCAGAAGCAGAAGGTGTCCCGGCAGCTCCGCGACAAGGAGGAGGAGGTGGAGGCCGCCATGCAGAGGGTGGACTCCATGCGGCAGGAGGTCCGCAAATCCGAGAGGCTCAGGAAGGAGGTAGGGGCCTGGGCGCGGGCTGCACTAGTGGGCTTTCGTGTGACCCTAGCAAACCTCCAGAAGCTGGCGCGGCACAGCGACGAGAGAGTGGGTGAAGCCGAGTGAGTGGGTCTGGCAAGCGATGGCTCCGTGGTTCTCAGTAAGGGACGCCTGCAGTGCTGGTTTTTAACATTCCCTGTGGAAGCTCATGGAGGTTTCATCCCCAACAAACGTGACATGCACGTGCCGCGATGGGATGCAGCGGGGCTTCCGGGATGCACCCCCCATCCCCCCCTCGGCGTTCGTGCAGCAGCCCAGAGCGGGTGGGGCTCGGCCGCGGTCCTCACGCTGGCAGGCCAGTGGCGCCTGGAGAGCTCGTCTGTGTGGCTTGTGGCTCTTCACGTTCACCACGTTAGACGTGAAAAGTGACACTTTTTTCATTATAACAGTAAACCCGTTACAAGTGAGCATACATAGTGTTTTAATTATTTTCCCAAAAATGTAGGGGGAAGAGTGGCAGTTTTTGTACTTTTCTTAAGTAACTGGCTGAACAGAAAACACCTCTGTGTCCACGTGTTTGTGTTCTGTGCGGTGTGCACTGTCCGGGCGTGGACTGGGGGGCGGGCGCGGGGAGCAAAGGGAGGCCTCGCAGACCCTGGAGAGAACCGCGGCCTCGGTGTCTCTGTCCTGCCGTCCACGGGGAGGTGCTGTGAGCCGGGACGTGGCTCAGGCCCTTCACCCTCTGCCTCAGAAGCCTGCGGGCTGTTTTTTAACGTTGGCGCTGTCACAGCTGCCCCTCCTTCCCCCATCTGCTCCCCTTCACCACCCAGCCCCCCCTTCCCACTACTGTCTGTGTCCCTGGGCGGTGCATGTGCACATGTGTTCTTGGAGTCTTGTGCCTTAGACCACTCGGCCGTCCTGACACATTGGTGCATAGGTTCATCCCGACACATTGGTACATATATGTTCATCCTGACACATTGGTACATATATGTTCATCCTGACACATTGGTACATATATGTTCATCCTGACACATTGGTACATATACGTTCATCCTGACACATTGGTACATATACGTTCATCCTGACACATTGGTACATATATGTTCATCTTGACACATTGGTACGTGTATGTCCATCCCGACGCATTGGTACATATACGTCCATCCCGGCACATTGGTACATATACGTTCATCCCGGCACATTGGTACATATATGTTCATCCTGACACATTGGTACATATACGTTCATCCCGACACATTGGTACATATACGTTCATCCCGGCACATTGGTACATATACGTCCATCCCGGCACATTGGTACATATATGTTCATCCTGACACATTGGTACATATACATTCATCCCGGCACATTGGTACATATATGTCCATCCCGGCACATTGGTACATATATGTCCATCCCGACACATTGGTACATATATGTTCATCCTGACACATTGGTACGTGTATGTCCATCCTGACACATTGGTACGTGTATGTCCATCCTGACACATTGGTACATATACGTTCATCCTGACACATTGGTACATATACGTTCATCCTGACACATTGGTACGTGTATGTCCATCCTGACACATTGGTACGTGTATGTCCATCCCGACACATTGGTACGTGTATGTCCATCCCGACGCATTGGTACATATACGTCCATCCCGGCGCATTGGTACATATATGTCCATCCCGACACATTGGTACATATATGTTCATCCTGACACATTGGTACATATACGTTCATCCTGACACATTGGTACATATACGTCCATCCTGACACATTGGTACATATACGTTCATCCTGACACATTGGTACATATATGTTCATCCCGACACATTGGTACATATATGTTCATCCCGACACATTGTTACATATACGTCCATCCTGACACATTGGTACATATATGTTCATCCTGACACATTGGTACATATATGTCCATCCTGACACATTGGTACATGTATGTTCATCCTGACACATTGGTACATATATGTTCATCCTGACACATTGGTACATATATGTTCTCTAGTTAGTTTCTTTCAGTCCCCACCCCCCCATCCCCCCGAGATCCGTCAGTCTGTTTTATGCAGCCAGGCCTCTGGTCCTATTTTGTTCATCAGTTTATTTTGTTCATTAGATTTCACATATGAGTGAGATCATGGGATACTTGTCTTTCTCTGACGGGGTTACTTCACGTAGCATGATACTCTCCAGGGCCTCCATGCTGTTAGGGTTAGGGTTAGGGTTAGGGTTAGGGTTGGGGTTAGGGTTAGGGTTAGGGTTAGGGTTAGGGTTAGGGTTAGGGTTAGGGTTAGGGTTAGGGTTAGAGGAAAGGTAAGAGGTCCGTCCTTTTTACAGCTGCCTAGTATTCCCTGGTGTAGATGGCCCACAGCTTTTTATCCACTCGGCTACTGATGGGCACTGGGGCTATTTCCAGATCTCAGCTATTGCACATTGTGCTGCTGTGCACATGGGGGTGCATCCATCGTCCCGGTTGGTGTTGGGGTTTCTTAGCGTGTATTCCCAGCAGCGGGATCACTGGGTCCAATGGCAGTTCCGTCTTTAATGTTTGGAGGAAGCTCCACACTGTTTGCACTGAGGCTGCCCAGTCTGCAGCCCGCTGGCTGTTGGAGCCCTGTAAGCGGGAGCCTGGAAGCACCGCCGCTCGGATGGAGGGGGTGAGGGTGCTGTCGGGCCCACGGGCCCGCTGGGAGCCGAAGTCTCCGTTTAAGAAGCGAATGCACGTCCTCCCGCATCAGAGAACTTGTGTCCACAAACAGTGCCTTTCTCAACGTCACGGCAAATTGTCCATTTACATTAGAGTTTGATGTTGATTTACTAACCAGCCATTCCAGTCAAGCCCTGAGGCATGCTCCTCAGACTTGACCGAGTGATGAAACTCGGGGCAGAGTGAGGTGAGAGCTCGCAGGATTCTGCGTGCTGAGAGACTGGGTGGTCAGGGAGGGGTGCCGCGTGGAGACCGGGTGGGCAGGGAGGGGTGCCGCGTGGAGAGCGGGTGGGCAGGGAGGGGTGGCGCGTGGAGACCGGGTGGGCGGGGAGGGGTGGCGCGTGGAGACGGGTGGGCGGGGAAGGTTGGCGCGTGGAGACCGGGTGGGCAGGGAGGGGTGCCGCGTGGAGGCCGGGTGGGCAGGGAGGGGTGCCGCGTGGAGACCGGGGTGGGCGGTGAGGGGTGCCGCGTGGAGATGGGGTGGGCAGAGAGGGGTGCCCCGTGGAGACGGGGTGGGCAGGGAGGGGTGCCGCGTGGAGACCGGTTGGGCAGGGAGGGGTGCCGCGTAGAGACGGGGTGGGCAGGGAGGGGTGCCGCGTGGAGACCGGGTGGGCAGGGAGGGGTGCCGCATGGAGACGGGGTGGGCAGGGAGGGGTGCCGCGTGGAGACCGGGTGGGCGGGGAGGGGTGCCGCGTGGAGACCGGGTGGGCGGGGAAGGTTGGCGCGTGGAGACCGGGTGGGCAGGGAGGGGTGCCCCGTGGAGACGGGTGGGCAGGGAGGGGTGCCCCGTGGAGACGGGTGGGCGGGGAGGGGTGCCCCGTGGAGACCGGGTGGGCGGGGAGGGGTGCCCCGTGGAGACGGGGTGGGCAGGGAGGGGTGCCCCGTGGAGACCGGGTGGGCAGGGAGGGGTGCCGCGTGGAGACCGGGTGGGCAGGGAGGGGTGCCGCGTGGAGACGGGGTGGGCGGGGAGGGGTGCCGCGTGGAGACGGGGTGGGCAGGGAGGGGTGCCCCGTGGAGACGGGGTGGGCGGGGAGGGGTGCCGCGTGGAGACGGGGTGGGCGGGGAGGGGTGCCGCGTGGAGACGGGGTGGGCGGGGAGGGGTGCCGCGTGGAGACGGGTGGGCAGGGAGGGGTGCCGCGTGGAGACGGGGTGGGCAGGGAGGGGTGCCGCGTGGAGACCGGGTGGGCGGGGAGGGGTGCCCCGTGGAGACCGGGTGGGCGGGGAGGGGTGCCGCGTGGAGACCGGGTGGGCGGGGAGGGGTGCCGCGTGGAGACGGGTGGGCGGGGAGGGGTGCCGCGTGGAGACCGGGTGGGCGGGGAGGGGTGCCGCGTGGAGACGGGTGGGCGGGGAGGGGTGCCGCGTGCAGCTGGCTCGGTGCCTCTGAGCCGCGCTTCTCCGTTTCGCAGCTGGAAGCTCGGCTGGAGGACGCCGTGGCCGAGGCCTCCAAGGAGCGCAAGCTTCGCGAGCACAGCGAGAGCTTCTCCAAGCAGCTCGAAAGTGAGCTCGAGGCCCTCAAGGTAGAGCCCCCTGGGTCCCGCTCCCACCGGCAGCAGCCGTGACCCTCCCTCCCGACTGGGGACTCATCCCAGGAGCGCGCCTGTCGGCGGGAGGGCCACACTGCAGGCCCCGGCCATAGGGTGCCCTCGCGTCTCTCCAGCGGCTCTGGCAGCTGTGCGAGCCCCTCACCAGCGCCTGTGCCTCGATACCTGGGTTTCGTTTCTTTTCTTTTTATTGATTTTTTACAGAGAGGAAGGGAGAGGGATCGAGAGTTAGAAACATCGACGAGAGAGAAACATCCATCAGCTGCCTCCTGCACACCTCCTACTGGGGATGTGCCCGCAACCAAGGTACATGCCCTCGACCGGAATCGAACCTGGGACCCCCCAGTCCGCAGGCCGACGCTCTATCCACTGAGCCACACCGGTCAGGGCTGACACCTGGGTTTCTAAGCTCCTGGGCCCACTTCTGGGAAAGCTCCTTAAAGCCCGGTCCTGCCCCCGACATAGCGGGACAGGCTGGTCGTCCGTGGCCAGAGGCGGCGGCGAGGGACCAGGGGCAAGGCCTGGAGAGGGAAGAGGGCGGTGGGGAGGCTGGGCTCCTGGCTGACCTCGTGCAACCCCAGGGCCTCCGCCGGCCTAGCCGTGGGCTCCTGTCTGTGAATGGAGACACTGAGGCTTCTCTCTCCCTCGAACCCCCTCCCGGCCCCTGGCGAATCCGCCGCCTCTCCCCTGCACGTCCTCAAGGTGTCTGTGTCTCCCCTCATCTCTGCCCCACCTGCCTGGCCAGTGCGTCGAACCGCACTCCTCCCTCCCCCCAGTCTTTGTCACGTCACCTGCGGTTCGCTGGTGTGTGTCAGTCATTGCCCCTCCGCTGCAGGAGAGCGGAGACGTCACGTGGCCGTAACCACAGGGCCTGACAGAGCCGGTCCTCAGAGGACTGGGCGGGAGTGCTGGGCAGAGGGAGACCCGGAAGCAGTGCAGGGTGACACGCAGTGTGACATCCCTCCTGCAGGGCAGGCGCTCTCCCCCCCACGCTGCCCTCCTGAGGAGGACCACCCACCAGGCTCAGCTATGTCACAGGACCGTGCCTGCCGGTGGGAGGGGACACAGCGTGACCCCGCGGGAGGGCAGGGAGGTGTGTGACTTACCTGAACCTTCATCTCCAGGGCAAGCAAGGGGGCCGGGGACCAGGTGCCTCCTTAGAGCATCAGCAAGAGATTTCCAAAATCAAGTCTGAGCTGGAGAAGAAGGTCTTGTTCTACGAAGAGGAGCTGGTGAGGCGCGAGGCCTCCCATGTGCTGGAGGTGAAAACTGTGAAGAAGGAGGTGCATGACTCCGAGAGCCACCAGCTGGCCCTGCAGAAGGAGGTCTTGATGCTGAAAGACAAACTGGAGAAGTCAAAGCGAGAACGGTGAGTCCCCGGCTCCTCCTGTGGGAGACGCGGGCTTGTGCGGCTGGGCCGGGTGGCCCCGGTGGCTCTGACCCTGCCCCTCCCGCAGGCTCAGCGAGGTGGAGGAGGCAGTGGGCACCGTCAAAGACAAGTACGAGCGAGACCGAGCCGTGCTGTCCGAGGAGAACAAGAAGCTGGCCGCCGAAAAGGAGAGGGTACGGAAGGCTCGGGATCGCTTCGGGAGGCGGGAACTTTCGGGACCTGGAAGTTTGTATTTAAGTATTTTTATTTTTAAATGACGCAATGGTGATCTTTTAAATGGGATGTTTATATTTGGTTAAAAGCTGCTGATTATCTGAAATCACTGGCTCTTGATCCCATTTATGTTCAGATCTGCATTGAAATGTGACTGGAGTTAGATACAATCAAAAACCCACATCCTGAACCTCATAACGATTAAAGAAAACTCAAAATCTTCAAGAGAACTTGTGTTTGAATAATGCTAATGTCCTGTTTGCCGGCGCCAACTAACCCGCTGTGTGGTGCAATTGTTTCCTTTCAGCTCTGCTCCTTCGTGGACAAACTCACAGCTCAGAACAGGCAACTGGAGGACGAGCTGCAGGACCTGGCAGCCAAGAAGGAGTCGGTGGCCCACTGGGAAGCTCAGATCGCCGAGATCATCCAGTGGTACGTTGGCCGCCCAGAGGCGTGGCCAGGCTCAGGCGCGGCCCAGGGTGCAGGTTCTCCGGCTCCCATCTTCCTCTGCGACTGTCACGTGCACCTCCCGCTGTTTCTCTGATGCCCAGGCACAGCCCTCCGCCCTGCCCCACAGCACTAAGGTCAGGTGGCCGTTCTGCCCAGTGCCGCTGCGCTGAGCTAAAGGTGCAGAGGCAGCCACCAGGTCTCTGAGGGGGAGCGGGGATCTACCTAAGGCACCTTCTTTGTTTTAAAACAGCTTTTATTGATGTCGGAGAGGAAGGGAGAGGGGGAGAGGGAGAAACATCGATGATGAGAGCGTCATTGATCAGCTGCCTCCTGCAGGACCTACACGGGGAATTGAACCTCGACCTCCTGGTTCGTAGGTCGACGCTCAACCACTGAGCCACACCAGCCGGCCTAAGGGGCATTCTGTTGTCACGGGGACTGGTGTCCCGTGAGGACGCTGGGTCCCTGTGCCCTCAGGGAGGCGGCACCCATGCGTGCTCCTTGCTCCAGGCGCTCACAGACACGTCCCCTCCCGCAGGGTCAGCGACGAGAAGGACGCGCGGGGTTACCTTCAGGCTCTGGCTTCGAAGATGACGGAAGAGCTCGAGACGTTGCGGAGCTCCAGCCTGGGGTCGCGAACACTGGTGGGTCGTCCGAAAGCTCCCGTTTGTCACCAGGGAGCTCACGAGGGCTTTCGCCGGGCGGTACCGCACACTGTTCCCTGGGACGGCGGGTGAGGAGCGCCAGCAGTGTGTCCGCTCCGGGAGGGCAGGTTCTTTCGTCCTCTCGCTCAGGTAGCCACGCGCTGTGGGGCCCCTCAGAGAGCAGGACGGCCCCCCTCGGGGCCAGGCTCTCCGTTACGTGACCAGCCAGCGGTCTGTGTTTGCAGCGTCAGGAGTGTGGCGAGCTCGGGGCGGCATGGGTCCCCTCTCAGCCCAGTTCCCTCGTCTCCATTTTTCTGGGTCCCTTTCACTCTTTAAAAACAAACAGTTCTTTTGTGAGCGATGCCGAGCGGTAAGGACAGAGGCTCAGTGAGAAGGGTTGTGAGAACTCTAGTTGCGCCGCGTTTTCCTGGTTGGAAGGTACGTTTACCCAAAGGGACAGCGCCGGCAGGTGTGATAACTGCTCCCCTCACACGAGAACCTGACAGTCTGTGGGTGCGGAGGCTGAGCACGCACGGCCTCAGTGCGTGTCCGAGGGACTCCCCTCGTCCCCAGAGCGGCCGGCCGTGAGAAACAGTGGCAGCTCAGGTCTCTTGAAGAGAAGACCCCGGCCGCATCGGCCCCATGAGTGGTCACCTTCGTGTTCGGTGTCTGCAGCCATTGGGGTGTCCGGGAGTGGCCCGTCTCGGCGCTCTGCCCGCCTGCGCGCGTGCACTGGCTCTTAGGAGCTGCGCTGACCAACCTGTGCGCAAGCCTCGTCGGAGGCGGAGGATGCCGTCACAGGTCCTTCTAGCAAAACGGGCTTGGAGGTTCTTGTGTAAAATACTGTGTAGATGTTCCTGTTGAAGGACAAGGCGGACGAGATTACAGTTCCTTTTCCCTGAGGGTATAATATTGTCCATTTACTGACTCTGGAGAAAAGCCGTCCAGGGCGGCCTTGTCTGGAGACGCTGAGGTTTCAGTCACGTTCCCTCCACACCCGCTCCTGCCTGCAGCTGCGAAGTCCCCTCGGGCCGCGCTCTCCTCCGAGACGGAGGGGACGCGGAAGCCTCGCTGTGCTTGAACATTTAAGAAGGAAGTGTCCCGATGCCTCTAGTCCCCTTGACAGGCAGCGGGCCGGCCGGCCGGCCAGTGAGCAGGTGCTGCCGCGGCTGCTTCCCCCGCCGCACTCACCCCCCGCCGTGCCCCGTCCCTCCTTTTCCTTTCTCTTAGGCCAGTGGTCGGCAAACTGCGGCTCGCGAGCCACCTGCGGCTCTTTGGCCCCTTGAGTGTGGCTCTTCCACAAAATACCACGGCCTGGGCGAGTCTATTTTGAAGAAGTGGCGTTAGAAGAAGTTTAAGTTTAAAAAATTTGGCTCTCAAAAGAAATTTCAGTCGTTGTCCTGTTGGTATTTGGCTCTGTTGACTAATGAGTTTGCCGACCACTGTCTTAGTCTTCCTCTCAGGTAGGCATCGTCGATGAAGAATGACATCATTCCTGCAGTGAGGAAATAGCAGAATGTTTCAGTGTAACAAAATAAGATAACTGTGACCTTACAATGCAGCTTAGGTTTGTAAGAGTCTAGTGACCCAACAGACATTACTTGATAGCCCTAGCTCAGTGGTCGGCAAACTCATCAGTCCACACTCAAGGGGCCAAAGAGCCACATGTGGCTCGAGAGCCACGGTTTGCTGACCACTGCTCTAGTTGGTTTGGCTCAGTGGCTAGAGCGTCAGCCTGTGGAGTGAAGGGTCCCGGGTTTGATTCCAGGTTAGGGTACATGCCCAGGTTGTGGGCTCGATTCCCCAGTAAGGGGTGTGCAGAAGGCAGCTGATCAATGCTTCTCTCTCATCGTTGATATTTCTCTCTCTCTCTCTCTCTCCCTCCCTCTTTGAAAAAAAAAAATTACATTATAGGATCCAGTTTCTTCTTTAAAAAATTAGTGAATTTTTAGAAGACCTCTAAGAAAGAATAAAGGCCATAAAATATTGAAAATAAAATTGGCTGTGATGGACTTTGGTAATATCTGAGAGTTAATTTTTAAATACGATAAAAGTTTAAGGCAAGACACTGGGGAGTGGGGTAAGGGCATGTGCCGGCGGGTAGGGGAGGCCGGGCGAAGGTCAATGGGGAATAAAAAGGACACATACGTACTATTTGTAATACTTTAAACCAGTGATGGGCAACCTTTTGAGCTTGGTGTGTCAAACTTCGCCAAAAAACTGAGCATAACTCGGGTAGTGTGTCACTTTGAGGAAAAAACTAACTCCAAGACTCTAGTCGCAAATGTTTCATCCTCAGGAGCAGGAAATGTTTCATCCTTGGCATGCGGCCGCGTGTCATCAGAAATGGCTACACGTGTCAGTGGTGACATGCATGTCATAGGTTCGCCATCACTGCTTTAAACAATAAAATAAATTTAAAATGTTAAAAAAGTTTAAGGCTAGAAAAAGATGAATTTGTCATTTGTTAGCGTTAATTTTGTAAAGTTAGTAGGTTAACGTGTACTCTCACGTTTGCACCGCCCCACACAGGACCCCCTCTGGAAGGTGCGCCGCAGTCAGAAGCTGGACATGTCCGCGCGGCTGGAGCTGCAGTCTGCGCTGGAGGCCGAGATCCGGGCCAAGCAGCTGGTGCAGGAGGAGCTGAGGAGGGCCAAGGACGCCAACCTCTCCTTCGAAAGGTGCTTGTCCTCCCGCGGGACCTGGGCACGCCCCGAGCTGGCCCCTCTCAGAGGATGGGGCTGAGGTGCGGGCAGGTGTCCCCACTACACAAGTGCAGGGCCAGGATTTGATGGCAGGTCCCCCAGTGCTGGGCTGGCTGCTCTGTCCCCCCACAAAAGCCTGGGAACCCCAAGACCCTGCGCTCAGGGAGGTGGTAGCCACCCTCTTGCCCGTTGGGTAAGGACACGGGTGTCCGGTCTGAGCCCCTGGGCTGGGTGTCCTCCGTGGGCATCGGGTCGTCCACAGAGAGGAACGTCCAAAACGCCGCAGGCTCGTGAGATGCACTTTGCAGCCCGGGGTGTTTCCCGTCCGTGTTTGTGCTGCCGAAACGTCTGTATGTCCAGACGTGTTAGGGGGAGGCCGCCCGTCAAGCCTGTGTCGGTCCGCGTGTTTGCGGAGCCCTGGCGCGTCCCGGCACTTGCCCTGGCGCAGCCCCCCCACGCCTTCCGCTCAGCCGCACGCAGTGGCCTGGGCTCTGCCCCTGACGCACCCGTTTCTCATTTTAGCAAACTCAAGGACTCGGAAGCCAAAAACAAAGAATTATTAGAAGAAATGGAAATTTTGAAGAAGAAGATGGAAGAAAAATTTAGAGCAGATACCGGTAAGTTAAAATGACAAGTTCTTACGTTTTTAAAGTATAAGCCTTTTGGGATGGTTTTGCTTTAGATTTGATTTCTTTCGGGGCTGGTAGCTTTTAGTTCTTCGAAGACAGCACTTAGCCATGCCAAAGCCAAACTCTGAAATGGGTGCGTCCAGTGATTCATTCGCTCCCCAGTCACCCACAAATCTGGGTCGGGCCTTCCTGTGTCTGGTCTTGAAAGAATAGAGCACAGACACACGAGTGTGGTTAGACGTCACGTCCCATGACACACGGACCGCTCTGTGCCCCGCGGCCGGCTGGCTGTCGTTCCGGCCTTGCAGTCCTGGAACCGCTGCCGTGCGGGTGGGGTCCCAGTTGCACCCAAGTGCGGTCTCACCTGGTCGGGGCGAAGCCGCATCGCAGCGGAGCCTGGTTTGCGTCGTCTTGTCATGAGCAGGATGAGCCTCTTTTCACACACACGTGGGCTCTTTGTGGCTTTCTCTGTGGCTTATACATTGGTATCTTTCGCCGATTTTAAAAACAGAAGTTGTGAAGTCTTTTTCTCCCCAGAAGCTTTCTGGACATTGAGGGAGGAGAGGCTTTTGTTTGTGACTGAAGTTGCAAATGCTTCTTCTCGGCTGTCTTTTACTCACATTTTTTATTTTAAGCCAGAGATGAGGGTTTCAGATTGTGTGTGTGTGTGTCAGGTTGACCAGTGTCCCCTTTTTGAGGCATCGGGAACTACTCCTGCGTCCAGGTGTTCCGCGGGCACGTGCCACTGTGCGGTGTAGCTCGCCGACCCCTTTGGAGTTGGATGATGTGCAGTCCGGGGTGGACCCAGTTTTATCTTTTTCCCGTGGCCCGTCACGCACCAGTGGTTAAGTTCCCATCCCTGCTGACTTCCTGTTACTCTGCGCATGCGTGAGATTGCCCTGGGCGCCTGGGCTGAGCCTGGTTTTTCTCCCGTTCGTCACTCCTGGGCCAGACCTCTCGTGGGTCCGTTTTAACAGCTGGCCGGTCGCCTCCCTGCCCCTTTCTTTAGAGACTCCGAGGTGTCCTCCCTCTCTCCCAGTGAGCTCCATTCCTGTCCCGGCTGGGAAGTCACGGCATTGGCGTGGCACCACATCAGGTTTATCCACTAACTGGGGAGCGTTGGCGTCTGCCAACTGGGAGCCTTCCTGTCCCAGCGTAAGAGCGTCTCACGTTTTCACCGTGACTGTCTGTCTTACAGGACTCAAACTCCCGGATTTCCAGGATTCTATTTTTGAGTATTTCAACACGGCACCACTTGCACATGACCTGACCTTCCGAGTGAGTAACTGTTGTCTACAAGCGAAAGCGCATTGGGACCGTTAGAAATAGTGCCCTGAGATCTGGCTCCTGTGGGGCCAGAACACACCAGCCGGCGCCATCCGACGCTGGACCTCCGCGTGCTGCTCTGTCCGCCGGGATGGGAAGCGTGTAGGTTAGAGGCCTGAAGGACTAGGAATGTTTGCCGAGACGCTTCCAGCATCGGGGAGAGCTGCTGAGGAGCCGCTCCGTGGCTTCAGGGCACAGGTGGCCGGGGCCTCTGCCTGTGGGACCCCAGGCAGCTGTTAAAGCACAGCCTGCACCGCAGCCAGGGAAGAGCAGGCCGACCTTTGGGGGCATCCTGGCTCCCCGCTGGTCTCCCCGACGGGTGGAGGCCCTCGCCGCCGCCGGAGTTGGAGCTCGGTGGCCCCTCCCTAGGGAGCGGCCGTGCTGCCTGCGCAGCAAGTGGCAGGATGCGGGGCGAGCCCACTCACCGTTTCCTGCGGCCTCGGGGCACCGCCCCGCCCCTTTTCCGGAAGAGGCGGGATGGCCCCTCCTGGCGGCCTCTGGAAGCCAGAAAGGGAAGAGCAGGAGAGCGGGTCTCATTCTGGGCCCCGGGCGGCGTGTGCTGGTCCTCCCGCCGTCATTAGAGAGTTTCCACCTGCAGCAGGGGGGGAGCCCGCAGCAAGCAACGCCCCAGCCAGCGTCCTGCCCACGTGCGGCCGCCGCCCGTGCACCACACTCCCCCCAACTAGCGAAAGTGTTGTAGGCATCAGCGACCCTGGGCTGCTCCGAGTTCATGTCCTAAGGTCAGCCATCCTCCCGCGTAGCCGCAGCTAATCGCAGTGTCACTGTCGTGTGGACGAGGTGGCCCCTCGTAAACACCATGTCACTGTCGTGTGGACGAGGTGGCCCTGAGGCCCCGGTTGCAGGCCCAGGGGAGCCTGGGAACCGCGCTGAGCTGTCCCGCCGGGTGCCCTGTCCTGGAACGTGCCTCCCCTGTGCGTGGTGGTGTGCCCAGCACTCCGGGTCTGTCTGATGCTCCCGCTCGTGAGATGAGGGCTGGGCATTTTGGCGGGAATTCTGCAGAGAACACGTGCAGGTCCCACGCTTTGCGGAAGCCGTTGGGTCGAGGGGGTGTGCCAGACCTCACCCGAAAGGGCCAGCGGAGGCGCCACCCACAGCAGCCTTGCCAGCGGCCCGCGCTCCTGGCCTGGGCAGCCTTGACCGAGCCCGGCGGGCTGCTCCTTCGTCCTGGCGCGGCCACTGCCGTCGCTTTGGAAGCGGAGTTGTCAGGTTGGCGGTCTGTCTTCCCCAAGTCCTCAGCGCAGGCCGTGTCTCGTTGTTGTTCACTTGTTTTCTAGCAGCGAGTGACAGAGGTGGAGGGAGAAACATGGGTGGGAGAGAACGCATCGATTGGTTGCCTCTCGTGTGCACCCGCCAGGGATGGAACCTGCACCTGGGTATGTGCCCTGACTGGGCGTCGGACCTGCCACCTTTTTTTAACAGGATGACATTCCAGGCAGCTGAGCCACCGGCCAGGGCTTTTTTAATAGAAACATCGACTCGTTCCACTTCCGAACTCCTCCACGGGTGCTTGTGTATGTGCCCGACCTGGGGTCAGACCCACGGCTTTGGCGCATTGGGCCACGCTCTGACCAGCCTTCCCCTGGGAAGTTCTGAGCGAGTGCAGGACGGCGCGGGGCGGGGGGGCTGCGCAGGCCCCAGGCGCCGAGGGCTCAGGCGGCCCACGGACCGCGGCTGCTGTTGGCTCCCTGTCGGCTCGGCCGCGGGGCGCCAGGCACAGCTGTGACGCTCCTGTAGGCGCCCCGGCGTCTGTCCGTGCTGTCGCCTTGTGCAGGCCGCGCTGCCTCCACACGCGTGGATGGTGTGCGCCTGTGGACGGGAGTGCGTGACCTTCGAAGGGGAAATCCTCGTTTCAGGAATGCTCGTTACAATCCAACGGTGGTCGTAGAGGGCAGCTTTAGCTTTAAATCGGCTTCAGAGCTTTAGCTCCAATTTCACATTAGAAGTTAATTTGGGAATCTTGAGTTCAGAACAAAACATGGCTTCCCTGTGCATCAGACTGTCAGGGAAACTCTCCCTTGGGCGCAGGCCGCAGCCTCTGGTCCCCAAAATGAGGCGGGAGGCAGAGAGCCTGTCCGTCAGGGGCTGGCGCCTCCCAGTGCCCCCCCTTCCGGTGGCGGCCTCTGCCTCGTCAGAGTCCCGGCCGGAGGTCACCCTGCGGCCTCAGGGGGGGCCGGCGCCTGTGAGGGAGGGGTGACGACGCGGTGCCCGGGAACAAGCCCTGCGCTGGACCCGGGTCCCCAGGGGGAGGCCCTTGTTGTTACTTATTCTGGGAGGGGGGGTACCTTTTAGACGGAGAACATGTGTAGAGTCTGAATTGTACAGAAGGAGTTCTTCCTTTCTCACAATTTCTTGGCCTTTTCCGCACAGACCAGCTCAGCTGGTGAGCAAGAAACACAAGCTCCAAAGCCAGAAGTGTCCCCGTCCACACCCATGGCTGCAAGCACAGAGCAGCAGGAGGTAAGATTGCCCCGGACCGCGGCCCTCAGGTCTGCCCCCTCGGCCCCACGTCCACCTGCTGCTGGAGGCCCAGGCCAGCGCGCTCGGTCCCGCCCGCGGCGCCAGTCCCGAGCCCGGCTTGCATTTCAGAGCTGCCGTCGGTGCATCGGCTACTTGAGGCGTGCTCTGACAGGTGTCTCCACAATGTCGCGGATTAAAAATGCAGAACTGTTCATTATTGATCAGCTCCAGAGGGAGGGGTCCCACGCAGGGTCTGGTGGTAGCGTGCTGAGCTAGCACGGCGCTCACCTGTCCCGCTTGTCTCCCAGGACATGGCTCGGGCCCCACAGAGGCCGCCCGCCGGGCCGCCGCCCGCCTCCCAGGCCCTCGCTCTGGCTGGACCAAAGGTAAGCCTGGCTTTTCCCCGGCGCCTCCTCGGTTTAGAAGGCCGTGTACAGCAGACAGACGGCGTGTGAGGCACAGGAAGCCCGTGTCCTGTCAGTGGACGCTCTGGGTGCCGTGCGATCCAGGGGGTGTCAGGACCCTGTGTGGCCCTCCCCGGCGCTGCCTGAGCGGATTTTCCCGGAAACATGGCTGCGATAGATCTCCCAGCCCCTTCGCTCCCAGACCAGTTCCCTCTCCAGGGCGGCTGCTCCGTGATGTGTCTGAGTTCCTTCTCCAGACTTATTTCCATGTATCCGCCTGCACAGAGAGCCTCGGAGAAGTGCCTGGTGTGTGTGTGTGTGTGTGTGTGTGTGTGTGTGGGTGTGTGGCGGGGGGGGGGGGTGTCCCAACCGCGAACGGAGCTCCTGAGTGTGCACGCCATCGTTGGCCTTGGTCACTGGGCCTTGAGAGCCGTGCACACTGTCCACCCAGGTCCATCCAGGTCATAGCCTCCCGGGGACAAGGCCGCTTCTGGCTTCCCTGGCATCTGCCTGTGTACCGTAGATGCGGGTTCTGTTGATGCAGCCGTGGCCTCTTTCAGGGTTTCCGTCCCAATGGCCGTGCCAGCCAGCGCTCAGCTTGGTCTTGGGAGAGACGGTGAATGGCTTGGCCGTCGGACTTGATTCTCACAGCGTCAGGGAGCAGGTGGACTGCACCTGGGTTCTGTTCATTCCTCCTGCTTCCTACGAAGGCCCCGTTTATGTCGCCTGAGTAGTAAAGGCCCAGACTTGCCGTGGTTAGCCCCGTAGACAGCCTGTTTCTCCATCCTGTCTCTCCGTCATCGACCGCGTCACTTGGGTCCCTTCTCCCAGCGAGGGCGGCGGTCTCGCTCTGCTGTTAGAACGGGGCTGCTGCTCACTCCTTGTGTGTCTTTGGTTTCAGGTGGCAGGGAGGTCTGGGTGGGAGCCCCGGGCGGCCCCCAGGGCCTCTGGGAGGCGAGGGGCTTGCGGCAGCCACGCTCCCTCCGCGCCCACCTTGCTGTACGCCACTGGTCCCCGAAGGAAGCGTGGGGGACGGACTTTGGCTCCAGCTCCTCGGGCGGGCGTTGCGCTGGGCGTTGGTAGCACGGCCCGCGGCCACACGTGCCTCAGCGTGGACGCGCACACGGTTTCTCAAGGTCGTGCCGCGTGTTCATGCGCTGCCGCCTCCAGTGTGCGTCACCTTCTCCCGTCCCCCCACAGCCCAAAGCCCACCAGTTCAGCATCAAGTCCTTCTCCAGCCCCACTCAGTGCAGCCACTGCACCTCCCTGATGGTGGGGCTTCTCCGCCAGGGCTACGCCTGCGAGGGTGAGTGTCCCCGCCGGCCCCGGGGCGCAGGGGGCCGGAAGGAAGCCAGTGGGAGGGAGCCGAGGGAGCCTCCTCCTTAGTTGTGTAAACGCTCCGTGAGCGAGGCTGGAAAGCCTGGTCCTCGCTGCCGTGGGAGCCGCGCTGGGGGGTGACCCGGGCCTCTGGCGGTCACGGCTGCCGTGCAGTCATCCTGAAGATGAGCCGGGCAGAACGGCGGCCCGACCTCCCTGCGAGGCCTCTGGAGGGGGCGCCCCGGGCCTCTCCCTCTGCCGCACCTCAAGCCTGGGCTGGGCCTTGCCACGCCCGCGCTCGCTCACGTTTGGGTGCAACCACCCGTGCAGCGCAACTGGCCGAGGTCGCGGGTGCCCGGTGACACCTGGGCTGGGCGGCCCGAGCGCCCGCGCTGGTCAGAGCCGCGTGCTCACCGTGCAGGCCCAGCCCTGTGATTGGCCAGGACCCCACGCGTGCCGTCGCCCGCCTCAGACCTGCACGTGGTTTCCTGCGGGGGCTGGGGGAGGACAGACCGGCTCCGGGCAGTCCCTGCCCGTCAGGGCGTCCTGGCGGCCCTGCCTGCCGCTGTGTGCGCCCTGAGCGGTGGGGCGTGTTCAGGAACCACCGCTGGTCCCGGCTCCGGGCCTCGTGTCTGACGCCGCCCCCTCGCCGCTCCAGTGTGCTCGTTTGCTTGCCACGTGTCCTGCCGAGACAGCGCCCCCCAGGTGTGCCCCCTCCCTCCCGAGCAGGCCAAGCGGCCCCTGGGCGTGGACGTGCAGCGGGGCATCGGGACCGCCTACAAGGGATACGTGAAGGTAGGACGCTCGGCCCTCGTGCCGGTCCTGGGAGGCCCGGGTCCTGAGGGCCCACGGAAGCACGCCCGGTCAGGCCTGTCCCGCTCCTGGCCGGCGCTCAGCCGGGCTCCGAGGCCCGGTGCTGGGTGAAGGCCCGTCAGCTGTGGTTCCCAGTGCTCCCGGGCTGGGAGCGTCCCTGTGGCTGAGCTGTTCCCCTTGTCCCCGCGTAGCCTTGTCCGTGCTCGCCCTCCGCAGCGGCACCCTGACTCCCCGGCCCCGGCCGGGCTCTGGCCGCCAGCCGGCACGGGCGCGAGGGAGCTGCTGTGAGAAGCCGGCCCGCGGAGGGCGCCCCAGGAAGCCCCCGGCCTGAGGCCCCAGGCGGCGCGTCGGGAAGGGTGGCGGTTGGCCCGCTGGCCAGTGAGACGCCCCGTTTGCCCGCAGGTCCCGAAGCCGACGGGCGTGAAGAAGGGGTGGCAGCGGGCCTACGCCGTCGTCTGCGACTGCAAGCTCTTCCTGTACGACCTGCCCGAGGGCAAGTCCACGCAGCCCGGCGTGGTGGCCAGCCAGGTCCTGGACCTCAGGTCTGCGCCGCGCCCCGGGCCGCCCGTGTGCTTCCCCCGAGCTCAGGGCGTGGGTTTGATGGCCTTGAACTTGGTTTCTGCCCACACCCTCCCTCACTGCGCTGACCCCAAAGCAGGCACTAACGCACGTGCCGGGACGTCCTGTCTTAGATCTGTTTGCGCTGAAAACCTCGCTCAGTGAGGGTTTACCATAAGAACGCGGCACAGAGCAAGCAGGAAGCACCGGACGGAGGCGGCTGCGTGTCCTCAGGGTCTGGTGCCTGGCGGGTCCCTTGGCGACGGCAGCCCGGAGCCCGGGCTGTGGGGCCGGAGGCTTGCTGTGTGGCGGCACCTCTGACCTCTGACCTCTTCCGTACTTGCCGCCTGCCTTCCTGGCACCGGGCACTGAGGGCAGCGAGCCTCCTCCTCACGGCTTCTCTTCTCGTTCCGTCTGCTTCCGCTTCCCATTGGGGTGATGGCACCATCCCGGCACGGAAGTGGGAGGGTGGTCGTGCTGGGCACAGGGCCTGTCACCCACCCCGGTGCCACAGAGGGTGGCACATGCAGACATGGACATGCTGGGGCCCAGCCTCCAGCCCGTCGCCAGCATTGGTTCTGGGGGGGAGGGGGGCCGTGGCGGTGCCATGAGGAGAGCCAGGTGCCAGTCACCCCCACAGGGTGCCCACCTTCCGTGCCCCAGTGCATGGGCGGATGAACGCGGGGACCTGTGTTTTGGAAAGCCCCAGGGGACCCTGCTGTCCCTCACTGCGCCCTGGCCCTGTGAGGTAGAGGCCACCGGGCGCCGCGCCTGGAGTGCAGAGTGTATTGACGTGGGGCTGCCAGTTATCAGCTCGTTCTAGCTCCTCCTTCAATGGCGGCCTGATCAGAGCCGTTCCCGGGCCACCAGTGAGGTGGGCTTTGTCCTCCCCAAGCAGCTGAAGGACTGAGAGCCACGTGGCTCAGGGAGGAGGGGGGGAGGGGTGGCTGAGGGAGGGGCTTCTCACACTCCCTGCACTTGGCCGGCTTTGCAGGGGAAGCGTTTCTAACCCAGGCGGCGGCCAGGGCCCCTCATGTTGGAGGAAGTCGTCACGAAAGCGCCTTTCTCGTCCGACCTGTGCACAGGCCTGTGCGTCCCTGCCCGTGCGCTCAGTGTCCTGTTTCTTGCAGAGACGAAGAGTTCTCGGTGAGCTCAGTCCTGGCCTCCGACGTCATTCACGCTTCACGTCGAGACATTCCGTGTATCTTCAGGGTACGGTTCTCTTCTGCCTCTCAGAGAGGATTCACTGATCACAGACAAGTCACGTGGTTAAAACGAAACCCTTCTGAGAGCGTCACTGCCGTCGGAGGGACCCGTGCCCGTGGGAGAGGCCCCGGCTCCCCACCCCTTCCTCGCTGCCGCCTCCCTCCCCTCCCCATGTCAGTGCCCTGTCCCAGCGCGCTCAGGCGGGGCCTCCCTCCCCTCCCAGGCCTGCTGGTCGGGAGCTGGAGCGACACAGGAGCAGCCGGCAGCCCCGCTCCTGCACTCACTGGTGGGGGCGGGGGGGGGGGGGGCGGTCCCTCCACTGAGCTGTGAGAGGTGCCTCCCCTGAGTTCTGTTGAGCTCATCGCTGTTCAGAAAGCCCCTCCTTATGCAACGCAAAGACTTGCCGTCACCGCACGTAAAACTGGTCCTCGCGCAGCTGCACGGACCTGTGCCGGGCCCTGCTGAGAGCCTGTCGCCTGCGCACGTGCTCCGAGAGGCCTTTTTAGTGTGACGCGATCGTTTCCTCACTGAGGACAGCACAGAGGGCCTCGGAGCAGGGGCCGGCCCAGCTTTCACCCCTGGCCCTTCTGCTCCTCCCTCTGGCGGGACAGCGGCCGGGCCGGGCCGGGCGTCGGTGCCGTGCTTGCCGGCTTACGGCTCTTCTGTTTTCTTTTCTGTCCTGAAGGTGACGGCCTCTCTCTTAGGTTCACCTTCTAAGACCAGCTCACTGCTCATTCTGACAGAGAACGAGAACGAGAAGAGGAAGTGGGTTGGGATTCTGGAAGGACTGCAGTCCATCCTGCAGAAGAACCGCCTGCGCAACCAGGTGGTGCACGTCCCCCAGGAGGCCTACGACAGCTCGCTGCCGCTCGTCAAGGCTGTGCTGGCGGCCGCCGTGCTGGGTGCGTGCGCCTCCCAGGCTCCGTGTCCCCCGGGCACAGCGTGCTGTCCTCGCCGTCGTGAAGTAGAGTTCGTTGCTCCCGTGTCCAAGGAGGGACCGGCCGTGCCCACGGCTGACGCGCTTTCTGTTCTCGCCCTTCTGCCTCACAGACGGCGATAGGATTGTGGTCGGCTTAGAAGAAGGGCTGTACGTCATCGAGGTGACCCGTGACGGTGAGTGGCGGCTGTGTCCGCTGTGCGCTCGGGCCCGCGGTTCGTGCAGGCACAGCGTCAGTCGTGGGAACTTGTGAGCGTTGAGACGACGTCACTGGCCGGGTCCAGTGCCCCCATCAGGGACTTTGTAACGAGAGGGACGGCCGCAGCCCAGACCGCTTCTGTGCAACGAGAGTGCGTCGGGCCTGGGTGTCTGGGGAGGGGTGGAGGGTGCTGAGCAGGCGCCGGGAGCAGGGTGGGCACTGGTCCCCGCCTCGCTCACGCCCGCCCTCCCCGCAGTGATCGTCCGCGTCGCTGACTACAAGAAAGTCTACCAGATCGAGCTCGCCCCCAAGGAGAAGGTCGCCGCGCTCCTGTGCGGCCGGAACCACCACGTCCACCTCTGCCCGTGGTCTGCCTTCGACGGCACAGAAAGCAACGTGGACGTCAAGCTTCCGGAAACGAAGGGCTGCCAGCTCCTCGCCACGGCGACGCTGAAGAAGGGCGCGGCCACCTGCCTGCTGGTGGCGGTGAAGCGGCTGGTCCTGTGCTACGAGGTCCAGCGGACCCGGCCTTTCCACAGGAAGGTCACGGAGCTCGTGGCCCCGGGCAGCGTGCAGTGCATGGCCGTGCTCAAGGACAAGCTCTGTGTGGGCTACCCTTCGGGGTTCTCTCTGTTGAGCCTCCAGGGCGATGGGCAGGCCCTGCCGCTGGTAAACCCCCACGACCCCTCGCTCGCGTTCCTCTCGCAGCAGCCTTACGACGCCCTCTGTGCTGTGGAGCTCAGAAGCGAGGAGTACCTGCTCTGCTTCAGCCACATGGGACTGTACGTGGACCCGCAAGGCCGGAGGTCGCGCACGCAGGAGCTCATGTGGCCTGCGGTGCCTGTTGCCTGTAGTATGTATATGTTTCTGTTGCCCTCTCCCTGTCGCTGCTCTGCACGCCCCTCGGCACGTTCAGTTTTGCTTCAGTTCGTCTCCGGTTCCCCGGCCAGGGAGCGAGGGAGCGCCAGGAGGGGCGGGCCCCACGGCTCGGCCTTGAGAGGTGGTCCCGACACTGGCCTCGGGCGGCCTGCCGTCATTTAGGGGCTCGGCGTGGCCAGGAGAACGGCGCTGCCTGTCCGTGGGAGGCCTCTGGGAGGGCTTTCCTGAGAGGCGGGAGCTGTTGTGGAAAGAGCCGAGTTGTCCAGAGATTGAGGTGGCTTCCTGTGTGGGGGGGCTCCGTGGCTCTCCCTGCCCAGCCCGCCACCTGAGCTTGTCAAGGACCCTGACCCTCAGTGCCCACCACTGGCGGGCAGGCGGGAACCCAGGGGTGATCAGAAGTGGGGTTACGGGTGGGGGGCGGGTGCCGACGAGCACAGCCTTCGTCCGCCTCGTTGCTGGCAGAGAACCGGGGGTGTTGGACCAGGAGCCCCGGCCGGGGGGGCACTGCCTCCGTTGGCTCCGGGGCTCACGTGTGTGTGTGACTCCTGGGCCCTCGGCCGGGGCTGGGGCAGCGCAGCAGCCAGAGCCTCCTGCTGCCACGCCCGCCCCTTCCCAGCCTTCCTTGTGTCCACGAGGCCGCCCCGCAGGAGCAGCCTCAAAACCACAGGGCCCTGCTCGGCGGGCTGTGCCGCTAGGAAAGGAGGAGGGCCCAGCCCGGACCCAGGTGCCCACGCTGAGGTGGCCACGCTGAGCCTGGCTTTCGGTTCCGCCTCCACCTCGTGGTCTCGTTTCCGCCTCGTGCACAGCGCGGGCGCTCAGTCAGTCTTGGGGCTGGTGCGCTAGCCCTGTCCACGCCCTGCGCTGGGCACCTGTGCGCTCAGCCTCCCGTCCCGTGCGGAGGCGTCAGTCCCGTCTGCGGGCTGGCCACGGGGGAGGGGACGCGGGAACACGTGCAGTCGGTCAGACTCCTCAGCCGTGCTCTTCCCGTTGAGATGGACATGAGTTCACGTTGTTGTTTGGCCCGGACACCTCGGTGCCGCGCCTCGTCCCGCACACATCTGGCTCCTGCAGGGAGCCCGACGAGGTCACGGGAGGGGCTGCCAGGAGCCAGACGGGACAGGCCTCTGCCCAGCTGTGCACGGGCCGCAGGGAGCCGGCCTCGAGGTCGGGGCCGCTCGTGGGCGGTCCTCTGCCCGGCCTCCTGCCTGCAGCCCGGCCAGTTTACTCTCTTCGGGGTCGAAAGAAGCTGGCCGAGCCGCCCGCTAGGAGCACAGCAGCAGCAGCTTAAAGCCCACCTGCTGTTAGCCGCCGCCCCGTGAAGCTTAGCGGGGAGCCGGGAGCCGGGCCCTGCGCTGCCTCTGCGGTGAGGCCGCTCGCAGTGACGGGGCAGTGTTCAGCGCGCAGGTCAGCGCGAGGAGCAGACAGACACCCTGCTGTCTGGAAGCCCCGACACTTGCTCGTGCCTTTGGAACAACAGGTGGCTCTTCGGTCGCCACCTGACGGTTGGCGTCGCTCAGAGGGGCAGGGAAAGCTGCTGCGGGAATGTAGGTCGGTGTCAGCAGACGGCAGAAGGGACGCCGCGCCCCAGAGGACGGACTAGCGCTGCACAAACCCGTGTGGCCGGGCTGGGCCCGGCAAGCTCGTCGCCCGGAGCCAGCTGTGGCTTCTGTGTGAATATTGACCCAGAACCCCGACTCCTTGGCAGCTCCCCAGAAGGAGCTTGCTTCGCGGGCAGGCCCTGCGGCCCCCCTGCATTCCGGGCAGGTGGAGCCTCGAGGGTAAGCTCTGCAGGAGCCGAGGAAGCTGCCAGGAGCTCAGCGTTCATGCTGCGGCTTTTACCCGCTCCTCGGGAGCGGCGGTGACGCACGACCATCTGGCTCTAGAGTGGGCGTGGTCAGGGCCTGTGGCCGGCCTCTCACCACGTGGGCCAAGGCCGCCTGGCCCTCGGCACCTTTCGGAGGCCGGGACGGGCCTGGCCGCTGCCCTCAGGTGGGAGGCGCCAGGCCCGGGCCGCCCCGTTCCTCACTGCTCTGCTCTGTCCGCGCCAGGTTGCAGCCCCTCGCACGTCACGGTGTACAGCGAGTACGGCGTTGACGTCTTCGACGTGTGCACCATGGAGTGGGTGCAGACCATCGGCCTGCGGAGGGTAGGGCCCGGGGCGGCGGGGAAGGCGTGGGCGGCTCCCCCCTGCTGTGCGCCGGCTGCTGACCCTCCTGTTTCCAACAGATAAGACCGCTGAACGCGGAGGGCTCCCTCAACCTGCTCAACTGTGAGCCTCCCCGCCTCATCTACTTCAAGAGCAAGTTCTCGGGTGAGTGAGCCTCCTTCCGCTGACCGCGCCAGCCCCCTGTCCTGCCCCCGTCCTGCCCCCCGTCCTGCCCCCGTCCTGCCCCCGTCCTGCCCCCGTCCTGCCCCCCCGTCCTGCCCCCGCGTCCTGCCCCCCCGTCCTGCCCCCCTGTCCTGCCCCCGTCCTGCCCCCTGTCCTGCCCCCCCGTCCTGCCCCCCCGTCCTGCCCCCCGTCCTGCCCCTCTGTCCTGCCCCTGTCCTGCCCCCCTGTCCTGCCCCCCTGTCCTGCCCCCCTGTCCTGCCCCTCTGTCCTGCCCCCGTCCTGCCCCTCTGTCCTGCCCCCGTCCTGCCCCCCCGTCCTGCCCCCGTCCTGCCCCCCCGTCCTGCCCCCCCCGTCCTGCCCCCGTCCTGCCCCCCCGTCCTGCCCCCCCGTCCTGCCCCCCTGTCCTGCCCCCCGTCCTGCCCCCGTCCTGCCCCCTGTCCTGCCCCCCTGTCCTGCCCCCTGTCCTGCCCCCGTCCTGCCCCCGTCCTGCCCCCCTGTCCTGCCCCCGTCCTGCCCTCTGTCCTGCCCCCTGTCCTGCCCCCCTGTCCTGCCCCTCTGTCCTGCCCCCGGTCTGCCCCTCTGTCCTGCCCCCTCCTGCCCCCCTCTGTCCTGCCCCCCGTCCCTGCCCCTCACCGTCCTCCCCCCTCCGTCCTGCCCAACCGTCCTGCCCCCGTCCTGCCCCCTTTCCTGCCCCCCCGTCCTGCCCCCCCGTCCTGCCCCCCCGTCCTGCCCCCGTCCTGCCCCCCGTCCTGCCTGCCCCCCTGTCCTGCCCCCGTCCTGCCCCCCCCGTCCTGCCCCCCGTCCTGCCCCCCTGTCCTGCCCCCGTCCTGCCCCCTGTCCTGCCCCCGTCCTGCCCCCCCCGTCCTGCCCCCCGTCCTGCCCCCGTCCTGCCTGCCCCCCTGTCCTGCCCCCGTCCTGCCCCCCTGTCCTGCCCCCGTCCTGCCCCCTGTCCTGCCCCCGTCCTGCCCCCCCCCCCCGTCCTGCCCCCCCGTCCTGCCCCCCCCGTCCTGCCCCCCGTCCTGCCCCCGTCCTGCCTGCCCCCCTGTCCTGCCCCCGTCCTGCCCCCCGTCCTGCCCCCGTCCTGCCCCCCGTCCTGCCCCCCGTCCTGCAGCGGCCTGGGGGCCGCCGTGACCGCGGTCACCCCCTCCGCAGGAACCGTGCTCAATGTGCCCGACACCTCGGACAACAGCCGGAAGCAGATGCTGCGGACCCGGAGCAAGAGGCGGTTCGTCTTCAAGGTGCCGGAGGAGGAGAGGCTGCAGCAGCGGCGGTGAGGGCGGCCCGCCTTGCCGTGGGCGGCCAGGGCAGAGCCCGGGGACTCCTCACGGTTGTGAACCCCAAATTGCCTTCCTCCCCAGGGAGATGCTTAGAGACCCAGAACTGAGGTCCAAGATGATTTCCAACCCGACCAACTTCAACCACGTGGCCCACATGGGCCCGGGCGACGGCATGCAGGTGCTCATGGACCTGCCTCTGGTGAGTCCTGTGGGCCTCCCGCTGCCGGCCGTGCACTCTGCGGCTCTGAGCAGACCCGAGCGCCTGGCCCCGGTCTCGGGCGGTGAGCCGGTCCCCCTTCCGCCGCAGCCCTGGCCGGGCCATTAATTTGCTCGGTGACTGTTCGCGTTCATGACAGAACTAGCTGTCAGAAACGGTCTCAGTACCACCGCGGTGTGAGCAGTGACGTTTCCTCTTCGCTCTGAAAAAGATGGGTTTCCTGTAGGATCCAGCGTGGTCTGAAGTCACGATGGCCGACTCAGCGCAGAGCTTAGCTGACGTCGCTGCAGAGCTTTCCCGGCCGTCTCCCTCCTCGAGGGCCCGGCCCAGCCCTGGTCGCGCTGCAGGCTTCCCGGTCGGCCCCGCTGCTCAGCCGGTGCCCCCGTGCTCACCTGCTGTTTTCTCTGCCCAGAGCGCTGCGCCCCCGGCCCAGGAGGAGAGGCCCGGCCCCACGCCCACCAGCCTGGCCCGGCAGCCTCCGCCCAAGAACAAGCCCTACATCTCGTGGCCATCGTCAGGTACCGGGGCGTCCAGGGCGGGCCTGGGGGGCTGGGACTCCTTTCCCCGGGGTGACACCTCCTTGTGCCCCAGGTGGGTCCGAGCCCGGCGTGGCAGCGCCTCTGAGAAGCATGTCCGATCCCGACCAGGACTTGGACAGGGAGGTAAGACCTGCTGACGATGGACGCGGCCCACGCGGAGCGGAACCCAAGCCCCACGCTGCCGTTCTTTGTGAAACGGCTTCTCCCCCCTCGAGCAGCCCCATGGCCCAGGGGTTGTTTCGGGGGGACCGGGCGGGGGCCGCTGCGTCACCGCCCACAGAAGGAAGAGCAGCCCCGGCCCCAGCGGCGGCCCAGCCGGTGGAGATGCTGCCGAGACCACGGCCAGAGGGCCGCTGGGGGCCGGCACCAGCTGACCGCCTTCCTGGGAGAGGCCCAGCCGCTCTTCCCTCTGCGCTCACGGCTCAGCCGGCACCGACGGCTCTGTCTCACTCGGCAGCGCCTGGTCTTGGAGAGCCTTCCCTCGTGGCCTCTCCCTCCCCGATGGCCGCGAGGTCAGAGTTCAGGGTGCCCGTGCGGAGCTGGATGGGCAGGTTGCGCATATCGAGCCCTTTAGCCGAGTTGATCCATGGGGAGCCTGAGCCCTCAGTGTCCGGGCTCCTCCCCGCACCCTCCTTCGTGCAGGCCGGCCGCCTGCGTCTCCTGCCTGGGCCCGTCCCGGCCGCTCTTCACGTGGCCGACCGGTGTTCTCTGGGGGCTCCTGGTGGGTGTGTCTTGATGGCGTCGGGCGCGGGGCCGGAGGCTTCACGGACAGTGGTGCCCTCCGGGGCGGCCCGTTTGTCCTGCTCGGACCTCGTTGGTTCTTTTGAGGGAAACTCGCAGGAAGGAGTCGCTTTAAAGGAAGCCGTTGGTTCGCGGTGCTGGGCAGCCGCAGCTCCGACGAGCTCGGACCTTTCCGTCACCGGAGCGCGGCAGCCTCTCCCCGCGCCCGGCCCCCACCTCTGTCGCTGGGCCTGTCCTGGGCGTTGCGTGTCGGGTCACCAGCGGCTGTCGTGTCTGCTTCCCTCAGCATCACCGTGTCCGGTCTCCGTGCTGCGGGTGCGAAGTCCCACGGGGGGAGGCACGCACGCAGGTGTCCTTGGCCATGGGTGGGCTGCTTTGGGGTGTCCCCTTTGGCTGCTGTGAACACGTGTGAGCGTGCACTCGTCTGAGTGCTGTCTTTGCTGCTTTGGGGTACGGCCTCGGAGTGGAATGCTGGGTCACGTGAGGACCGTTGGCCATGGCAGCCGCCCCATTTGCCCTTCCCGCCGCAGGGCACGTGGTGCAGGGCTCTCTGCGTTCTTACCCCGGCTCCTCTCCTCCCTCTCCTCCCTTACCACAGGGGTAACGCGGGGTCTCGCGAGGTTTGGGGGTGCGTTTCCCGAGAGGGGCCTGTGTCCGGCCGTGTGTGTGCGTTTGGAGCAGCGTCTTCAAGTCCTTGCTCCGTTCATGGGTGGTTGTCTCTGTTGTTGGCTGCGAGTTGTTTGTGTTCTGGACGCCAGGCCCCTCGATGTGCGACTTGAGGTGTTTCCTCCGTCCTGGGGGGCTCTCACCCTCTTGGTCGTGTCCTCGCGTCCGTGCCCGGAGTTTCCAGTTGGTGGAGTCCAGTTTTTTCTGTGCTTCCGCTGTCATGGCTAAGAACCCACTGCCACGGCCCTGAGCATTCACCGTCCCCCGGTGTGGGCTGGCCTGTGTCAGCGCGTGCGTCCCCTGGCGCTCACATGGTCCCCTGGCGCTCACATGGCCCCCTGGCGCTCACATGGCCCCCTGGCGCTCACATGGGTCCCCTGGCGCTCACATGGTCCCCTGGCGCTCACATGGTCCCCTGGCGCTCACATGGCCCCCTGGCGCTCACATGGCCCCCTGGCGCTCACATGGCCCCCTGGCGTTTGGTCCCCTGGCGCTCACATGGCCCCCTGGCGCTCACATGGTCCCCTGGCGCTCACATGGTCCCCTGGCGCTCACATGGGTCCCCTGGCGCTCACATGGTCCCCTGGCGCTCACATGGCCCCCTGGTGCTCACATGGCCCCCTGGCGTTTGGTCCCCTGGCGCTCACATGGGTCCCTGGCGCTCACATGGGTCCCCTGGCGCTCACATGGTCCCCTGGCGCTCACATGGCCCCCTGGCGCTCACATGGTCCCCTGGCGCTCACATGGTCCCCTGGCGTTTGGCCCCCTGGCGCTCACATGGCCCCCTGGTGCTCACATGGCCCCCTGGCGCTCACATGGGCCCCCTGGCGCTCACATGGCCCCCTGGCGCTCACATGGCCCCCTGGCGCTCACATGGCCCCCTGGTGCTCACATGGTCCCCTGGCGCTCACATGGCCCCCTGGCGTTTGGTCCCCTGGCGCTCACATGGCCCCCTGGCGCTCACATGGGCCCCCTGGCGTTTGGTCCCCTGGCGCTCACATGGCCCCCTGGCGTTTGGTCCCCTGGCGCTCACATGGGTCCCTGGCGCTCACATGGGTCCCTGGCGCTCACATGGGCCCCCTGGCGCTCACATGGGCCCCTGGCGCTCACATGGGTCCCTGGCGCTCACATGGGTCCCCTGGCGGCAGGAGGCAGAGGTCAGCTGCATTCCTGGGGGGCCGCACCGAGTGTGGGAGCGGCTGTTCTTCCCGGTTGTGGGCTGCAGGCCTGTGTGTGGACTCGGGGGCTGCTCCTGGCCTGTAGGTCAGCACACCCGTTGTGATTTGTTGCTTTTGAAATAAGAAGTTTGGGGAGTGAGTTCTCCAGCCTTTTCTTATCCAATGGGGTCTTGACTACTCGGGCCCTCAGTTTCATAGGAACCTGAGGACTGGCTCTTCCATTTCGGGGGAGAAGGCCAGTGGAACCTCCGTGGGGATTGAATTGAGTCTGTAGGTCACTTGAGGGAGCTGCTGTTTTTCTTTCACTATATTTTATTGATTTTTTACAGAGAGGAAGGGAGAGGGATAGAGAGTTAGAAACATCAATGAGAGAGAAACATCGATCAGCTGCCTCTTGCACACCTCCCACCAGGGATGTGCCTGCAACCAAGGTACATGCCCTTGACCGGAATCGAACCTGGGACCTTTCAGTCTGCAGGCCGATGCTCTATCCACTGAGCCAAACTGGTTAGGGCGGGAGCTGCTGTTTTAACATTTAGTCTCCGGCTGTGGCCGCGGGAGGCCCTCTCGTCACCGACCTCTGTCTTGCAGCCGCATTTCCTGGTTTCCGGGACCGACCCTCTGGCCCCTTGTGAGTGACCGAGCATCGTTGTCCTTCTGGAAGCCGTTGTAAATGAGCTGTTTTCCGAATTCCCGTTTCGGGTTGCCGTGCTGGTGTGAGGAACACGGTGCTCGTGGCGTGCGTCGTGTTTGCTGTGCACAGATCGTGCCCCTGGGAGCAGGCAGCGCGGCCTCTCCCTCTCCCACTTGGCGCCCTTTCTCTCTCTCGCCTCGGCGCTCTGGCTGGTGCCTTCCGTCTCGGGGAGAGGAAGCGCCCTTCACCTTGGGCGCAGGGCTGGCTGTGGAGTTCACGGTTACCCTTCGCCCTGGGGGTGTGGGGAGGCCTCTCTTCCCGGTGCATTTAGCATGAAAGAGGGTCGCGTCTGCAGCTGGCGACCACGGCCGCAGTGTCCGTGTCTCACTGTGCGGAGCGCGCCCCCTTTGCAGCCTTCATTGCTGTCATCGTGGGGCCGGGCTTGGTTCCTGATCTCACGAGAGATTAGGTCCAGCGTGTGCTCATCGCAGGAAAGGAGAGAGCAGGGGCCACCCCTGCCCCCGCAGACACCCATCGGGCTGGGCCCCCACTGCGCAGACCCAGGGCGATGCCGCTCACACTGTCCCTTTGTGTTAACAGCCGGATTCCGATTCCACCAAACACTCAACTCCTTCCAACAGCTCCAACCCCAGCGGCCCGCCGAGCCCCACCTCCCCCCACAGGAGCCAGCTCCCCCTCGAAGGCCTGGAGCCGCCGGCCTACGACGCCTGAAGCCACTGGCCACCACCTCGTCGCCACGGGCCCAGGAGCCGCGTGGCTCCAACGCCAGTGCCGAGACTGAGCTGACCCCCTAGTGTTGTCCACGGAAACGCGGAATGACGTGTAGATAAGGAGACGCAGAAAACTCTGTTGTAATGTGATCGTTCATGCCACGCCCTCAGGGCCCTGCACCTGACCCTTCGTCCGCACCAGGTGGATGGGAAGGTGCCGGCCCGCAAGGCCGCCGCTCAGACCCCGCAGCCCTGGCGCTCTGCTCGGGAGGCAGGCAGCTCGGCCGGACCGCCTGCTCCTCCCCAGCCGTCCGGGGCGGGAGAAGGTAGGAAGCCGTCTCAGTGCCTGGTCCCGAGGACAGGAACGCGGGGCTGGCCGGTTCCGTTCACTGGCCGCCGCGTCGTCTGCTGCGAGTCCTGCTGACCTTGGACCATGACACAGGCCTGTGAGGGAGCCGCGGCCCGGGCCCCTGTGTGCGTCCCTTCCCGGTCACAACCACACGTCACCAGTACCTACTACTGTGAAGCCGGCTGTGCTGCTTCCCACTCGCTTCTCGGCTCCACCTCCACGAGCGGCTGTCCTGGTGCAGCCAGGCCCGCCCCCCGCCCGGTCCCGCATGGAGCCGGTGAGCACCGTGGGGCCCTCAGACGCCGGGCACCCCTGCACATCGCCCTCCCCGGCCTCTTTCACGCTCACCTCCCTGTGCCGCGTGAGCAGCCAGGTCTGGGGCTGTCCCGGGAGCGGCTGAGTCCCTGGCCGGCGCACAGCGTCTCAGCCAGGACGGAGGACGGCTGCTCTCCGCGGCCCCGGGGTGCTGTTGACGGCGAGCACTTCCTGAGGCGGCACGGTGCGCGGGCCCGTGGGCGCCAACCCAGCAGCTGCCCGCCACCCCTCCCCCCCCCCCCGGGCCTCTGCTGGGGCCGGCACCTGCTGGGGTTCTGGTTTT